>NC_030810.1:40953234-41256264 GCF_001704415.2 Capra hircus
ACACCAATGGACAGATCATCAAAACAGAAAATTAATAAGGAAACACAAGTCTTAAATGACACATTAGATGAGATGGATCTCATTAATATCTTCAAGACAATTCCATCCAAATGCAGAAGAATACACCTTCTTCTCATGTGCACATGGAACATTCTCCAGGATAGACCACATCTTGGGTCCCAAATCAAACCTCAATTAATTTAAGAAAATTGAAATCATAGCAAGCATCTTCTCCAATCACAGAGTATGAGACTAGATATCAATTATAAGAAAAAAAGCTGTAAGAAACAGAAACACATGGAAATTAAACAACACATTTCTAAATAACCAACAGGTTACTGAAGAAATCAAAAAGGAAATAAAAAAATTTCGAGAGACAAATACAATGAAAACACAACAACTCAAAACCTATGGGAGGCAGCAAAACCAGTTCTAAGAGGGAAGTTTATAGCAATACAATCCTACCTCAAGAAATAAGAAGCACATCAAATAGACAACCTAACTTTACACCTAAAACAGCTGGAAAAGGAAGAACAAAACCCCCCAAAAATTAGTAGAAGGAAAGAAATAAAGATCTGAACAGAAATAAATGAAGAAATGAAAGAAACAATAGTAAAAATTAATAAAACCAAAAGCTAGTTCTTTGAGAAGATAAACAAAATTGGCAAACCTTTAGCCAGAGTCATCAAAAAAAAAAAGAAGAATCAAATCAACAAAATTAGAAATAAAAAAGGAGAGGTTGCAATAGACAATGCAGAAATACAAAGGATTAGAAGAGACTGTTACAACAACTCTATGGCAATAAAATGGATAACCTGGAAGAAATGGACAGATTATATTAGAATCTTCCAAGACTGAACCAGGAAGAAATAGAAATTATGAACAACCCAATTATAAGCACAGAAATTGAAGCTGTGATAAAATATCTCCCAAAAAGCAAGAGCCCAGGGCCAGAGGGCTTCACAGGAAAATTCTGTCAAACATTTAGAGAAGAGCTAATGCCTATCCTTCTAAAACTCTTACAAAAAATTGCAGAGGAAAGAACACTTCCAAACTCGTTCTATAAGGCTGCCATCACCCTGATACCAAAACCAGACAAAACAACACAAAAAATGAAAACTACAGGCCAGTATCACTGAAGAACATAGATGCAAAAATCCTCAACAAAATTTTAGCAAACAGAATTCAGTAACACATCAAAAAGCTCATATACTGTGATCAAGTTGAATTATTCCAAGAATGCAAGGACTCTACACCATATTAACAAATTGAAAGATAAAAGTCATGTGATAATCTCAATAAATGCAGAAAAAGCCTTTGACAAAATTCAACACCCATTTATGGTTTAAACTCTTCAAAAAATGGACATAGAAGGAACCTACCTCAACATAGTAAAGGACATATATGACAAACCTACAGCAAACATTATTCTCAATGTTGAGAAGCTGAAAGCATTCCCCCAAGATCAGAAACAAGACAAGGGTGTCCACTTTCACCATTATTATTCAACATAGTTCTGAAAGTCCTAGCTACCGCAATCAGAGAAGAAAAAGAAATAAAAGGAATCCAGATCAGAAAAGAAGTGAACTCTCACTGTTTGCAGATGACATGATACTGTACATAGAAAACCTTAGAGATAGTATCACAAAATTACTAGAGCTAATCGGTGAATTTAGCAAAGTTGTAGGATACAAAATCAGTACACAGAAATCACTTGTATTTCTATATACTAACAATGAAAAATCAGAAAGAGTAAATTAAGGAATCAATCCCACTCACCATTACAACAAAAAGAATTAAGTATCTAGGACTAAACTTACCTAAGGAGACAAAAGAGCTATACACAGAAAATTATAAGACACTAATGAAAGAAACCAAAGATGATATAAACAGATGGAGAGATATTCCATGTTCCTGGGTAGGAAGAATCAATATTGTGAAAATGACTATACTACCAAATGCAATCCACAGATTCAGTGTGATCCCTATCAGATTACCAATTTTCACATAATTAGAACAAAAAATTTCACAATTCATATAGAAACACAAAAGACCCCAAATAGCTAAAGTAGTCTTGAGAAAGAAGAGTAGAGCTGGAGGAATCAACCTTGCTGACTTCAGATTATACTACAAACTTACAGTCATCAAGACAGTATGGTACTGGCACAAAAACAGAAATATAGACCAATGGAACAAGATAGAAAGCCCAGAAATAAACCCATGCACCTATGGGTACCTTATTTTTTGACAAAGGAAGTGGGAATATACAATGGGGCAAAGACAGCCTCTTCAATAAATGGGAAGCTGGACAGCTACATGTAAAAGAATGAAATTAGAACACTTCCTAACACCATACACAAAGATAAACTCAAAAAAGATTAAAGACCTAAATGTAAGACCAGAAACTATAAAACTCTTAAGAGGAAAACATAGGCAGAACACTGGATGACATAAATCAAAGCAAGATCCTCTATGACCCACCTCCTAGAGTAATGGAAATAAAAACAAAAGTAAATAAGTGGGATCTGATTAAACTTAAAAGCTTTAGAACAGCAAAGGAAACTATAAGCAAGGTGAAAAGACAACCCTCAGAATGGGAGAAAATAACAGCAAATGAAACAACTGACAAAGGATTAATTTCCAAAATATACAAGCAGTTCATGCCAGAAAAACAACCCAATTAAAAAGTGGGAAAAAGATCTAAACAGACATTTCTCCAAAGAAGACATACAGATGGCTAACAAACACATGAAAAGATGCTCAACATCACTCATTATTAGAGAAATGCAAATCAAAACTACAATGAAATATCACCTCACACCAGTCAGAATGGCCATCATCAAAAAGTCTACAAACACAGATGCTGGAGAGGGTGTGGAGAAGGAATGCTCTTGCACTGTTGGCGGGAATGCAAATTGATGCAGCTACTGTGGAAGATGGTATGGAGATTCCTTAAAAGACTAGGAATAAAACCACCATGTTACCCAGAAATTCCACTCCTAGGCATATACCTTGAGGAAACCAAAATTGAAAAAGACGCATGTATCCTAATGTTCATTGCAGCACTATTTACAATAGCTAGAACATGGAAGCAACCTAGATGCCCATCGCCAGATGAAGGGATAAAGATGTTGTGCTCATATACACAATGGAATATTACTCAGGCCATAAAAAGGAACCAGTTTGAGTCAGTTCTGATGAGGTGGATGGAACCTATTATACAGAGCGAAGTGAGCCAGAAAGATAAATATCACATTCTAATGCACATATACAGAATCTAGAAAAATGGTACTGAAGAATTTATTTACAGGGCAGCAGTGGAGAAACAGACATAGAGAACAGACTTATGGACATGGGGACAGGGGAGGAGAGGGTGAGATGTGTGGAAAGAGTAACAGGGAAACTTGCATTACCACATGTAAAATAGACAGCCAATGGGAATTTGCTGTATGGCTCAGGAAACTCAAACAGGGGCTCTGTATCAACCTAGAGGGGTGGGATGAGGAGGGAGATGGGAGAGAGGTTCAAAAGGGAGGGGATATATGTAAACCTATGGCTGATACATGTTGAAGTTTGACAGAAAACAACAAAATTCTGTAAAGCAATTATCCTTCAATAAAAAAAGAAAAAGAAAAAGAAAATGTCTGCAGTGAATCATAACTCATAGCCCTGAGTGAAATCAATGAAGACATTTATAAGTAACTTTCACGTCAGTTCCAGTCAGATTTTTCCACAAACGCAGGGAAACCTTTAGTTTTTCACAGCTTTTTGCATTTCAGACCTGGGGAGGGAGGGATGTGAATCTGCACTTGGTTTGGAACAGGGTCTACCTGGCACTAGATGAAGTTCCATAGGGCCATCTGCCCCACGGAGGGCCTGGGATGTCACTCACCAGCCTCTCCATTCCTTCCCCAGAAGAAAGGACTTTCCTGCTGGAAATCTTTCCTGCTGCCCATTTTATGCTGAAAGTAGCTCCTCCCAGTTGGTGTAAGGGCCATCCTTACACCAGAGCCATTCCCTCTGGTCACTTACTAGGCATGGGGTTCACTTCTGCTCCAGACTGTGGGAGAAAGGCCCTGCTTTTGGCTGCAGGTCATTGGAAGAAGAAAAAGACCATGAGAGGGAGCAGCAAGGACCAGGAAACAATGTTTTATTTTTTTCAAAGCACCTAGCATAGTGCTGGGAAGAAAAAGAGGGTGGTGAGAGTAGTAATTTTAAAAATAAGAAAAACCACTAACTACTACTTACTATTGATCTGAGCACTTTCCATATCGAATCTCATGTAATTTTCACAACACTCAATGGGAGCTAGGTTCTATTTACTACTCCCCTTTTGCAGAGGGAAAAACCAAGGCACAGAGAAGTAAAGCCACGTTTTCAGTGTCACAGAGCCAGTAAGTAGCAGAGATGAGATTCAAACTTGGGCTGATTCTAAAATTGAATGTTATGTGAAATACATCAAGTTTGTCATCAGTAAGAGTCTAAAAGCATTGTTTTTTTCAGGCTGCTCTTTCCTCTTTCTCTCTTTCTGAAGTTAAGTGTGTAGACTCTAACAAAAAGCAGTAATTCTGTGGCTGGTGACTGACTGTTTCTGGCATACTGGCCTTCCTTAGATCAGAAATCAGAGAAGTCATTCTGCGAGGAGGACCACGCCGCCCTAGTGAATCAGGAGAGTGAGCAGTCAGATGATGAACTTCTGACGCTGTCCAGCCCACATGGCAATGCCAATGGTGACAAACCTCACGCAGCCAGAAAGCCCAGCAAAAAGCAGCAGGAGCCAGCTGCCCCTGCACCCCCTGAGGATGTGGATCTTCTGGGTCTAGAAGGGTCTGCAGTGAGTAAGAACTTCTCTTCGCCGGCGGCTCCTCCCTCCAATTCCGAACTTCTGAGTGACCTGTTTGGAGGCGGAGGTGCAGCCGGTCCCGTCCAGTCTGGACAGTCAGGGGTGGATGATGTGTTTCACCCGAGTGGACCTGCATCCACCCAGTCCACACCACGCCGATCTGCCACCTCCACCTCTGCATCGCCAACACTGAGAGCAGGAGAAGGTAATTGTTTCCATATTGTGCTGTACCTCTCAGGACTGAATTACAACTTTTGGGCCAAGCAGGTGGAATCGAACTTTCCTCATAGTCTAGACTTCTCTGATCTCCCTGAAAGTCTCCAGAAGGTCTGTATCTTCATGTCAGTGGGAACCACAAGAGGAAATAGAAATACTGTCCATTTTGGTAGGACAGTCTAAGAAAGAATATTTGGGTTCGTCACCCTTACCATTTTTTTTAAGGCTTCAATCCCTCAGCTGCTTTACTTATTTCTGCTTGGAGGTGTAGATTGATGAATTGTTATTAATAATAACAGCAATATTTGTGGGGTACTCACTATTTGCCCGGAGAAGGCAATGGCACCCCACTCCAGTACTCTTGCCTGGAAAATCCCATGGACAGAGGAGCCTGGTAGGCTGCAGTCCATGGGGTTGCAAAGAGTCGGACATGACTGAGCGACTTCACTTTCACTTTTCACTTTCATGCATTGGAGAAGGAAATGGCAACCCACTCCAGTGTTCTTGTCTGGAGAATCCCAGGGATGGGGGAGCCTGGTGGGCTGCCGTCTATGGGGTCGCACAGAGTCGGACACGACTGAAGCGACTTAGCAGCAGTAGCAGCAGCACTATTTGCCAAACATGTAATTTAACACCAGCCATGAATTCAGTCTTTATAAAAACACAGTAAATAAGGTGCTATTGTTATCTCCATTTTCTAGTTGAGGAAACAGAGGCTTAGAGTCAAATTAGTAATGTACTTTTATATAGCGAGTCCCCGGGCCCAAAACTAGGCCATTTGACTCCTGAGCTTTCCCTGTTTTCCTGTAATGCCTTCTTGGAACTGTAGTTTTCTGAATACATTTTTCCTGTGCAGAGAAGCACTTAATTAATTTAAGATATATCTAACGGGCTCCTGCCAGCGGCACAGCTGATGGAGTGGAGCAGTTGGTGCCAGATATAGAGTTTGAGCCCCATGAGGCTCAGTCCGCTTCACTCCGCTCATTGCCAGACTCAACCCTTCTTGTGGCTGGCCATTCACAATTTTTTGACATTTGCAGGCAGACTCTTTTAACATCTGAGCCACCAGGGAAGCCTAATTTAACATAGGTTGGTATTAAAAGTGTACCAAGTAATAGTGAGAAGATTTTAGCATTCTCTACTGGTGGACGTCGAAGTTAGGTGTCCGCTGGCAGATATTCTATAAATCTCAGTATTCTCATTTTATAGAAGGGATAAAGTTTGGTTAGTATCAAATGAGCTAAATGATATACATCATGTAATAGAGTGCCTGATGTATAGTTGATTCATTGCTGCCATGTAAGGCTAATCTACTGCCCAGCAGACATTAGGAGAGCATTATGCCAATGAAGTTGTAGGTGAACACATATTAATCATATCCCTCCCTGGGTTTTGAGAATGGGGTTTATTCATTAACTTGTTTGACTGTAGTTATCTATTCCTTGAATAGGTCACTCCTACTCCAGGAAGCAGTCAGCCCATTAGCTTGATACTTACAAATTAGGAAGTGATACCTCATTATAGAGAGCTAATTCCCTTGCCCATTAATGCAAAATTAAACCCAGTCATTTATATGCCACTCTGTGTCATTTTCATCACATTTATCTCACATCTGTGAACAATGTGAGATGCCTTTGGGAAATTCCTGGAATTTGAATTCCGAAAACTTGAACGAGTCCAGTCTTATCATTTACTTGATACTGGGCAAGAAACTCGGTTCTCTGAACCTCAGTTTTATTGTCTGTAGAAAGAAAATGATATCACTTCTGTCTGACAGCTGACAGGATCAGCTGATGTACTCTTTATGAAAGGCAACATAAACCCTAAAGAAATGATGCAATATTAAGTTACTGCATTGTTGGGTTTCCCTGATGGCCCAGTGGTTAAGAATTCTCCTGCCAGTGCAGGATCCCTGGTCTGGGACGATCCCACATGCCACAAAGCAGCTAAGCCCATGTGTTACAACTGTTGAGCCTGTGCTCTACTGAGCCCACACGTGGCAACTGTCGAAGCCCACGTGCCCTCCACAGCAAGTGCAGCCGCTGTAATGAGGAGCCCAGGCACTGTAACGAGAGAAAAGCCTGCACAGCAATGAACAGCCAACATACTCAACATAGATAAACAAAATTCAAAAATACTATTATTGTGTTGTTGCTGGAAACCTCAGCTGCCACTTTGTTGTAGTTTTCTTGGTTCATTCACAAACTTTTTTGCATTTTACTACATCTGCACCAAGTTTCTAGCAAGTTGTAAGCAAGCAATGTTTTGAAAGCATTTCGTTTCATAGAACATAAGGTGTGACGAGAGCTCAGTTTTTGTCACACTCATTTTCTTTTTAACTTTCAACGTGCCAGGACCACTAAAAACACAAAACTAAACAAATCCTGGTCAGTGAGGTTTTCTACTGTTCACCTTAATAGCAAAGCTCCTCGTGCCTGGCGTTTGTTCACTAATTCACTGAATATGATCATAGTTCATTCATTGATCATCTCTTGTAATCCAGGCCATGGTTTCACCACTTATGTATTAATCTGTAAGCTTGCTTGATTTATTTCATGTTACTAAGACGCCCAAGGCCCACAGGGCCTTGTTTATGGAGTGTATGGTTCATCCTACAGGTAATCAGGAGTTCTCCTTTGTCCTCAAAGAAGGGGTTATTCACATGTAGTCAGAAATCCTTGGGCTTCATTGTTAACCCTGAATGAAGTTTTAAGGATAGGATGGGCCTGTGGAGCAGCCCATGAGGCAGGCATCATCCTGACTTTTCAAGTATTTGGCTTAGAGCCTTGTAAGAGTGACAGCTGTCCAGTATTTATTGAATGAGTGAACCCATAGGACAAAGACACACCTTTTTCCTGTTGTTTTCTAGGTGCCACCTTTGACCCATTTGGAGCACCTTCTAAACCATCAGGTCAAGATTTGCTGGGTTCTTTTTTGAACACAGCCAGTGCTTCCAGTGACCCCTTTCTTCAGCCTACGAGGAGTCCTTCTCCTACAGTGCATGGTAAGGAAGTACTTATGCTGTGTTTAGTGGAACAGGGTTCCCTACTAGACATCAGTAGGTGTTCAGATATAAAAACATCTTGTAAGCAGGGTTTTGTTTTGGCTTTTGTTTTTGAAAAGCTACGTATCTCTTGAAAATTAACAATTCATGTTAACATATTAAAAGCTCTGCAGTGTTTTACAGTAAAGAAGCCTGCTTAACTTTTACTCAGCTTCCATAAAATTTAATTTGGAAATTTTTTTCTTTTTGCGTTAGAGCTATATGCACAAAATGTATAGGGCACCATCAATTGTAGGACATATCTTTATTTTACATACTGTCACTTTTAGTTGATTCGAAGATGCTTACTAGTTGAAGTCTTTGAACTATGAAGAATGTCTTGAGTTAATAAAATGTAATATGACAAGCATTCCACAAAATTAGTATTCCACAGAACAGTTTAGAATACAATATCCTGATATATTAAACTAGTTCTAAGATGAAGCCACTAACCACACTCGACTGTTGAGCACTTAAAATGGGCCAGTCTGATTTGAAACATACTCTAAGTGTAAAGTGTATACCAGAATTCAAAACTTAGTACACAAAAGCAATGTAACATGTCTTATTAATATTTTTCTATTAGTCATTTAATATATTTTGAATATATTAGGTTAAGTAAAGTGTTATATTAATATTAATTTTACCAGTGTCTTTTTACCTTTCTTAATGTGACTACTAGAAAAATTTTAAATTATACAAGGCCCACATTATATTTCTAAGTTAGAGACAAACTTTGTGGAAAGAATCATAATCACATCTGTTTGTAAGAGCAAAAAGGTATCACTTAGGTAACACTGATTAAAACTGAAGGTCTTCAGTGAAGGATATATGGCTTTGAGCTGGAGAAATGAAGCTCCTTCTTGATGCTGAAGGATGCTGAACATTGATGGCCTAGACTTAGAGGACGATGTGTTTATTGTTGAAGGCCCCCTGAGCCCCTCTGGGGAACACAGTTTAGTGATCAGCTTGACTTTATGGGAGCTATGCAAATGCAAAAGGAAATTGAGGTATGCAACACTGATCAAACGGTAATGACCAAAATGAGAAAGCAGTCCAGGAACAAACTTTATGGGTGATTTCCTATTGCTCTTAAATCTCAAAACTATTTGAAGTGGGTCCACAGAACGATATGCAAGAAATTCACCTCTGACCCTTGTGCAGTGCCCACTTAAAAGAATCTCTGGATTGGAAGTTGGCTACCCCAAGAGGAAAGATGCAGGGTGATAGGTTAAAGCTGTTGTTTTTGTTCACTTATTTAAAATGTAGGTTATGTCATTGCTGTCCCCGCAGTGGCTCCCTGCTTCACTCAGCATGGAAGCCCAAGTCATCGAGATGGCCTTGGTCGGCCCTCTGTGCTCTTAACACCCAGGGCTGTGACCTCCTTCCCCACTTGCTCCCCCTGCTCATTCCATTCCAGTCACATGGCCTCTCTTCCCCAGACCAGGGCATGGCTAATTCCTTCACCTCTTTAGTCTTTGCTCAGCAATCACCTTCTCAGTGGGGTCTCCTCTGACTGCTCTATTTCGCATGGAAACTTCTCCTCCTGTCTATCTTTCCCCACTAGAACCTGAGTTCAGAGGCAGAGACTTCTGTTAGTTTTGTTTATGAATGCTTTCCTAGTGCCTAGAAGATCTATATGATGTGTTGTATTATCTATCTGTCTTTCCACATAAAATAAATTATCATTTTTCCCTATATAAATCTCTTTGATGCATACTGATAATATTAATATGGTTATCTATTTTCCTGACTTTAATACTTTGAATTTACTGTTTTCATATGAGTACCTCCTTTTATGTCCCATGGGTATGGATGTTCATACTTCCGCATGGCAGTACTGGAGTTGGTTCTCTCTGTGAGCTGGCTAGAAGATGTTTATCCGTCAGTTTCAGCCAGTCAGAAGAACTCTTTTGTTTTGTGGCTGTGCTGCTTATTTTGATCTGTGTGATGCTAGTGTGTGAAAGAATGTTCCACTATCCTTGCTGAGAAGGGAATCATTCCATTGTTAGTGGGTCAGTTGCGTCCTCTTCATATATAGATGAGACTCAGGTGTCAGTTTGGGAGGTCAGATTGCCCACCTCCAGTTTCTACAAGGCACTATCCATCTCTTCTGAAAATCAAGAAATGTTGCCTTCAAGTTCTACGAATATTTATTGAACATTTTCTCAGAAGAGAATAATTATTTGGGACTTAATCTGAGAAGAAAAACTGAACAAGTAACCACAATAAAAAGCTAAGTAGAAGTTTAAAATACTGGGTATTATCTTTTCATTTATTTATTCCTTTCTCTCCAGCAGATTTTAAATTTCTTGAGGATAGGCACTGTGTCCTTTAGCTGTCTGTGTCCTGATGGTGCCTTGTGTGTGGTAGGTTTGTGGGTCTGATTAGTAATAAGGTTGAAGAACCACTTCCTAGTTCTGCATCCTAGTTGGGTGTAAGACTAAGGTCAGAGTTTAAAGGAAGTCAAGCAGCAAAAGTTAGCAAAATTATCTAGTTTCCACCTCAGTTTTCATGGATTACTGTGGAAAAAGAGAAGGGAAAACTGAAAGGAAAGAGCTGTTATTTCTGATAATGGAATATTCTATTTAACTCCATGATGGGAAGATACAGTGCCTTGGTTCGTACTAAGGAAATGAAACAGGTAAATATAAGGCTTGATATAAGGCTTGGTGCCTTGATCCTTCTGGTGGTGATACGTGTACTGTGTCTTAAATCCTACTTGCAGTGTTATTTTAGCGTTTGCGTTGTTTTCTTTGATTTAATGAACAGAACCTAGAAGAGTCTTAGAAGTTCTTTCTTACGGCATCCAGTTTCTTATTTGGATTTTACAGATACAGAAAACGTTTACTCTACCAATGTGTACTCTAATATACCTGATTATATTTAACTGAACATTTCTTTTCAGTTCTCCACTTGAAACTTTGACAAGGGTCAGTCAGTTCAGTCACTCAGTTGTGTCCGACTCTTTCTTATCCCATGGACTGCAGCACGCCAGGCTTCCCTGTCTTTCACCAACTCCTGGAGCTTGTTCAAATACATGTCCATCAAGTCGGTGATGCGAT
This sequence comes from Capra hircus, assembly GCF_001704415.2. Taxonomy (NCBI): domain Eukaryota; kingdom Metazoa; phylum Chordata; class Mammalia; order Artiodactyla; family Bovidae; genus Capra; species Capra hircus. The sequence continues at coordinate 40,964,402 of NC_030810.1, forward strand.
CCAACCATCTCATCCTTTGTCATTGCCTTCTCTGCCTGCCTTCAACCTTTCCCAGCATCAGGGTCTTTTCCAGTAAGTCAGTTCTTTGCATCAGATGGCCAGAGTTCTGGAGTTTCAGCTTCAGCATTAGTCCTTCCAATGAATATTGGACTTCCCTGGTGGCTCAGATGGTAAAGCGTCAGTCTACAATGCGGGAAAGGGTTGGGAAGATCCCTTGGAGAAGGAAATGGCAATCCACTCCAGGACTATTGCCTGGAAAATCCCATGGACAGAGGAGCCTGGTAGGCTACAGCCCATGGGGTCGCAAAGATTTGGACATGACTGAGCGACTTCACTTTCACTTTCAATGAATATTCAGGCATGATTTCCTTTAGGATGGACTGGTTGGATCTCCTTGCAGTCCAAGGGATTCTCAAGAGTCTTCTCCAACACCAGTTCAAAAGCATCAATTCTTTGGCACTCAGCTTTCTTTACAGTTCAACTCTCACATCCATACATGACCACTGGAAAAACCATAGCTTTGACTAGACAGACCTTTGTTGGTGAGGTAGTGTCTCTCCTTTCCTATGCTGTCTAGGTTTGTCATATCTTTTCTTCCAAAGAGTAAGAATCTTTTAATTTCATGGCTGCAGTCACTATCTGCAGTGATTTTGGGGCCCAAGAAGATAAAGTCTGTCACCGATTCCACTGTTTCCCCATCTATTTGCCATGAAGTGATGGGACCAGATGCTATGATTTTAGTTTTTTGCATGTTGAGTTTTGAGCCAGCTTTTTCACTCTCCTCTTTCAGTTTATCGCTTTCTGCCATAAGAGTGGTGTCATCTGCATATCTGAGGTTATTGATATTTTTCCTGGCAATCTTGATTCTAGCTTGTGCTTCATCCAGCCCAGCATTTTGCATGATGTACTCTGCATATAAGTTAAAGAAGCAGGGTGACAACATACAGCTTTGACGTACTCCTTTCCCAATTCTGAACCAGTCTGTCATTCCATGTCCAGTTCTAACTGTTGCTTCTTGACCTACATGCAGATTTCTCAGGAGACAGGTAAGGTGATCTGGTATTCCCATCTGTTTAAGAATTTTCCAGTTTTTTTGTGATCCACACTGTCAGAGGTTTTGGCGTAGTCAATAAAGCAGAAGTAGATGTGTTTTTGGAATTCTCTTGCTTTTTCAATGATACAACGGATGTTGGCAGTTTTATCTCTGGTTCCTCTGCCTAAATGCAGCTTGAACATCTGGAAGGTCACAGGTCACATACTGTTGAAGCCTGGCTTGGAGAATTTTGAGCATAACTTTGCTAGCGTGTGAGATAAGTGCAGTTCTGCAGTAGTCTGAACATTCTTTGACATTGCCTTCTTTGGGATTGGAATGAAAACTGACCTTTTCCAGTCTTGTGGCCACCAATGAGTTTTCCAAACTTGCTGGCATATTGAGTGCAGTACTTTCACATCATCATCTTTTAGGATTTGAAATAGCTCAACTGGAATTTCATCACCTCCACTAGCTTTGTTCATAGCGATGTTTCCTAAGGCCCACTTGACTTCACATTCCAGAATGTCTGGCTCTAGGTGGGTGATCATACCATCATGGTTATCTGGGTCATGAAGATCTTTTTTGTATAGTTCTTCTGTGTATTCTTGTCATCTCTTCTTAGTATCTTCTGCTTCTGTTAGGTCCATACCATTTTCTGTCCCTTATTGAGCCCATCTTTGCATGAAATGTTCCCTTAGTATCTCTAATTTTCTTGAAGATACCTCTAGTCTTCCCCATTCTGTTGTTTCCCTCTATTTCTTTGCACTGATCACTGGATGGATTTCTTATCTCTCCTTGCTGTTGTTTGGAACTCTGCATTCAACTGGGTATATCTTTCTTTTTCTCCTTTGCCTTTCGCTTCTCTTCTTTTCTCAGCTAGCTGTTTGTAATGCCTTCTCAGACAACCATTTTGCCTTTTTGCATTTCTTTTTCTTGGGAATAGTCTTGATCACTGCCTCCTGTACAATGTCATGAACCTCCGTCCATAGTTCTTCAGGCACTCTATCAGAGGTAATCCCTTGACCTCCCTTGAGAGGGGTCAGAATGATCTATTTTGAAGCTGTAGTGAGTTTGTTGTTTTAGTGACAGTAGATACATCCCTGACACCAGCATGGTGGGTGGATGGTATCTAGTCAGTTCCTAGTAAGTGTTCTGATTGACTCATATTTTCTGTTGATGTCCCAGCAGAGGAGACAAAAAAATTTTTTTTTAATTTTTATTCATTTTTTAATGCAAAATACATTTGTTATTGGGGTATAACAATGTGATAATTTCAGGTGAACAGTGAAGGGACTCAGCCACACATATACATGTATCCATTCTCCCCCAAATGAGAAAACAAAATTTTTGTTCTAAGTTGCCCATGCAGTTTATGCCAGCTTAAGGCAAATTGGGTTTGAGTTTCATTTCGCCTTTTTTTTTTGCCTACTGACTTTGTGTTAAGGGTAGAGGTGGGACCCATGCAGATGAAGAAGATAATTCTTGCTTTCACAGTGTACCCGAGACAGATATATGCACAGTTACAATTCAAAGTGTACCTTTGGAAGTAAAATAAAGGCGAACAAGGAAGTAACAGAGACAAACAGTATATGGCTTCCACCAGTGCTCATATAAGTAAGTACAGATGAAGGCAGAAAATATCAATGTTGCAGAATGTGGAGAGAGCTCAGAGGGAGAGTAGAATCACATGAGACATGGGCATATCACGAGAGGGAGAGCATTTTCTTTTGTGAACTCAGAAAAGTGGATTCTGAGCTATTTTGTCCTGATTCTTTTTCTTCTCCTCGTTTGCAGCTTCTAGTACCCCTGCTGTGAACATTCAGCCAGATGTTTCAGGAGGCTGGGACTGGCATACCAAACCAGGTAAAGACCAGCAGATGGATTTTGTGCCACATAATTGGTTGCTGAAGCATAATCCTTCACCCAAGGTGAAGTGAGTACTTGCAGAGTGTTAGCCCCATTTATGGAAGTTCCTAAAGGTCCCCAGTCTGAGAAAGCTTTTCACATTGCCCTTGATGACATGGTAGTTCTACATGTCCAATGATACTTAATTTCTCTAAGTGTCAGTTTGCTAAGTGTTTGCCTTGACAATAGTGTTAGACAGATCTGGGTATACATCTAACTCAACCATTTAGAAGCTCTTGAATTTTTTTTTACCAGTCTGAACTTCAGTTTTCTTATCTGTAAAATGGAATTCATAATTCTTGTCCCACACAGTTTAAGTGAAATTACTTACATGAAATTTTCTGGCATAGAGTAGGTGCTGCATAATCTGAATGGTTTTCTCTCTTACAGAGAACTTGTTTTAGATTTGAATTTGTCTGTAGTAAATAAATTCTCTTTCTGTTGTATTTTTTGAGAGCCATCTTGTGTGATAATCTTTCTGACACTGTGCAAGTTACACACACACACACACACACACACACACACACACTATATGTCTGTCACAGCAACTTTCTAAAGCAGTTGCTATTTCCTTATGTAACCAATGAGAAAGTATCGACACTCAGAGAAGTTAAGCAACATGTCAAAGGTCACTCAGCTAGGAAGTGGCAGAACCAGAATTCAGCTCTGACTCGTCTCATAGGAAATCCCATAGGAAATCACGGAGTCAGGTGACATGAGGTAAGCACTAGACGTAATGGTTTAGAGGAGTGGCTAGGAAATGACTTATACCTTTTCGGTTCCCTGTCCTTGCTCCTGGTCACTACTCACTTGAATTAGGGAAATGGGGTCTAGCAACTTCTAACATATTTGCAAACCTTGTCCTAATTTGCCCTTAGAGACGAGGTGAGCAGTAGCTCTAGATTTCTGAGCTTCAGAATTCAACCTCAGACAACTAACTCATTTGCAATGCCCTTCTTATTTTTTTCAGGAGGTTTTGGAATGGGAAGCAAATCAGCTGCCACCAGCCCAACAGGCTCCTCGCATGGTACTCCCACCCATCAAAACAAACCCCAGACTCTGGACCCTTTTGCTGACCTTGGCACATTAGGTATACATATAACAAATGAAGATACAGACTTACTTTTGGCTACAAAGCCTCAAATCTAAATCTTTGGTGTTAAAAATAAGCTGTAGTGTTTACCTGGGATCTAAAATAATCTGTATTTTTAAGTTGTATTCTAAAACCTAAAGCTGTCTTTTAAGAAAAGGAAACAGGCTTCAAATACTGGGTTGGAGCTAACCCCTATTAATGTATTTCTCCAATCCCTGAGTTTGGAGTAGTAGTGCCAATAAAGTTAGAACTTCTGGGAGCATCTGAAAATAGAGTTTGCACCGAATTAGTGACTGCGTAGGAAAACGGTGAGAGGCAGGGTGGGCAGATCGAGGCGTGCTGCGAGGGCCGGCTGTGTGCAGGTCTCACTCTGAAGTTGCCAGTGAGGCCCTCACGTGGTGCTCCTCGTCTCTCCGTGGACCGCAGTCCTCTCTGGTCAGGTGTAAACTTCCAACAGAAAACAGACCTCTGGAGAATATTTCTAAAGAGTTTTCTCATCAGATGTTACTTATTATTATTATTATAGGATAAGTGTTTTATGAGCAAGTAATTTTGGAAACACTGGGTTCAGTGGACTTCAATTAAGTGTTTTATGAGCAAGTAGTTTTGAAAACACCAGCTTCAGTGGACTTTGATCATTGCAGAAACTTCTGAGGATCGGGGCTCATGGTGATGCTCCCCAGTGAGGGGTACAGTGTGCAGGGTTCTGTTTTTACCAAGAAATCTCTCTTCAAGGTGTAGTTGATTGGACTACTGTGTTTTGAAACTTTTTTCTCCTCCTTGAAGTGCAAAGTTGTTAAATAAGGGTGAGGTAGCTCTGACACAAAGGTTTAAATAAGCCAACTTGATAGTTCAGTTTCCCCAAAAGGCCTCCGGAAGCATTTAAAGCTGAATTATCTGCAGGGAATGAGAACATGCTACCGTTTTATTTTTTGCTAGTAGTTATGTTAGAATCTTGACCTTTCCTTTTATGTCATTTAGATCTTTTTTCCTTTTAAGAATTTCTCAAATTATTTTCCCTTTTTTCTGTATCTGAAAGTCCAAATTTTAGAATAATAACATTCTATAAAACAGGCAAAGTTCTATTTCAAGTAAAATCTTTTCAGTGTTCATTTTTTACCCATTTATTCATCCCACAATTATTTATTACGTGCCTTCTGTGTTCTAACATTGTTTTAGTGAAAACCAACCAGCCAAACTAACAAAACCAAAACAAAATAATTCCTTCTTCTTAAAGTTGATATTCTAGAAGGGGAAATAAACATTAAATGAATAAATATACAATATAATGTCAACTAATAAAAACAACTAATGTTTAGTTGGATCTTTTACTCTGTGCCAGGCTCTATTTTAAGTGCTTTACATATTTCATTTCATTTAATCTTCCCAATATTTTTTGAAGTAGAAACTATTATAATCCTCATTTTACAGATGAAGAAACAGACACGGAAGTTTCAGGAACATGCCCAAATCACAAGCTTTCAACACCAAGAAGTCTAGGTCTGTGGCTTGCACTATAACCCCATGAAGAGTCCTGTGAAAAAAATAAGGCAGAAAGTGATGGTGCGTGGGGGATGGTCCAGGGTGTTATTTTAAATATCAAGTGGTTAGGGAAGGGCCTTACTGAATAGGTGACCTTTATAAGAAGTTCTTTTAAAAGCTTCAGCATCATGTCTTGCATCTAGTTGTCATGTCCTTTTAGACACCTTTAACCTGGAAGCATTCCTCAACCTTTCATGACATTGATATTTGAAGGGTACAGGCCAGTTGCCAAAGTCTTGATTTGTTAACTTTGATCACTTGGTTAAGGTGATGTCTGCCAGGTTTCCTTCACCATGAAGTTACCATTTTTCCCTTCAGTAATTAATGAGTAATCTGGAGAGATAATTTGAGCTTATCCAGTTCTCCATCTGACTTTTACCCGCTGGTTTTAGCATTCGTTGGTGGTTCTTGCCTAAAGCAGTTATTACCATGATATCTGCAAAATTGTGATTTTCTGATTCCCTTCTTCTTTCTGTATATATTAATTGGCATTTCATTCTAAGGAAGAATGTCCTGTCTTTCCCTCTCCCATCCCCTTCCTTCCTTTCTGACTCCCTCCATCTCTCACATCATAATGAACTAATGGATTCTTTTCTGACTCAGTTGGTTATCATCTATTACTGTTATTATTTAATGTTCACATGGTCCCACATTTGATTTGTGAAAGCTCCTTTCTTCTGACTTCTATATTGTTTTCACTTGATTCCATCATTTTTGAGAACTTTCTTTATGGCACAAGGTGTCCTAGGCTTCTTTTGAACTTTTTACATGCCTGTCCTATAATCAGGCATTTCTGAGAAATCTCATTCCTCTTTGTGGGGAATGGTATTTAGAAACCAAAATCTCTGCTATAAATATGTTTTTTTGCTCTGGGGTGGGTGTCACTGCTCTGCCTTCCAGGAGATGGAGATAGGTGATCAGTGGATATTAACACATAATTTAATCCCATCCATTGCCACAGGGTCTTCCTTGCCTTCCCCTGTTCCACATCTGTATCTTCCACTTCCTTGGATCTCAACAACATTAATAGACAACAAAAATAGTTTTAGAATAGCTGCATCTCTATTACTACAACAACATACCTACTTGGAGGAGTTCAAGAGTGGTGGTTATTTTTGTTTTCTTTGCCATGCCTCATAGTTTGCAGGACTTTTCCCAACCAGGGATTGAATCCAGGCCACCACAGTGAAAGCCCAAGAATCCTAACCACTAGGCACCAGGGAAATTCAAAAATATTTTTTTGAAGAGTTACTTGTTTTTGAAATGCAATAATTCTTAAAAACTGCTGGGGAAACTAGTTTCCTAAATTGCCTCATTTTCAAGTCACATAATTTAGGAAATGTAAGTGATTTTCCTGAAACTGTACAGCGAATGAGTATATAAGCAAGGGCTGCTGCTGCTGCTGCTGCTGCTGCTAAATCGCTTCAGTCGTGTCCAACTCTGTGCGACCCCATAGACGGCAGCCCACTAGGCTCCCCCGTCCCTGAGATTCTCCAGGCAAGAACACTGGAGTGGGTTGCCATTTCCTTCTCCAATGCATGAAAGTGAAAAGTGAAAGTGAAGTCGCTCAGTTGTGTCCGACCCTTAGTGTCTCCAGGGACTGCAGCGTACCAGGCTTCTGTGTCCATGGGATTTTCCAGGTAAGAGTACTGGAGTGGGGTGCCATTGCCTTCTCACACACTAAAATTTTTGACTCCTAGGCAATTGCTTTAGAGTAAAAATTAAACTTCTAAGTTATATAGCTACATTTAAAAAAAGATAGCACGCTTCTCCTTTAGGTATTTTCACACTGAACAATTCTGATACAAACACCATAGTTCTTCCCATGGATATTCCGATTTAATTAGTTTGGTTGTGGCTTGGGTATAGAAAATTTTTAAAGCTCCCCAAGTGAGCCTAATGCACAGCCAAGTTTGACAACCACTGCTTTTGCTTTTAATGAGAATAGCTATGGGCCCTGGGTTTAGCTACTACTTTATCTTTCTGTCAGTTCTCTGCTTCAGTGGCTTTAAAAATTAGAATTGCTAACCAGTATAAAAAATATTTAGAAAAGTATTCTGAAAGGGTAGACATCAGAAAGCCCTGCAATGTTGATGAGCAGCTTGAGATCAGAGGCAGCATCTGCCATTTCACCACTGTATCTGCAGCCTCATGTGGAGAAGATGCTCAATAGTGTACTATAAATGAACAAATAAATGAAAAAGTGGTGGGAAATGGAAGGATTTTTTAAGTCTTTCAGGTCTTTCTGTAGTTACTGAATTTGTAAATAATAAACATAATATATTCAGAAAGAAGATTGTAAGCATCCTTAAAATAAAAGATGAAATTCCGGTGTGGAATGTCTGCCCAACCTAAGGTATGTTGATGTGCTGTTGGCAGAGGGGCCCAGAGGCTCACAAAGAAGGGCTTCATAACAGGGGCGATGCCAGCCTGTAGTATGCAACAGTGTCATTCCCTTTTTCTTTTACCAGGTATTTATTGAGCCTTTATGGTATATGAGTACATGCTAGGAATATGAATTTGCATTATTTTAAAATAATGCCTCTTATTTACTCAGTTCAGGAATTGTGAAGAGCTTTCACATAGTCATTATGCCTTTATGGTTTTTCTGCGATGTCGACATAGTTCTGATTTTATAGGTGATAACACTGAGGTCAAGGAGATAAGTTTTTCACTGAGCTTCAGAAGAGTGAGGATTCTCCATAGACTGTTTTCGGCTATATTCCCGGGGCACTGTATCTGGTACCTAGTTGTTTAGTCGCTACACTGAGGTCAAGGAGATAAGTTTTTCACTGAGCTTCAGAAGAGTGAGGATTCTCCATAGACTGTTTTCGGCTATATTCCCGGGGCACTGTATCTGGTACCTAGTTGTTGTTTAGTCGCTAAGTTGTGTCTGACTCTTTGCGACCTCAGGGACTGCGGCATGCCAGGCTCCCCTGTCCTTCACTGTCTCCCAGAGTTTGCTCAAACTCATGTCCATTGAGACAATGATGCCATCCAACCAGCTCACCCTCTGTCATCCCCTTCTCCTCCTGCCCTCAATCTTTCCCAGCATCTGGTCTTTTCCAGTGAATTGGCTCTTTGCATCAGGCACCCAAAGTGTTGAAGCTTCAGTTTCAGCATCCGTCCTTCCAATGAATATTCAGGGTTGATTTCTTTCAGGATTGACTGGTTTGATCTCCTCGCAGTCCAAGAGACTCTTAAGAGCCTTCTCCAGCACCACAAAAGCATCAATTCTTTGGCACTCAGCCTTCCTTATAGTTCAACTGTCACATCTGTACATGACTACTGGAAAAAAAAAACATAGCTTTGACTATATGGACCTTTATTGGCAAACTGATGTCCTTGCTTTTTAAATATACTATCTAGGTTTGTCATAGCCTTTCTTCCAAGGAGCAAGTGTCTTTTAATTTCTTTATAATTTCTTAGCTGTACTCCTCATCCTCAGTGATTTTGGAACCTAAGAAAATCTTTTCACTTTCTGGTACTTAGTAATGCTCAACAAATACTGGATGAATGAATATATGAATGAATGCATAAATAAATGAATGAATGAATAAAGGGATGAATGAATGAATAAGTGAATGAATGAATGAATGAATGAATAAAGGGATGTAAGACTGAACGCGTGAATGTGTGGTGGAGCAGAGACAGCCTGATTCCAAGTCTGCTGGTCATAAGACCGCAGTCCCAGTGGGAATGGGAAGAGGAACCCAGATCAGACCAGAGGAACAATGTCGATAGAAAGAAGAGACAGTAAGTGAGGGGTGAGTTGTAGTAAAAGACTCAGAGATTTGGGGAGGAATTTGAGATTATGGATGCAGGAAATGAACATGACATGTGGAGACAGGAAGCTCATAGTCAAGTCCCAGCTACGTTAACTAGATGTGTGACCGTAAGCCTATAAGTATACCAAGTATACCTCCTTTATTTCCTTATCTTTAAAGTGGGGCCAGACTGTGGAAAACGGTATGGACATTTCTCAAAACACTGAAAATAGAACTACCATATGACCTAGCAATTCCACTCTTGGGTATACATCTGGAAAAAAACCCCACTAATTTGAAAAAATGTGTGCACCCCAATGTTCACAGCAACATTATTTACAATTGCCAGGATATGGAAGTGACCAGGTGTCCGACAGCAGAGGAGTGGTTAAAGAGGATACGGTATATAGCAATATACACGTGGAATACTACTCAGTCATAAAAAGAACAAAAATTTTTGCCATTAATAGCAACATGGATGTATTTGGAGGGCATTGTGCTAAGTGATGTATGTCAGAGAGAGAAAGGCAAATACTGTATAATATCATTTATATGTGGAACCTGAAAAATACAAGGCACATAGCAGATAAGAAGCAGACTCACAGATAAAGAGAACAAGTTAGAGCTTACCAGTGGGGAGTAGGCGGAGGGCAATAGAGGGGTGAGGAAATGGGAGGTACAAATTATTGGGTATAATATAGGCTCAGGGATGTACTATAAGACATTGGGAATGCAGCCAAGATTTTGTGATAACTAAAAATTGTATAAAATTGTAATTGAAAAATTGTATAAAAATGAAAAAATAAATGGTAATTTTGACAAAGAAAAATAAATAAAGTGAAACTAGTAATACTACCTGTTTCCTAAGGGTGTTGTATAGATTAAAGGTAGTAAGAGTCATAAACATATTTTGTAAATTCTAAAAGAGCTATATAAATGTTATTTTATTATCACTCTTGCTTTGGTATTGGTGCCTGAAAGGGTTCCTGGAGATCACCTCTTCAAACATGAGTCACAGCTGGTCTTCATATTTTGGGAAAAGCCCAGCATTTTTGCAGTGAGTACTTAAAAGTTAGGAGTTACAGAGTCAGGATTCTACTTAAATTCCCAGGACAGAGTAATATCATTTTTTAAAGCTTGAATAAGATTCTTTACCCTATTCAGAGTTGTCACAGTGTTAGCTGTGTTTACTCTCCTGCAATGAAGTGCAAGTAGTGTGAAATTGAAACCTATTTATGAAATTTTAGAACACCATTGTTTACTCGTGGGCACTAATCATGCTGGTTTTTATAACAGACAGTGAATAATCCTGATCACTGACGTTTAAATAGCGGCTTCACAAGTGAACGTGTTTTTGTTTTATTCCCTGTTCTTGTCATTTGATAGCTTTTGCTCAAGTTAAGGAATAGAATCTTCTGAGAGGGTGGGAGGGAGAGATGCAATGGCATGGTGGAGGAGCCAGGACTCTTCTGGCTTGGAGTCAGACTTGGATGCAGGTCCCAGTTCTGCCGCTTTCTGGCTGTGTAACTTTCAGAAAATCGCTTAACTGTTCTGAGCCAGAGGTTGTTTATCAGAAGGAAAAATGGAACTGTTAATATATACCTAAAAATGTCACGTGAGGATTAAAGGAAAATATATGAATGCAATTTATTTAGCTATTAGGAAGGCTAATTATGCCACTAGTCAAGGGAGGTTCCACTAAAGTCATTGTAAGCAGTGACTTGGGACACAGGAGTTAGAGGCTACTCACAACAGCATTACCTTCTTTCTCTCTTTCTCTTTCTGTTTTTTCCTGTAGGTGGTTCTTCATTTGCCAGCAAACCTTCCACACCAACTGGATTGGGTGGTGGATTTCCACCTCTCAGCTCGCCACAGAAAGCATCTCCCCAGCCCATGGGTGGGGGGTGGCAGCAGGGAGGGGGCTACAACTGGCAGCAGACACAGTCCAAGCCACAGTCCAGCATGCCCCACTCCTCTCCCCAGAACCGGCCCAACTACAACGTGAGCTTCTCATCCATGCCTGGGGGCCAGAACGAACGTGGGAAAGCAGCAGCTAATTTGGGTAAGGATGATGGTATGGGGCCTGGCTAGAGGGTACCCAGAGGTATGCATGTCTGAAGAAGGAGACAGGAAATTTGGCAGTTTCTGAGGCAGTCTTTGAATTGCAACGACACAGCATGATCCCTCCCAGTGTTGTGCCTCGAGCTCCTAGGTTTACCATTCTCCCAACACACCGTGGTTTTGTGAGTGCTGGCTCACCTGTCTGCCTCTCACCACGCTGAGAGCAAACGGTGGGCAGGGACTGGGTCTTTTTTGGCCTTGTTAGCATTAGCACCTAGCAGAACATTGGACAGGTAGGAGGCACTAAAGGAGGACTGAATGGAAGCGAGTGGAGGGGTGGGTGGATCTTGAAACTGTCATCCCTTTGGAAGAGGGGGTGGAAGACGAAAGTTGGAAACATTTCAAGCACTGTGTTCACATTTTCCCTTGGATCCCAGTTAGAGGAGTGGACATGTCTTGGACATTTGGTCTTGGTTATGCTCTGGCTGGGGGATGTTCCTGAGATCATTGGGTTTCCTGTGATGGTTTTTCCCTCTCTTCTGAGAAGAAAGTTAAAAGAACACAAAGGGCCTAAAAGCTAAGGCTGGAGGAGAACTCTGGATGGGATTCTTCCTTTTTTCAAATGGGGTTCTTGACAGCAAGTGAAAAATAATATATTTTTCATAGAAGGGATGGTTACATTTGAATTTTCCAAAAGGTCTGTAATGATATGTTTTACATCTCAGTTGATTTCATTATACCCAAGAATGGAATGTATAGGGGCATGATGAGGAAACAGGCCTTTCTATGGAACATGGGAAAGGCAATTCCTCTACTTTTCCTAGTAGCTTTAGCTGACATCTTTTGAGGGCTTATTATATGCCAGGTGCTATTCTAAGCAGTTTTTACATATTATTTCATATAATCTTCAAACCCTTGTTGTAGACAGAGATCAATAATTTTCTTAGTCTATACAGCTTGCAAGTGACAGAGCCAAGATCTACCAGGGCAATGTGACTTTAGAGCCCCTACCATTCACCCCCACACTCTGCTTCTCATGATACGTACATGACAAGGAGTCTTTTTTAGGTCTTTGTAACATCGTGTTTGTTCTTTGGTTAGCAGTGGATATTCTCTGATAATTCCGTAGTCATTTGGCTTCCCCTCCGTTTTTATTTTGAGTAGATGTGGGGTGAGTGTTGTCAATCAGTAAATATTTATGGAGTATCATCAGTGTAGAAAACATTGGGGATACAGCTGCAAATAAGACAAACAAAATCCTTTATCTCAGAGCACCCACATTTGAGTGTGTGTGTGTGTGTGTGTATGTGTGTGACAGTATGTTCAGAATGCCTGACAATATAGGGATGGCAGGTGGGTTTCAGGTGAGACAACAGCTTTGGTTTAAGGCATGGACTGCATGGACTCCTGTGGTTCTGTTTTAACAGCAAACATTTAATAGCCAGGTGCTGTTTTGAGCACTTAAAAATATTTAACTCACCAATTTTCACAACAACCTTATGAGATAAGTCATGGTATTAACACCACGCCTGGTTGACAGATGAGACACTGAGGCAAGAAAGATGGTAAGGAATGGTAATGTCCCAAGGTCACATTGCTAATATAGGCAGAGCTGGAATTCAAACCCGGGGGTCTGTCTCCAGAGCCCTTGCCGTTTGCTACTACCAGGCGAGGCTGCTTTTCCAAGCAGATTGATAAAGATGGTGAGGCCAAAACCAGACTTAGGGGAAAAGAGCTCTGTGATGGACTAAAAGTGTCAGCTGAGTGTGGGCAGGAAAGCAGCAGTGTGCTTGCATTTCAAGTACCAAAACCCAGGTCATAGGCCCATCACTGCTGCTACCTAGTTCTATGACTGGGGCCTGAGGTGGGGAGAGAGTAGTGGGTAGACTCGTGACTATCCTCATCTGTGAAAGGATGGAACGGTGCACATGGAATTATGGAATTGGGTTAGTGCAACAGCCCAACCTCGAGTCTGAGCTTTGCCGTGGACACTGTGTGTGATCCTGAACAGATCTCTTAAGTTTTCCAGACTTCACTTTCCTCATCTATAAAATGGACATGACAGTCTCATACCCTACTCACAGGCTAAGTGAGAGGATTAAGGGGCATAGTGCCTGTGAAAGCACTATGCAGTATGCCTAAGTGTTATGATATATGAGTAAACACTATAATAATTTTAAAAATATTATGTTGCAGAGGGGAAACAAAAAGCAGCTGACTTTGAAGACCTGCTCTCTGGTCAAGGTTTTAATGCTCACAAGGACAAAAAGGGACCTCGAACAATAGCTGAGATGAGAAAGGAGGAAATGGCTAAGGAGATGGATCCTGAGAAATTAAAGGTGAGTGAGCCCCTGGCCCACAGTGATTATTGTGTTGTGTGGAACTGTCAGTGTGGGACTAACCTATAGAAGGTGCCATGTTAAGTTTCTAGCATCCACTATATTTCATTTGGTTCTTGTAGTTGTGATTTGAGTATAGCTGTGTCCTTTAATAAAAAATACTTTCAGGGAGTGCTGTATATGTTGTTTCATTTCTTTAATATAATACACTTATTTCATAATACATAGTGTAGATTTTCTTCATTTACACTTTCAAATAAGCAATGGCACTCTTTAAGATGTAATCTTATCATTCAGATGGCATTGCAATCTACAGGTAAGTCATTATGATTTGGTGGTAAGAAGAATGCATTACTTATGTTCTCTGTTTCTGCTTTGGCAGCTTTATATAAGACTAGATTGACTGATGCCCTCAGAATCTCTCCTTTGCCAATAGAAAGGGAGCTATTGATTGATATGCCTGGGAATTACTCACTCCTATAATGTTACACCTGGAGGTTTGGGAAGGTGAAAGGGAGGGAGGCTAAGGGAAGTGGGGTCTCTGGCCTCTACCCTGCTTCACTTCACTTTTAACCAGAGCATTTCTACTTTTATCTGTTTCCGATTCTTGGATGTCTAGGTAAGATTTTATTTGGGGAAAGAGAATGTTTTCATATTCTTTTCTTCTAAGGTTTGCAAACCAGTGACTATAACTTCATTGTTTCATAGATGAGAAAACAGAGATGTTACTTCATAGCTGAAGATATTATCTGGACAGTGGTTAATTGGGGGACAAAAGGATGGTTATGTTGATGAATTGTGTGAGGTAGTGAAAAAGTTTGTGAAGATCAAGAGAACTGGAAAGCTTGTCACAGACAGGCTAAAGTCCCACGTGACAAAGCACACTGACACTGTTATAGCCTGGAAGATGAGAGTCTAATCTGGTACTCCAAAACTGGGATGGCACAACCACTCAATGTTACGCATGTTGAAAAATATACCACTGTTGTTTTCCATAATGTGCTGAAGATGTAGAGATACAATTTGCAGTACAATATATGACACTCTGTTACATTTGCTATTCACTTCATGCAGTGTTATAGAGGTTTTATGTTCCTGCCACAAACACTGTGCTCCATCTCAAGAGCCTTTGTGTATTAGGTAAACTCTGACAGTTTTCTGTAAAAGAAAGTGGTTTATGTCTTTTAAACCATGCTTGGTTATTTAGTTGGTATGGAGTATTTAATTGTTTGGGAGAGTAGTCATCATTCACTTTGAGCTTCTGTTACGTGCTAGCTGCTGATTCATTGTTACAAACCTTTCGATTTAGTGACTTCATTTGTTAGAACTATGATTATTTGAACTATGAATGGTCACAGTTGGAATGAATGACTAAATGTATTAATTCATTTAACAGACCTTTTCAAGCTCTTTTCCTGCCAGGCATACTGTTTCTGAGTTAGAGTGATATGTAAGAAACAGTATCCTTCTTCAGACAGGCCTGCCTAATGGCAGGGGAAAAACAAATGCACAGTTACAGTGAAATGTAGCACATTTTATGATAAAAATATGTTTAAAAGGTAGCCTGGAGAAATTTGTTTTTGTTTTTCCAAGGAATTTGTGTGTGTGTGTACATGTCAAACACTCTACTAGACATAGCAGATAGCAGGGACCCAGACAGACATGATGTGTGCCCTCGTGGAGTTCATACAGGCATAAGTCATTAACTCAGGGGGACCAGAGAGGAAGGAAGGTATTTAGACTTTCCAAGGTGGAACAGCATGAAGTTCCTGAGCAGGCTTTTGAAGGCTGATAAGGAGTTAACCAGAAAGAAGAGGTGTAGGGGGTGGAGGAAGAAGAGCTGTCCAGGTAGTGGGAAGGATGACCTAGGCAGGTACCTGATGTTGCTGGAGCTGGAGGGGTTTCCAGAGTCACAGTGGAGATGCTCTGGACTCAGAAGCATTTGAATTTCTTAACTGCCCCTGTGTTTACAGATTCTAGAATGGATTGAAGGCAAAGAGAGGAATATCAGAGCCCTTCTGTCCACAATGCACACTGTGCTGTGGGCTGGGGAGACTAAGTGGAAGCCAGTTGGCATGGCAGACCTGGTCACCCCGGAGCAGGTGAAGAAGGTGTACAGGAAGGCCGTGCTAGTGGTGCACCCGGATAAAGTGAGTACAGCCTGTCCTCCTGCACCCCTGGAGGTGTCTGGTCCTCCTGTCCTTGGTTTATAGCGTGTGTCAAGGAGTCATGCTTTCAACTTGCTTCTTATTAGGCCGTTTATATGATAAAATAAATTTCATAGGCTCAAAAAGTTACTTAAACAAACAGTTATACTCTATGACACAGAAGCCAAGAAATCAAGCTATACATTACAAATAATGGAATGAGGGCTTTACTTAGGTATGAGATTCGTTACTGACTAATTTTCAGGAATCAGATAGAAGTTGTGCCTGACTTAAGGATGAACTCAGAGTTGGACAGAGGAAAATTTTCTCCTATATTAATATGGCAGTATATTCAGCCAGGATTATACAATGAAAAAACTTTAGAATGTAGTTGGCAAAATTGGTGAGAATCAACCAAATATTGAAAATGGAGCTAAATTCATTACTATATTGATTATGCCAGTTTATATTTTCACTGAAGTACACACACACACACACACACACACACACACACACACACACACACACACACACACACACACACACACACACGCTCTGAACTGTCAGAGACTTCAACCAGTGGATGGCCCTGTTGAGATCACCATAACACACAGAAACCTCCTTGACAAAATTGGGTCACTTGCCATCATATGGACTTGGTTATTGTTGTCTAGTCACTAAGCTGGTTCTGACTCTTTGCGACCCCATGGACTGTAGCCCACGAGCCTCCTCTGTCCATGGGATTTCCTAGGCAAGGATAGAGTGGGTTGCCATTCCCTTCTCCAGGGGTTCGTCCCTACCCAGGGAGCAAACATGCATCTCCTGCGTTGTGGGCAGATTCTTTACTGCTGAGCCACCAGGGAAGCCCCATCATATGAACCATGTCAGTCCTACAGTGTGAGGCTGTGACTGAATCCTACTTGGGAACACACACTTGAATTTGATGTCTTAGATTTTCATCTCTCTAAACTTTTGGTGACAGTCCAGATAGTATTAAAGAAACAGTGTGTTTCAGTGACTCGAAGAGAAAGGGAAAGAGCCCAGAAAAGCCCACAAACTGTATGCCTGTGTTATGGGTCTCCAAGAATATTTTTTTAAGAAATGGAATAAAGAGTGTTTCAAAATGCAGTCCATCAATCAGAGCTATGCAGTCATGAACCTTTGTCATTTGGTAGGTAACTCTGGAGAATGGAGATATATCTTGTGCTGACCAATAAATTCTCTGTTACCTACTCAGTGACTGCTCACTACTAACATATGTGAATTCCTGGGGGAGGGCTTTGTGGAGAGGTCATAGTAATTAGTGTCATGTAGATGGGGCTATGGGCTTCCCTAGTGTCTCAAGCGGTATAGAATCTGCCTGCCCATGCAGGAGATGCAGGTTTAATCCCTGGGTCAGGAAGATCCCCTGAAGAAAGAAATGGCAACCCAATCCAGTATTCTTAACTGGGAAATCCCACGGACAGATGAGCCTGGTGGGCTCTGTGGAGTCACAAAGAATTGGACATGACTTAGTGACCAAGCAACAACGGCAGCAAGATGGGGCTGTAAAAAGAGAAATGGTCTAACAGAAAAAGATTTCAGTTACTCAGAGTCCACATATTAGCAACGAAAATTTTAATATAAATAAAATTTTGATCTGTGTTATCTAATGTGTATTTTTTTTTTTTCTGTAGGCTACTGGGCAACCCTATGAACAATATGCAAAGATGATTTTCATGGAGCTCAATGATGCCTGGTCAGAATTTGAAAATCAAGGCCAAAAGCCCTTGTATTAACTTATGAGCTTTTCCATTTCTGCTGCAGACCCGTGCTAATGCTTAGTGTGTGTCACAGTTCTGAGGTTTTTGCAGGTGAACCAAAAACTCCAGCAATGTGTATCCAGTACTTAACTGTTAAGTTACTTGTGAATTAATTCCTCTTTAATAAGGAATGTGGATGTTTGTTTCCTCAAGTCCCCACCATAAAAAGTCCAAAACAGGAAAGGAACTTTTAGTCAGATGACCTTGCAGAGTTTTTTTTACAACATTCCAGCCTGCCCTGTGGGGAGCCTACTCAGCAATTTGTGGGGAAATTGAAAATACAGTCTACCAAGGGCATAGCACCCATCTCATTGTCTGAGGATAGGATAATGAGCCAAAGTTATAATAATAGGATTACACGACGGATTTTAACTAACAGTTTTGAGATTTTCTTGGAAAGATAAAATTTGAGCCATGGCTTTACGTAAACTTCAGGAACATGACCATTAAGTTTTTTGTTTTTTTCTTTTTTAAAAGAAATTTACTATGGTCTATAGTATAATACCGTACGCTTCTTTTGGTCAAGAGAACTAACAGAACCTGAACTGTGGGAAGTAATTATATTATAATCCAGTGATTACTACCAACACTTCCTTCCTGGATAAGCTAAAATTTAGTGAAAATGCTGACTGAAGAAAAATAGGGACGCTAAAGCGGTAGAAATCTGTATTCCTGGTCAGAGAGCTGGGCTACTATCTTCTTTTCCCTTTAGAAAGATGTGGTAGCTTGAAGAATGTCTTAATGCCATAACAACAACCTGATTTGATGAAACTTCTAATTTTTGCTGTAAGGCTTAATGCTCCTCCTTTTGCTTAGCAGAGAAAATGCTCTTAGCTGGGAACAGATGGTAAGACAGTTTGGCGTGTACACAGTTGATCAGGAAGACTGTCTAGTATGGATCCCCTGTCCTCCAGGTTTGTGATTGGCTGTGGGAAGGAAATCGATGACCACAGTGACAGGGGCAATCGCAGCGAGAGACAGAGAGAGGCCACTTCAGATCAAGTCACATGGCCCATCAAGGCTGCTTCTTTGAGGAACCAGGTTCCTCTTCCCACCTGATGAAATAGGACCTCTTGGATTCTTACAGTGTGGTTTATTATTCTAAAAGTCGTTGGGGGTCCACAGGAATAACAGTTGCACAGGAACGTCTGTGAAAGTAAAGCAGGAGTGAAACCTTGGCAGACTTCAGACTGGTTGGATCTCAGTTCAGTGTTTTGGCTGTCTCTCACTTTGAGGGGCGAGTGGTTGTTTCCCATGACTTTGGTAGATCTCTCTGGGTGTGCAGGTACACAGTGTGCAGAGGATATTCATACAGAGCAGATGGGCAGAAAGATCTTGATCTAATCTTAAAAGGTTTGTGCTCAGTATTGTGAAAAGCTTTCAAAAATTGTTTTTAAAAGACAATCCTTTTTTGTTGTTTCCTTCTGTTTTTCATTTTCTTGTGGCAAACTGTACTGGAAAAGCAGCATGTCAAAAATACTTTATGTTCTATATACAACTCTCTTCTTTCTTTCTCTCTTTCTTCCTTTCTTTCCTTCGTTCTTTTTTTGTTGTTGTTATAAAGGTTCATTATTTATTTTACCTTTTGCTGACAATGTGAAACTCGCCTCAAATATTCTCTTTTTAAATATACAGCTGTAAACTGTTCAAAGTAACCATAAAAAACTAGGTGTTATTTATTAACATATTATAAAATAATGTTTGCAGTATGTGCTTGTCTTATTTAAAATTGGAATGTGAGACATGTTGCTGTGACTTTTTTTCTCATTCACATCTGTAGATATTGTGTGAACTACAGTATATAATAATAATTAAAAGGATACTATGTGAATGTCACGTACATTTTGAAATGATAGAACTATATTAGCTTGGTATCATGTTGGATAATTCATCCATGTTCACAGTTTAAAACATCATTAAACATTATGTAATTAGCACTGAGAAAGAATCTTATCTAACTTAAATTTGGGATGCTCCCTATCTCTTTTCCAGATACATTATAATTCTGGACCCCTATTTATCTCAAAACACTTAACATATGCAGACCAACAGGTTTTCGCATTCCTTTTAAATATCTGGTTGTGACAAAGCTCGTTGTTGATCGGATTCACTGTTTCATTCATATTTATTGTAATATATTTTTTTGTTTTGTAAATATGTTACAGTCAACAAAATGTGATTGGTCTAAAATATTTGTAATGTATATTAAAAGGCTCAAAAATATTTGTAGAAACATGTTATTTTTTTCACTCATAGGAATGCAACAACAAGCTTCAATTATACCTTCTGACATGATTCACTTTTAAGAAAAGTTATGAGGAAAGAATATGCCGCTGCTGCTGCACATGTAATACATTTGTACAAAACATAATCTGATAGAATTTATTGATTTATACTTTAACCACCCCCCTTACCACCCTTGCCTCCATATACAGACACACTTTTGATCATGCTGCATGAATGCTGTGTTCCTAAAAGAATCAGCACAGAAATCCTGGCTCTAACTAGGATATTAATGCATTTTTGTGCTGAGGCAAAGGGTTGGATCCTGGAGTCTGAGACTTTGTTGCAGAAAATAGACCATTTATCTCTTTAAGAAGAGAAGCAGCATGTTTACTTGGAAACAAATGTTGCAGATCTTTTAAAAGTATTTGAATTACCATTGCTGTGTCCCTGTCTGAAAGAATCTTCAAGTTGGCCCCTAGGTGGCGCCAGTGGTAAATAACTCTCCTGCCAATGCATGAAATAAATGTAAGAGAGGTGGGTTCCATCCCTGGGTGGAGAAGATCCCCTGGAGTAGGAAATGGCAAACCACTCCAGTATTCCTGCCACGGAAAATCCCGTGGACAGAGGAGCCTGGTGGACTATAGTCCATGGGGTTACAGAGTCAGACACAACTGAAGCCACTTAGCCCACTACTGATGAAACACTGCGTAAGGAATGAACATGCAAGTTGAATTCCAGAGCCAGTTATCACAGCAACAGGACAGTTTCCCTGTTGACAGCATCTACTGGGGAATTTAGGAATGGGGAACAATTCAAGCGCTGATTTTCTGACTTCAGATTTAAACTGTTTAAGGTTTGATCTCAGCTTTCCTACTCAGTAGGTACCATCTGAGCCTCAGTTTTCTCATCTGTAAAGTGAAGATAATAAAACCTAGTTCATAGTGTGAGAATTGAATGCAAGGAGAGAATATAAAAAATTTATCCTAAGAGGTCCTGTTTAGTCCTAGCCAGTTTGACAGAGGACGTGGATATTTCCAAGTAACACACTGACAGCAAGTTGGGAAATGGTTCAGCTTCTAAGGTTTTTACTTTCTGTTTTTGATTGAAAGTCTTCTTTATTCTTGACGAAATACAGAATGGGATAGTAGAAGAACAGTTTTTCAGTGAACCTCTGGTAAGAGGAAAGCAGATTTTCTCAGAAGATGGTTAAAGCCTCTGGTAAGATGGCTAAGTTCCTCTTTAAAGTGTTTCATAAACTGGGAAGAACAGCTGGTGTGGGCAGGAAAGTTACTGGAGACAAATACTGTCTCTGCATTTTTCTGATTCTAGACATCACCCTGGGGCAAACTCCTCATCTTTTTGCCTCTCACCATCTTCCAGTTTCTTACTGCTAAGCCCAAGGCATTCAAACCAAGCTTTGCCTCTGAAGTGTCACTTTTCTCCAAATCATTTCTCTCCGGTGGGACTGGCCTTAGGGTGACAGGGGAGGCTCCAGCAAGCCCTTACCTATGGTTTTCTACACACCTGGCACTGTGCGCAGTCTCAGTCATGTCCAACTCTGCAGCCCCATGGACTGCATAGCCTGCCACATTCCTCTATCTGTGGGATTCTCCAGGCAAGAATATAGAAGTGGGTTGCCATTTCCACCCCCAGGAGATCTTCCCAACTCAGGGATCGAACCCAGGTCTCCTGGATTGCAGGCGGACTTTTATCGTCTACCAGGGAAATCACACACACCTGGTAGGTGGTTGGGAATCGAAGGGAAAATGTGAGATTTGACCCCATAGAAAATCCTCATCAGCTAAGGAGAATTTTCCTCATGAGTGCAGCTTTGCACTTTGGTAAGGGAGCTAAAAAGGGGGCTTCCCTGGTACCTCAGTGGTAAAGAATCTGTCTGCAATGCAGGAGACGTGTATTCGATCCCTGGGTTGAGAAGATCCCCCAGAGAAGGAAATGCCAACCCACTGTAGTATTCTTGCCTGAGAAATCCCATGGACAGAGGAGCCTGGCTACAGTTCCATGGGGTCTCAAGAGCCAGACACGATTTAATGGCTGAACCACCATCACCACCAAGCGAGCTAAAAACCCAGGCTGCCAGAGTTTGGGTGGTGGGTAGTTTTCCCTGCCACCCAATATAGGGAACTCAGCATAGGGAAAGAGAAGTTCTCAGTGATCTTAGATAGATCATAGGCTACAAAGTAAATAATGCAGTGTTCACTCTGGATCTGCAAATTGTGCAGTGAGCTAGGGACTAGCAACAAAGTTTTTAATAAGTGTACCTTCTATCTAGGAGGAGAAATGGGAGGAGCTAGAAACATAAACTCACAAGTAATTAAACGTCTTGAGACGATAATATGCTCAATGTACAATTTTAAAAAGGAAACCAAGCAGGGGTCCTGAAAGGTGGTGGTAGTGAGAATTTGTATTTCTATAGTCAGGGAAACCTGGATTCCCCAGAACTCCTTTAGCTTTCAGTGCTGTTGAAAATTTTAAAAAATGAAAGAAAAGGAGCAGCATCATAAGGTGTGGGGATTCTCAGCTAGAAAGCGGGATAAGTGACCCATAGTCCAACCTTCTCCAAAGAACTGTGTGAGCAGGGAAGTCCTAGCCTTTCTGGGCCTCTGTCTGTAGAGATAAAATGAAGCCTTTGGACCAGATGGTTTTTAATCTCTTCCAGATTGTACCCACGAAGCCAAAACTCTCTGTCCTGTGAGCAGAGTACTAAGTGGTCCTGTGAAGTCTAAACTGGCCTTGCTTACCCGCAGACCTTGAGGCCCAGAATATAGAAATAATAGCTGTTTATTTAAATATTCATGAAAGCCTCAAGCACAAAATAGCTTGGTTTTTTGTTTCTATAGATACACCTGAGCGTAAAGGAGAAAACGCTAGTGCCCGAAAAGTGCTCAAGTTGGTATTAAGCAAGGCAAGGCCAGGCATACAACAGGATCCTTAGGGCCTCTTCTCTGGTGTCCCCATCCCTTCCTCCGCCACAGCTACCTAAACGCAGACAGGCACACAAACGCAGTCTAGGCCTTGGAGAAAGTAATGCCAGAGAAAGCGGGTATCCCTGCTCTACCGACTGTTATTTCCCCCCTCCCCTCTCTATTTTCGCCATCCTCACGCAGGAATTCCTTGCAGCCCGGAATCGCGGTTCCCGCCCTTCCGTGCTATGGTGGACGCGTCCCTAGTGGGCTGTGGGGGAGCTCTGGGCCTGCGGACCCAGCGATTCGGCGGAGCCGGGATTCCGGCCAACCGATGGAAAGGAGGAGCGTGGGGCAATTTCGGGGTTTACGCAGAAGCTCAGGACCTAAGGGAGCATAGTCGCCGCTATCCTGAGAAAGCGGGTTTGCGGTGCACTCCCATCAGCGTGAAGGGTGGGTAGGAACGGGGATCTCCTTGGGTGAGCGGGAGAAGATGCGGTCTGGTCTTAGGAGGGTTCTGAGTGGCGGGGACAGGGGCGGGGCTCTGAGTGCAGAGGGCACAGACGGGCAGGGGCGTGGCTCGGCGTGGCGGGGGCGGGGCCAAACCGGGGCGGGGCCTGGCAGGGCGGGGCCCTGAGTGGCTAGGCCTGGGGAGATTGGAACCGTCAGGGGCGGGGCTCTGCGAGGCGGGGCGGGCTCGCGAGCCTAGGTACGGCCCTGGGCCGGGCCTCGGGCGGGGCTGGGGCCGTGGCAGGAAGCCGGAAGCAGCCGCGGCCCCAGCTCGGGAGACATGGCTGGCGTTAAAGGTACATCTTAGGTTCCTAGCTCGCTAGTCCTGCGGTGGGGTCGCCGCCTTGGCTCTGGGCTATTCCTGGAGCTGCGCCTTCAGCGCGTGGGCTGGAAACGGCCTCCCCAGATGTGCCATCGTTCCCTCCTTTCCCGGTCGGAAGGAGTTCGCCTGCTCTCTTCGCTCCTTGGGGTGCGGGTGGAGGCGTGTTTTGGGGAACCTCAACCTTTTTCTGCAAAGCTATTAGTCTTCACTCTTTCACCCAGCGTGTCCGGGTCGCTGCAGACGAAGCCCTCTCCGGGAGCATTCCTTCCCTGGGAATCACCGGCTAGCCCGGGTTGGGCATCACCTCCGGGATTGCTTCCCAGTTCCTCGGGAAGCGGTTCCCACCCCCTCCTCTGCCTAGTTTTAAACTGGGCTTTCACTTCCGGTCATTTTCACCCTAACGCCTCTCCCCGCTTTTCCTGCCACTTTGCCGAGTTTCCCACTTTTTCCAGACGAGCCATTGTCTCCAGTGTTCTCGGCATTAGAACATTTACATCTGTCGTGTCGTGTAAATTAATTTTTACAATTGGGCAGAGTTGGCTGCAGGCGGGTGTCAGCGAAGAGCACCCTGAAATGCTGTATTTGTCTTAAGTGTAGAGAGTAGATTAGGTGGGATTTTCTCATTACTTTCATCAGTGTTTATTCATTTATGGACAGACGGGAAGGTGGTATAGTACTTTAAAAAATACAGTTTGTTTACAATCTCGTGTTAATTTCAGGTGTACAGCCCAACTATTCAGATACACACACGTATATACTGCAGATTCTCTTCCTTTATATACGAAATACTGAGTATAGTTCCCTATGCTATACAGTAGGTCTCTGTGCAGTGGGTCTTCCCTGGTGGCTCAGACGGTAAACTGTCTGCTGCAGTGTGTGAGACCTGGGTTCGTTCCCTGGGTCGGGAAGATCCTCTGGAGAAGGAAATGGCAACCCACTCCAGTACTCTTGTCTGGAAAATTCTTGGACCGAGAAGCCTGGTAGGCTTCAGTCCATGGGATCGCAAAGAGTCGGACACGACTGAGTAACTTCACTTTGTGCAGTGAGTGTTTTTGCATGGGACAGTTGATTTTTAAAAGGGGAGTACCAAGAACACCAGTTCCCTCATCTGTGCTCCTTCAGAGTGAAGGGGAATGCCAGCAGTGGGAGAGGTTATTGGAAGGCTTCCTGTTGGTTTGGTAGGACCCACCCCAATAGATGTCTGATCTTTTGAATAGAGTAGGATAACTTGTTTCCATGTTGGAGCTCCTATCCTTGAAATTTGTACACAAAGATCTTCCCTCTCTAGTTAATCAACATATGCTGTAAACATGCATACGGTTATATTTGAACACATGTATGTGTTTGCTATGAAATTTATCTGAGTGTGTGAACTGTTAGCAGACATATTTTAAAATTATTTCTGGCGGACTTTTATGATTGGCATTAATTTAGTAAACATGATTTACTTGGACAGTGTACATTTTGTAATATTCCATTTGAAGCCAGTGCAGAAAACCAATAAGAAGTAGCACCACTACGCTTTGTTTAGTCGTGTCCGGAAACTATCAAATAATAATGTTTATGTGTGAATGTGTTAGAAATTGCATTGTAGTAAAAAAAAAATCGATTATGAAATGGAAAAGGACTAAGGAAGCTTTTTGCAGATAATTTAACTTTTGAAGAGGGACTGCCATTAGATGAGCAGTTATTGTGTGACACGGCTGGAAATAATTGTGTTACTGTTTAAATGTCTAAGGTGTGCTCAGATACAGTGTGAGGACCAAGATGGTATTGCAGGCTGACTCTATCCCCCAAATAAATACATTCAAGTTCCAGCTCCCCAGTGTCTGTGAATTTGACCTTATTTGGAAATATGGTCTTTGCAGATATAATGAAGTTAGGATGGTATCGGATTAGTTGTACTCTAACCTAATGACTAGTGTCCTTGTACGAAAAGGGAAATTAGGCATGGATAAATATAGGGAGAACACCATAGGAGGACAGGCAGAGCTTGGAATGATGCAGCTGTGAGCTGGAGAGGATCAGAGATGGCAGGCGACTGCCAGTAGTTAAAAAGAGGCAAGGAAGGAGTCTTCCCTTAGAGTCTTCTGCTAAGTCACTTCAGTCGTGTCCAACTCTGTGCAGCCCCATGGACGGCAGCCCATCAGGCTCCCCTGTCCCTGGGATTCTCCAGGCAAGAACACTGGAGTGGGTTGCCATTTCCTTCTCCAATGCATGAAAGTGAAAAGTGAAAGTGAAGTCGCTCAGTTGTGTCTGACTCTTTGCGAGCCCATGGACCACAGCCTACCCAGGCTCCTCTGTCCATGGGATTTTCCAGGCAAGAGTACTGGAGTGGGGTGCCGTGGGAGCAAATGTCCTTTCTAGATATGAGATAGTAAATTTCTGTTCTTCTAAGCCACCCAGTTTGTGATGCATTTTTAATAGCAGGCCTAGGAAACTAATACAGATGCCATTACCAAACCCTGTGCCAGGGAATAGGACCAGTCTCCCAAAAGAGGCATTCCTTGCTCTGAATCTAAAAGGATCAGTAAGACTTCACCTGGCAAAGGACTGGGGTGAGGGCAGAGTCTATTCTAATGGAGAGAACACGTGACACGAGGCAGAGGTGCGCCTCCAGCGCTAGAACAGCTCATAGGCTGTGAAAGCAACTGTGAAGGTGATACCAGCTTTGTGTATTCGAGAGGTCACTGTCTGCTATGTGGAGGATAGATTGAAGAGTCATGAGGTGAAGGCAGGCCTCAGATGCTAAGGGTCTGAACACGGATAAGTAGCGGAGGGCACAAGAGAAGAGATGGTTGTCTTAATCCTTGAAGGCTGCTAGGACAAAAATACCATAAGCTGGGTGGCTTAAATAACATTTATTTCTTAGTTTGAGAGGCTGGATCTGCACAATCAAGGTGCCAGCAGATTTGTTGTCTGGTGAAGGCTTGCTTCCTGGTTCCTGGACAGATATCTTTTTGCTGTATCCCCACACAACAGAAGGGGTTAGGAAGCTCTGTGGAGTCCCTTTATAAGGGTCCTAATCCTGTCATGATCTAATCACCTCCTACCACCATCTCACTGGATGTTAAAATTTAATATATGAATTTGGGGAGTGGGGACATAATCAATTAATCTTTTTCAGTGGGTTTGAGTGAGGTCTGGGAGATTGAGTCACCCTGACTTACTGATTTTCTGGAAAATGGAGTGTAGGCCTGGTGTTAGTCTTTCAAGATAGAGCCTTGGAAAGGAAGAAGTGTGTGTTTGGGAGGAGAAGGGGAGATGTTTCAGTTTTACACATGTTGAAGTTGAGTTGTATGTTGACTACCCAGAGAAGTCCAGATTGGAGTTGGAGGTGCAGGCTGAGTTCTTAGGAGTTACTTCAAAGTGCAGCGTTAGGTGTAGCTGGGTCCTTGTGGTACCAGGGAGCTTTGTGTTGAATGCAGTGTCCCAGCAAGAGTGTGGAGTGATAGGTGAATTTGGATTTCTGGTTAGCTCCAAGTTTAAGAGATGGCCTAGGATGTAATTCCTGAAAAAGAAGAAGGAGGTAAAGAGCATCAATTGGAGATACAGTTTTGAACTTTGAGTGATTGGTGTCCCAGAATAGAAGAAAAAGGTCTATACTTCATAGCTCTGAATTGTCTCCTGTAGGACAAAGTGGTGCAGGTGGTTAGGCAGGTG
Organism: Capra hircus; assembly: GCF_001704415.2. Classification (NCBI taxonomy): domain Eukaryota; kingdom Metazoa; phylum Chordata; class Mammalia; order Artiodactyla; family Bovidae; genus Capra; species Capra hircus. The sequence continues at coordinate 40,991,733 of NC_030810.1, forward strand.
CAGGTTCTGTCCCCGCCCCCCCCCCCCCCCCCCCCGACAGAACCAATGAGGAAAAGATCATCTATAGTGAAACAATATGGGAAAAGTTACTTTTATCCACCCCCCCTCCCCCCGCCCAAAGTGACAGGTACTAAATGGAAAAATATATAAAACTGACAGTCCTTCCTTGTCCTCTAACATCTGTATACTCCCAGATGTTTTTAAAAATCTCCTAGGTATCTTCCTGTAAAAGTCTCTCCAGATGGCCTCTTAAAGTAAAAGGAAGCAATCAAAATGTTAATTGGTTTACCTAATGATTAATTTTGAGTATTATGGATTTTTTTCAGAGGAGTACTTGGATAATTCAGTATCCCCTGCTTGTGATTGCTGCCTTTACCAAAGACCATTGCTAAAATGAACATATACTTACATCACTATTTGCTTATTGAGCGCCTGCCTTTAGTCATGATCAAAGGGTTTATATTACAGGGAGACAGTTTGGGGTACAGTTTAGGGAAAGAGGGTTTTCAGCATCTGAAATCACTTTATATAGATTATCTCATTTGAGTCCCATAAACTCCCTAAGAAGTTGGCATCATTATTTCCATTTTACAGCTGAATAATCTGGTTTAAGGAGGTTCAGCTTCTACCACAGTCACACAGTCAGTGACAGAGTTACCAACATGAACTCATGTTGGTGACCCAGAGCAGTGCAAGATTTTTTTAAACAACTCTGTTATTCTCTCACTCAGCAGTGGACAAAGCAAACACATTTCTACCTCCTCAAAGATTAGTGTCCAACAGATGCAGGGAATTGATATTCAGGGGATACTAGTTGGGAAGAATTTGCTATGAAGACATGAAAGTAATCTTCAAATACTTGAAGCCCTGTGGTATGGGGAGGCACAGTGATCAAAGGGTTTATATTACAGGGAGACAGTTTGGGGTACAGTTTAAGGAAAGAGGGTTTTCAGCATCTGAAAACTGTCAGAATGAAATAATCTGCCTCAGGAGATAGTGAGTTTCCCTTCACTGGTATTGTATCAACTGGCTGTCGGGCCTCTTAGTATGGGTGTTAAGGAATTCATACATTAGACGGGCTGAGTACTGGAAAGGCTTGAGCTCATTCTCCACCTGAAGATTTAAGGGTAACAGACATAGGCTGTCATTTGCTAGTCAAATGTAACATCAACCAATGAAATAAGTAAATCTCTTTCAATGAAATAAGCAGGGTTTTTTTGTTAAAACATGTAAAGTTAAGGTATAATTCACGTATCAAAAATTAGGCTTTTTAAAGTGTAAAATTGTTTACACTCTAAAAATTCTTAAAGTGGTCTTTAATATATACACAAGGTTGTACAACCATTACTACTTTGTAATTCCAGGACATTTCATCCATCCCAGAAGAATCCTTCTCCATTTCTCTCCCCCTCCCCCAGTCCCTGATAACCATTGGAACCTATAACTCTTGATTTTATTTTTCCCAGCTCTTGTGGCATTATCTTTCAGTGGGGCTATTGGGCTGACTTTTCTGATGCTGGGATGTGCCTTAGAGGATTATGGGTAAGTTATTTCAGAAAGAACTATTCTTTTTATGTCTTTGTCACTATTAATATGGGTGTTAGAGAGTTTGGTCAATTTAACACCAAGCTCTAATGAATGAATTGCTGCTGCTGCTGCTAAGTCGCTCCAGTCATGTCCGACTCTGTGCGACCCCATAGATGGCAGCCCACCAGGCTCCCCCATCCCTGGGATTCTCCAGACAAGAACCCTGGAGCAGGTTGTCATTTCCTTCTCCAATGCATGAAAGTGAAAAGTGAAAGTGAAGTTGCTCAGTCATGTTCGACTCTTAGCGACCCCATGGACTGCAGCCTACCAGGCTCCTCCGTCCATGGGATTTTCCAGGCAAGAGTACTGGAGTGGGGTGCTATTGCCTTCTCCAAATGAAGCCCAAATTACAAACCCAGTGCCTTAGTTAGTTGTATTTGTGCAGAGAAAAGCTCTTTTCAAAATTGATGTGTTCATTTAATGAGAGTTTATTGAAGACTTCCTCTGGACCAGCTGGGGATACAAGAATGATGAGACGCAGTCCTGTCCTCAGGGAGCTTGCAGTTCTAGTTACAAGTGAGAGACAGGCAGACAGTCCAGTCAGAAGAGATGTGTACAAAGTACAGTGAGAGCTTCGAGAAAGAGAACCTGAGTTTCCCTGGTAAAGTCAGGGAGGACTGCATAGAAGAGGTTGTCCTTAACCTGAGACTTTGTGGATAAATAGGTTTATCAGGTCGATGAGTCAGGAGAGGGCATTCCAGGCAGAGGGAGTATTTAAGAAATAGAAAAGCTACTGTGGTTACAGATGAAGCGAATGAGGGAAGATGGCACGGAATGAATGGAAGAAGTTCGCCAGATCACGTGAGGCTTTGTAGGCCAGGGCAAGGAATCTTGAGTTTTACTCCAAGAAATTGAAAGGTTTCCAACCTGCACACACTCAGATAATTTCTACTGAATGAACATGTGCAAGGCACTGTGCTATGTTCTATATGGAAAGCAAAGATGACTAAGTTAGGATTCTGACCCTAAAGAAACTACAGCTCAGTAATACAGAAAACCATAAACATTCTAGATTTTACATTGTGTCATTGTTTCTTAACACAGTATAAGCTGTCTGCATCTTAATGTACTAGGAATTTTTAATCATCACTACTCAATCATCAGCTGTTCCTGGAAAATAATCATCTCATGCACTGATGTTGACAACTGAATAAATAATTGTTGACCTAGACATTTAAAAGAATATAAACTTTGAAACAGTAGTGTATCTTTAATTACGATGTAACTAACTTTTCGTTTTGGATTTCTCCTGGGTCCAACCAACAGCGTTTACTGGCCCTTGTTTGTCCTGATTTTCTACGCCATCTCTCCCATCCCCCATTTCATTGCCAAACGAGCAACATATGACTCCGATGCAACAAGTAGTGCCTGTCGGGAACTGGCTTATTTTTTCACTACAGGAATTGTTGTTTCTGCCTTTGGATTTCCTGTTATTCTTGCCCGTGTGTCTGTGGTAAGTCTTGTTGTCTGTTGTTTTGACCAGCTATCGCCGAGGTTCCTTCACAGGCCTGTGTCTGGAACCACAGTTTCATTTCCACTGCTTAGACTTAATACTCAAAGCCAGACATATTTTTAGTTTCTGTATTCCCCTATCAATATCTTGTGATTTAGATCTACCTATCAATATCTTGTGCATGCTTTCAAAATGCTTTCTTTGTTCCTCTTTTGACTTTTAACCAGACCAAGTGATTTCTTGCTTTTTCTGTTGTAAGCTATTTTCTGGAATTATTCTGAAATCCTTGCCTCGTATTGTAGGGCAATCCAGAGACTCATGTAGCAATACTTTTCTAGTTCTAAAATAAACATCAAAAGGGGTCCTGGTCACCTAATTCCAGTGTCTGTATGTGTGTGTGGTGGCGGGGGGTGGGGGTGGGGTTGTTTGCTACACCGTTAAGGAGCAATCCTTCCACACCAGGTGAGTATCCTACAATTCAGCTCAAGTCTGAGTCCATCTACCTGGAGACAGCAACAGATTCTACTGGTTCAGGGCTCTGTCCCACAAGACTACCTCCCTCTTCAGATGCCAATCACAAGTCCAGGTAGCTACCCATGCTTCTGACTGACTGGCTATAAATCAGAGGTTTCCATCATAAAAATAGTCACTCTCATCACGAAGTTTCAAGGATTTTAGAAGCTCTGTGCAGAATATGGGGACTGATCAAATAAATATATATTTCTTAATATAAGTCACAATCTCATACCCAATTCTTCTCCTGCAAATAGCATCATGGACATAATTCTCAACACAATAGTTACATATTGAGGGAAAACTATATAGCTACTGAAAGATACAGTGAGTAATATGACATCTTCATATTGTCAATGAGAAAATTAATGACTCACTCACTCACTCAATCAATCAAATGGAAAATTTTATTTACCTCGACCTGAGGATCATACCCCAGGAGATGACTGTTCCTCCTGCAAGAGATCAAACCACAGTTACATAAGTTTTAGAGACAAATGGTTATATGTCAAATGACATACTATTTACCATTTACACAATCCAGATTGGCATGTATAAAGTGAGCAGTGGGTCATAGGTCATCGTGGCCCCCTACATCATTAAGAAGGAAGATTATCTCCTAAGCAGTTATGACCCTTTATGGGATTAGGAAGGAATGTTAAGAAGCAATGTTATCTCCTAAGGAGGTCTGGTTAATACAGATGCACAGTACACAAAGGGGAGGGAGGAGGCCTGAACAAGAAGAGAAAATTTTATGTTTAATTTTTTCTTGTCTTGCCATAAATATGCACTTTATTTAATCAGTATCCAATATAAAGTTTTTATCCCCAATGTATTTTTTATATACATTATGGGTATAATTTATTCAGTTCTTTGACATTCACTGTCTTCCATACTATTTGCTTTTATTTCCCCCAATTACATACTGTTTCAATTTCGTGAGACTCTTATTTGGGACATTGAATAGCAGACCTACACAAGTGCTATTTATTCATGTAGTATACAGAGCATATACTTTTTATAGGACACTCGGAATAAGAACCAGATACTGTCTCTGTTCTCAAAAGAGAACAGAAACTAGCCTGATGGGTAAGTATAGTATAAGTGTACTATATGTGGTCATTAAAACATGATCAGAATGGCATAGGTGCACTAAGAAGAGAGAAATTACATCTGGTATTTGATGTGGCTTCTATGGATAAATACTATTTTGATTAAAGTAGAAAAGACAATCATGTGGAATGGTTCTCAAATGCAGAAATGAAATGTATGGACTAAAGAGTAGTCCAATATGATGGAGCAAAAAGGGAGAGGTTGAGATTGAGGCTAGAAAGGCTGGGGAAGCCTGACTGGGGAAGGTCTGGAATGCCTGGCCAGTTTGAACTCTGTCTAGATAACAGAAGCACGGAAGGTTTTTCAATGTAAGATGGGCATGATCTTATCCCTCTTGTGCCTTAGACTAGCACTTCTTAAATTTTTCTCTAAGGATTTCTAATTTTATCTTTCAAATACTGCGTCATCTTTTATGAAAAAATTTTCACTGATGTTCTCCGCTTGTTGAAACAAAGTAGGCCCACTAGAGGGTACTCTCATCCCCAGCTGTGCCTCTGGAAAACCATCTGCCACGCTGGAAAGCTCTTTTTAGTTGCATCCAGAGTATTATTTAAAATCTTTTGCCTGGAAAAGAAACAGATCAATCTGCAACTCTCCAATTCCTATCCTCATGAGAAAAGGCAATATATCCAGGACTTCTAGTAACCAATATTGTAATTGGACCCTTTCTAATCTTGCTTTGTGTATTTTATTGAAGGCAGTCATTGTCTCATGAAAACAAGTAGAGAAGTATGTCTAATGGGGAAAATGTTAAGGATGATACCAGACTTAATTAACAAGCATCACGAACTGATTAGACTAATTACTGAACTGTTCACATCTCCTGCCTATTACATTGTTAAGCCTTTCAGCAATTTTATTTAGTATTTCACTGGCTGTTTCTGATGCAGAAAATAATATATTTGCAAAGAGTACAATATAAAGATTTAATCCTCTTTTTAATCCTCTTGTGTTTCAGATCAAATGGGGAGCCTGTGGCCTGGTGCTGGCAGGCAATGCAGTGATTTTCCTTACAATTCAAGGTTTCTTCCTTGTATTTGGAAGAGGAGATGATTTTAGCTGGGAGCAGTGGTAGCCCGTGCTTTATCCTGACAAAATGCATTTAATTTCTTAGAATCCATGCTGTTTGTATATGTGTGCACATGTGGCCTTTTACTATGAAATTTAATACGCTGGTTTTTTATACCTTTGTAATCATGTAATCACTTTAAGGAGGACTACATGGGGAAAAGTTTAATTTTATTCCCAACTAGTAGACTTCTCCATTCACTCAAGTTGAGTCATGTTGTTCAGCTGTTCATATAGTCATAGTATGGTGCTGTCAGAAAATACGTTAACATACGTTTGCCCACTCTGCGTGCCACATTTCCACCTGCAGCCCAGGGATCTGCTTGGGTGGGTCCATAACACTGGGGTTATCTCAGCTCTCCTCAGGACTTCCAACATATACTTGTGGCTCAGAGAGAAGGAGGTGGCCCCCTCTTTGTGTTGCAGACTCTTGCTTCTCCAAGTATGGTCCATAGGCTAGGAGCATCAGCATCTCAAAGTGTGGTCCATAGGAGCTTAACTACAAATGCAGAACCTGTGATCCCACCCACAACCCAGCTCACTTTGGTGAGATCTCAAGTGAATCCTATGCACATGAAAGTTTGAGAAGCATGTTCATGAAGAAATAAGCATTGCTGTCCCCTTGGCTGAACCACTTAGCTTGTGTGGGCATTAGCAGCTTGTAAAAGCTGTTTCCCCTTCCCCTCATGTTGAGGCCTAGTTCAGATTCTCCTTGATGTTTGTGCAGTGTCCAAACCTATAATTTACAGGCTGTTCCTCAGATTTGTGAAATGTTCTCAATAGCGAACAGCCATGGCTTCACATTTTCTGAAAAAGCAAATGCTGTCTTCACAGTGGAGGGGAACAGAGCCCCTGCTGGGAGACAGTGGATGGAGGCTGGACTAGAACTGTCCCCTGCTTCAGCAGGATGGGGAGGAGTGGGCAAGTAATACTGTTTAATTTCCCTTTATAGTCTGACATTTCTCCCCAGTTATTTCCCTGTGCTGTTCCCCCCAACCTTCACCAGCACCCCTAAGCCCCCCAAAACACACTCCCAGCAGTTCTGATTGGCCCGCACTTCTTTATGGCTCAGCTTCTCCTTTCTACAGAGACATAGAGCCAAGTAAGCAAGCAGAGGGTGAGCTGCTTAATTTTATTTACATGTGATGTACTTATTGTCTTCCATGTCCTATAGGACTTTTAATAACACTTTATGCTAGTTTTAAATGAATCATTGAGAATTAATGTGATGCTAGGTTCTGTAATCACAGTTTTTCTAGCTTAACTTTTTGTCCAAGACTTATCAAGAAAAAGAATTTTTGGAACTAGAACTGCTTGATTAGAATATAAGCAATGATTTTAAAGCATTATTAATGTATGATAACTGACGTACATTCAAAACTCTGAAACCTTGATGTTTGTAACCCCTTTGTATTCTGGAATGATGTTGGGATCAGAAGAGTGATACCTAAGATGATAATGTGCAGTGATGTTTAGCCCTGTGCGTGATTTTATGTTTTCAATGTACTGTGTACTTACAGAATTGTTAAAGTTGTTATTTCCAATATTTATACTAGGAAAATTATATAGACACTTTATGATTTTAACCAGCATTTTTAATGACATTTGCACTTACTGTATTGTAATAAACTCCACTTTTAACACAAAAGTTTAACTAAAAGTCTTTATTCTGATGTTGATTTGCATAAATGGTAACCCCAAAAATGAAAATTTCTTGGTGTTCTGAAATGTGCAGTTTTAAGCAATAATCTGTCCTGCATTAGAATAATAGCAATAAGTTGTAAGGTACCATTTTGGATGTGTAGTTGGCTTGTAATAGCTTTTCTTTTCCTAAGATGGAGATACTGTTAATACTACATTTTGCAAAAGTTCCTTTGTTGCTTATACACATTTTAAATAGCCAGTGTAGCTTTAATGTGTAGTCTTCCAGCGTTGCTTCTTGATTATATTTCCAGGATGATATAAAGTCCTTCATGTAGAGTATTTGTGGGATAGAAATACTAATGTGTTGGAAACACTAATGGAAACACTAATGTGACTACTAATGAAATGGTTTATCGAAGTGATAGGTTATTGGATTTGCTAAGTGTCTGAAACAGGCTTTATTCTGCAACACATAAGTGTCATTTAAGTAATAAACTTCAGTATTATTTAAGAAATATATGTCGGTAAGAAGCATTGCTTGATATGAATGTATAGTACAAAAGTTTCATCTTGGTAACCCAAATCTTCGGCACTTATTTCATCCTTATAAAAAGTTCATTTTTCCCCCTTTATATATTACAATATATTTTGGAAATTCAAAGCACATTAATAATATTCTAAAACTGAGAATGCACACAAAGAATTGCCCAGAAATGAGTAGTCTTATGAAGAAATTTTCTATCATTCCAAACAACTGGCTTACATTTTGAAATGCTTTTTCCACAGAAACAGTATTAGGAATGCCAAACCCTAGCATAGCTGACCTTTAATACTCAAGGTACCTGCCTGAGATTGGGGTCTTGGCAGTGGGGTCGTGCTGAGCTCGAGTGGCCTTGGTCTGCAGCAGCCTGAAGGAGGGCTTTGGTTCCTGGCTAGAGGGTGAGGTCAGGTTGTGGATGTTGAGAACACGGAATCCTAGTCACTAGTGCTCAGTGACAAGGCCTTGGCGCTTTGGCTTTTAGAAAAACAATTCCCACAAAGATAGAAAGTAGTGAAACAAAGTGTTTATTAGGAAAAATAGTCCAGTACGTGTGGATAGACACACAGGTGGGCTCAGAGAGTCATGCCTTTGTGGTGGTTGGAATCACTTTTATGGGGCATTTCTGCCAGTTTTCCTGTGGCCAATCATTTTGATTTGCCTGGTTCTTTAGTCCATGTTTGATATGTCTCAGGGTCCTCCCATGTGTGTGTGCTCATCTCTTAGTCAAGATGGATTCTAGTGTAAAGGCCTATGGGTAGTCAGCATCACTTACTATGAGGTGATGCCCTTTCCCTTTTTGACCTCCAAGGAGCCTTGTGTAGTCAGGGATGTGTCCTTCGCTTCAAGAATATATGTGGTTATTTTATCTCTTGTCTGGGCAGGGCTCAGCCTCCTTCATCATCCTGCTTTTACAGAGCTTCTGCTATTACGGAGTTCCGTCCACAGGGGAGAGATTGTTCAGTCAGGGCCCATCTATCTCCTGCCTCAGTGTGAGCAGTTTAAAGGAAAGGCAGTGTGAATTTCCACCTCCTTTCCCAAGAACAAGGTCTTTCTCACTTTGATTTTTGCAGCCTTCTCCATCCCCTACTGCCCTTGGGGTCCATTAAACCTGTGATGTTTGCTGGCCTCCTCTCCTGGCTCAGAGGCAACCTCCTAGTCGGCCCCATATCCTGAGGTTCTTCATATTCCAAAGTCACCCACCATTCTACACCTACCGATCAGTTTTCTTAGTAGTGCTGATATCTTGGGATGTGTAAGGAGAAAGTAGCCTGCTCATGCTCTTCCCTGGAGAGAATGAAGGATGGTGATTATTTTCCCGACATCTTGAACACATCCATGCCTGCCCAGTGCAGTTACATTGTAAGGCTGCAGCTGCGTTTTTACAAGGGTATGCCTTGGAACCCATTCGCACAGATGCTAATGTTTCAAAGTAAACTGAAGAAAGTACTCCAGCAGTTTACAGAAGCATGTAATATTTTGAGCCACCCCATCACACATCATCCCTTCCTCAGGGTGAGTTCTCAGTTGGTCCCACATTTCGTAGTTGTTTCTTTTCCTCCACTTAATGAACCCACAGATTTTTCTTATCAGTTCATTTCAGTCGCTCAGTCATGTCTGACTCTTTGGGACGCCATGAATTGCAGCACTCCAGGCCTCCCTGTCCATCGCCAACTCCCGGAGTTCACTCAGACTCACATCCATCGAGTCAGTGATGCATCCAGCCATCTCATCCTTGGTCGTCCCCTTCTTCTCCTGCCCCCAATCCCTCCCAGCATCAGAGACTTTTCCAGTGAGTCAGCTCTTCGCATGAGGTGGCCAGAGTACTGGAGTTTCAGCTTTAGCATCATTCCTTCCAAAGAAATCCCAGGACTGATCTCTTTTAGGATGGACTGGTTGGACCTCCTTGCAGTCCAAGGGATTCTCAAGAGTCTTCTCCAACACCACAGTTCAAAAGCATCAATTCTTCGGTGCTCAGCTTTCTTCACAGTCCAACTCTCACATCCATACATGACCACAGGAAAAACCATAGCCTTGACTAGATCGACCTTTGTTGGCAAAGTAATGTCTCTGCTTTTGAATATGCTCTCTAGGTTGGTCATAACTTTCCTTCAAGGAGTAAGCGTCTTTTAATTTCATGGCTGAAGTCACCATCTGCAGTGATTTTGGAGCCCCCCAAAATAAAGTCTGACACTGTTTCCACTGTTTCCCCATCTATTTCCCATGAAGTGATGGGACCAGATGCCATGATCTTCATTTTCTGAATGTTGAGCTTAAAGCCAACTTTTTCACTCTCCTCTTTCACTTTCATCAAGAGGCTCTTTAGTTCCTCTTCACTTTCTGCCATAAAGGTGGTGTCATCTGCATATCTGATGCTATTGCTATTTCTCCCAGCAATCTTGATTCCAGCTTGTGCTTCTTCCAGCCCAGCGTTTCTCATGATGTACTCTGCATAGAAGTTAAATAAGCAGGGTGACAGTATACAGCCTTGACATACTCCTTTTCCTATTTGGAACCAGTCTGTTGTTCCATGTCCAGTTCTAACTGTTGCTTCCTGACCTGCATACAGGTTTCTCAACAGGCAGGTCAGGTGCTCTGGTATTCCCATCTCTTTCAGAATTTTCCACAGTTTCTTGTGATCCACATAGTCAAAGGCTTTGGCATAGTCAATAAAGCAGAAATAGATGTTTTTCTGGAACTCTTTTGCTTTTTCCATGATCCAGCGGATGTTGGCAATTTGATCTCTGGTTCCTTTGCCTTTTCTAAAACCAGCTTGAACATCAGGGAGTTCACGGTTCACGTATTGCTGAAGCCTGGCTTGGAGAATTTTGAGCATTACTTTAAACTTATTTGAGAAATAGATTTGAGAAATAGATTTTTCTTATGGTCCACCAGAAATCTACCTCTGAGGTATCTTCTTGATGAAGACTCTTCTAGAGGTTGAAAAGTTTTCATGAAGTTAATACCTTTAGGCTCTCAGAAATGCTTGGGAGATGTCATGAAAATGTGCCTTTTCAAAGTTTACAAAATTCAGATTTTGCACTATAATTTATCCAAAATTTTTATGAGGATTTTAGCATTTTCCAAGTATTGTAATTAACTCACAACTGGGAAATCATTATTTCTGTAGATGAATATAAGTTGTTAAAATGTTCTTTTGACATTCTTCCTCACGAAGTACCTTATTTGCAAAAATCCCAGTGTATAATGACTCATGCGTTGCAATCTGCTTTCATGTGGCCACGCTCCTGGAGTAGAGCAGTGACATGTGACCCCAAACTTGATGTGAAAAATCCCCAAGACTGCTTTAGAATGCTGTTATATACATATGATGAGGATGAATCTCTTTTTCTCTTTTTTTCTGTCCTCCAGCAGGGTTGCCAGAGGATGATTTCCTTTAAAATAAAGCTTGTCATTTACAGTTGAACAAACACTTTTATGTACATTATTAAACTAAAATTCTCATATTGTATTACTACCGTGGGATGCATTATATTTGGACAGGAGACCAGCAGATTTCTTTTCCAAGATTTTGTTTGGATTCAGTTCAGTTCAGTTCAGTTCAGTTCAGTCGCTCAGTCGTGTCCGACTCTTTGCGACCCCATGAATCGCAGCACGCCAGGCCTCCCTGTCCATCACCAACTCCCGGAGTTCACTCAGACTCACATCCATCGAGTCAGTGATGCCATCCAGCCATCTCATCCTCTTTTGTCCCCTTCTCCTGCCCCCAATCCCTCCCAGCATCAGAGTCTTTTCCAATGAGTCAACTCTTCGCATGAGGTGGCCAAAGTACTGGAGTTTCAGCTTTAGCATCATTCCTTCCAAAGAAATCCCAGGGCTGATCTCCTTGAGAATGGACTGGTTGGATCTCCTTGCAGTCCAAGGGACTCTCAAGAGTCTTCTCCAACACCACAGTTCAAAAGCAACAATTTTTCGGTGCTCAGCCTTCTTCACAGTCCAACTCTCACATCCATACATGACCACAGGAAAAACCATAGCCTTGACTAGACGGACCTTAGTCGGCAAAGTAATGTCTCTGCTTTTGAATATGCTCTCTAGGTTGGTCATAACTTTTCTTCCAAGGAGTAAGTGTCTTTTAATTTCATGGCTGCTATCACCATAATCTTAATCAAATGTGGAGAATTTGACTAGTTTTGAGACTATATTTATTGTAGTTCCTATATTTTTTCAGGAACATGTGTAACTGGGAGAACTCCAGTTCCTAGTTACAGTTTTGCTAACATTCCAGGGCTGGAGCTGGGTGTGGGGGGCATGGTTCATCAAGAATTTGCTGTATTGAAAAAGAGAAAAAGTCAACACTTGAAAATAGTACATATTCTATAGAGTTGTTTTGTGCAGTGCATAAAAGAATGCACACATTCTTAAGTACCACTTAAGGAGTAATGTGTCCCCCTTATACTCAAAGCATTTGGGGATGATCTGATGTTTTCAAGGTGGATTAAAGCAGTTAGATGATAAAGAAACTGAGCTAGCTATTTCATTACATTGTCAAACTAAGCATAAAATTAAATTCTTAATAGATATTGGGTAATACCAACATAAATGTAAAATGCCCGTAAGAGAAAAACAGTTCCCAAGGAAGCCTTTCCGGTTCAAGGGGTTGAACACATGCATCTTCATTCAAAAAAACATGCTGGGTGCATTGAGAGACCTCCTCTAGGACTGAGAATTGATGTGTCTGGAGAAATCGTGTACCTGCCATTTAAACATAGTATCTTCTGTCTTGAGACATTTTTTTTTAATGCCCGCCTATTATTTTTGTCAGTTAAATGTAAATAAAAATGTTTTGTCCAGTATCCAGTAATTGTAATTTGTAAGTTATTTTCTTTTCTTCCTACAATGGCTCTCAAAAACCTCTATTTAGGTTATTAGTCAAGTTTCATCTTTTCTTTGCTTTTGCAGAAGTAGAAAACACCTCTTTGTTTTTTAAAACAAATGAAAGTTACAAAGAGTTTAAATTTCAAGCATTTCCCTACATTTTAAAAATGTGTAACTTGGTAGAAAATAAATTCCAATTCATTTCCCTGTAGTTATGAAGCACAGTGCAAAATTAATATATGACCACTTCCCTGGTAGCTCAGCTGTAAAGAATCTGCCTCCAATGTGGGAGACCTGGGTTCAATACCTGGATTGGGAAGAGCCCCTGGAGAAGGGAAAGGCTACCCACTGCAGTATTCTGGCCTGGAGAATTCCATGGAGTCCATGGAGTTGCAAAGAGTCAGACAGGACAGAGCGGCTTTCACTTTCACTTTGGAATAAGGATTCATCTTCAATACTGAGCATATAGGCAAAGTGGTCTTAATCTTTGAAATTACTCACTTGGAAAAGGACACACTTGAAGACTTGGCATAAATAAGTCAATAGTGGTGAGCTACTGTTGACTTATCTATTAAAAGTGAATAGTTACAGCTGTTTTGTATACTTCCAAATTAATTACTAGATATTATTAAATTAAAAGTTGCTCATTCCCTTTCTGTCCTCAGAATAAGCAAATAATAAGACTATCAATTCAATCTTAGCTGGATAATTATTTCACTTAATAATTTAAAGCATAAATGTACATCTAAGCTTCTGTCTCAATACTTTAGTGTCATCTGCAGTTGAAAAACAAATTTTGTTACCACATTCTGTAAAATTTCATGATTTTTACTCCCCTGCCCCCAAAACTATGCTTGTTCTGCTGACAAATCCAGAATTCTCCAGTACTTCTAACTATCATTGCTGCAGCCTAACCATTTGAGGTTTCTTGGTGATGCTCTTGCTAAAATCCACTTGCAGCTGATGAAAATAAGTCAAATGAATGTAATCTACACCTTAGATTACACCGCTGTAATCTACTCACATTGCTTGTGCCTGTGTCCCCTTTTATAGACGTTTTCTTGTCATTCTGAGGCCATTTAGTTAGAAGCTCTGAAACCAAGGGTCCCCCTAAACAACTAACATCAATATTTATCTCCTCTTTTTCTGTAGCTTATCAATAAGGGGAAATTGAGATTATAGGACAGGTACACAGGCTGTGTGAAGATGAGACTATTTGGACCCATCTTTGACGGATGAATGTGAGATGTCACATAAAACATATTTATGAAAGCTAATTAGACGCATAGGTAGCTACAGGGTTAATACACTTCCCTCAAATCTAATGTGAAGTTTATGTTGCCTTTATCATTTAGTCGCTAAGTCATGTTTGACTCTTTGCAACCCCAGAGACTATAGCCCACCAGTCTCCTCTGTCCATGGGATTTCCCAGGCAAGAATACTAGAGTAGATTGCTAGCGCTAGGTGCTTCAATAACACCTATATATGTAAATCATAGATAAATAGTAAACATCATTTGTTCAACAAAAATCTTTTCTATTCTGTATCAGACTTGATGATCTCATGCTATTTCCTGGCTTTAGTTACCTTTCTAAGCAGCTGACTCATGTGTGTATCTCTAGCCCAGACTTCACTAAATCCCAGAACTGTGCATCTGACTGCCAATATTATATCTCTGCTTGGATGCTTAACATCTCAAACTTAGCATGTCCAGAATCAAAGCTCCTGACACTTCCTATTATTCCTGTTTCTCCAGAACAAAAGACCTGGAGTATTTCAAAACATCTCTTTATTCCCAGGTACTCCATCAGGGAATCAGGTTGCTTCTATCTTCAAAATGTATCCTGCATCAAAACATGTCTTATATTTTTGCTACTACCAATGGTTCAAGTCACTATGGTCTCACTTGGGTTATTGCTCTGGCCTCCTAACTGGTCTCCCTGCTTTTGCCCTTCCCCACCCCGCTTCAGACTAGTTTCAACAGAGCCGTAAGAGTCAACCTGTAAAATGTAAATCAGATCAAGTTATCCCTCTGCTCCACTGACTTCTCATCCCACTTCAATAGTAAAATGACAATCCAGTTGAGAAATGGACAAAACTTCTGAATAGGTATTTCTCCAAAGATGTGCAAATGGCCAATAAGCACATGAAAAGATGCTCAGCATCACTAGCCATCAGGGAAATGGAAATCAAAAACCAGTGTGAGCTTTCATTTCACACCCACTAGAATGGCTAGAAACAAAAAGACAGGCAGTAACTAGTGTGGACAACAGAACCCTTGTAAATTGCTGGTGGGAATGTAAAATGGTGTAGCCACTATAGAAAATTTTGAAAGTTCCTCAAGGTGTTAAACATTGAGTTACCATCTGACCCAGCAAATTCATTACTAGGCATATATCAAGACAGATGAAAACATATATCACACAAAAACTTGTATACAAATGCTCATAGCAGCATTATTCATAACAGCCCCAAAGTGGAAACAATCCAAATGTCTATTAACTGATGAATGGATAAAGTGGTCTATCCATAAAATGGAATATTTTTCAACCATAAAAAGAGAGGAAATATCAATAAATGTTACAACATGGATAAAACTTGAAAGCATCATGTTAAGTGGGAAAAAAAGTCACGAAAGCCCATATATAATATAATTCTATCTGTATGAAATATCCAGAATAAACAAAGCCGTAGAAACAGTGTAGATATGTAGTTGCCAGGGGCTGAGGGAAGAGGAAATGAGGCATGACTGCTCATGGGTATGGGCTTGTTTTTTGGGGTGATGAAAATGGTTGGGAATTAGTTGCGATAGTTGCACAGCTTTTGAATATACTAGAAACCAGTGGACTGTACACTTTGAAAAGGTGAATTGTGCAGAAGGTAAATTTCGTCTCAATAAGAAAACACAAAAAACAAAAAGTCAAACAAACAAATGAAAAGAGGAAACAACCTCAATATCTATCACCTGAAAAGTATGGTGCAGACTTACCTTTGGTGATGAAAATATTCTAGATTGATTGTGGTGATGTTTGAACACCTTGACTATGCTATTAACCACTGAACTGAACTCTTGAAATGCATATTATGGTATGTGAACTGCATTTTAGTAATCTGCAAAACATAACGAATGAGTGGACGAACTTTTTGAACTATGGAAAAAGTGAAGGTGCATCAGTTATTCCCAAGCTTACCTTTAGGAATACCTTTAGAAACCCAGCCAATAATAAAACAATTCAAATGCTGAGCTTCAATTTACCAGCATTATCATTTTTCTAGATTTTATAGTATTTATTTTATTTATCAGATTCTTAACATTTGATGTTTTTTGGAAAACACTTTTTTTAAAAAAGGAGAACCCTCAAATCGTGTGTCAGGAGCCATAAAATGTAAGATTGTCCCTGGCCATACATAGAGTTCACATTTCAGTGGGAAAGGAAAATTAAAAGCTAGATAAAAACTAAGTACATGATATGACAGGCGCCATGGGGGAAAATGCAGAAGGGGAGTGGTATAAGTAGTATGTGGGTCCTTGCAATGTTAGATTAGGTGACATAGCCCTCACTGTGAAAAAGGCATCTGAGTTCAGACCTAAAGGAGACGAGAAGGAGAGCTGTGTGGATGTGAGGGAGGAGTCAATCTTTGTGCAGATCCTTAATTAGCTCTTTAAGATGCTTTTTTAGAAGAGCAAAGCTGGGTTGAAGAGTAAATACATGTTTCATGGTGCCAAAGCATCTTCCTTGCTCAGGAGCTTTTGAGAATGCTCTGCCCCCTGCCTAAACAGTATGCTTTTATATTTTAACAGAATTGCTAATTTGTTCAGAAAAAAAACCACTCCAACTTCATTGTTATTTTTAATTGAATGTTTAATATACAATAAAATTGTATATTTAGAAACTGGTAAATATTTAGAAACTTTTTCATACTTTTTTTCTAAAACCTTGCTCTCTCTTTTATGAATTGCCTACATGTCTTTTAGGACATTTATCTTTTTTATTGGTTTGTAAGAGTTCTTTACATACTAAGATTCTAAACACTCTCTTTTATATTACATATGTATATTTTTAATCAGATGGTATCATATAAATGACTAGCAAGAGATAGTCCTGTGAATTTCCTACCTGTAGAATTTTCTGAATTTTGTGTAGCCAAAGATATTAATTTTTCCTAAAAATTTGAATTTGTATGTATTCCTAGAAATGTCTTCTCTAGCCTAAGAGAAGAAAAATATTCCCTCCTAGAGCTATCATATCTTCATTCATTCACTTAGAATTTACTTTGGTAAATGATATCAACCAAGAGTATTTCTCCTGATATTTTTAGCTAGGTAGCTCCGCTGGCTAGTAAGTTGGTTAAATTACTTAATTTCAAATATCACTTTTAACATACAGTAAAGCTTTATATCCACCTAGCTTATTTCTGGGGCTTCCCAGGTGACTCAGGGTAAAGAATACACCTGCCAATGGTGTATGTGCCAGGAGATGTGAGTTTGATCCCTAGGCCAGCAAGGTCCCCTGGAGAAGGAAATGGCAACCCTCTCCAGCATTCTTGCCTGGGAAACCCTATGCAAAGAGGAGCCTGGCTGGGCTACATTCCACAGGGTCACAAAAAGTTGGACACAACTTAGCAACTGAACAACAAAAGTTTGTGTCTAGAATTTTCTCTTTTGTTCTTTTTGATTTGGGCTTCCCTCATAGCACAGTTGGTAAAGAATCCACCTGCAATGCAGGGGACCCCAGATTGATTACTGGGTCAGGAAGATCCCCTGGCTACCCACTCTGGTATTCTTGGGCTTCCCTTGTGGCTCAGCTGGTAAAGAATCCACCTGCAATGCTGGAGACCTGTGTTTGATCCCTGGGTTGGGAAGATCCCTTGGGGAAGGAAAAGGCTTCCCGCTCCAGTATTCTGGCCTGGAAAACTCCATGGACTGTATGTATAGTTCATGGGGTCACAAAGAGTCGGACGCAACTTTCACTTTCACTTTTTCTTTTTGACTTATCTCTTCCTGAACTGGTGTGCGTGCATGCTGTTGCTTCAGTAGTTCCCGACTCTTTGCGACCCTATGGATTATAGCTTGACATGCTCTTTTGTCCATGGGATTTCCCAGGCAAGAATACTGGAGTGGGTTGCCATTTCCTTCTCCAGAGGATCGTCCCAATTCAGGGACTGAACCTCTATCTTCTGCACTGGCAGGCTGATTCTTTACCACTGAGCCACCCGGATCTGGTACTGCATTTTAAAAATGTGTAGCTTTATAATAAGAACACTTTTGGGATTTTCCTGGTGATCCAGTGGCTACGGCTCTGTGCTTGCTAATGCAGGGGACCTGGGCTGGATTTCTGGTCAAGGAATTAAATCCCATATGCTGCAATGAAGATTGAAGATCCTGTGTGCCACAGCTAACATCCAGCCCAGGCAAATACATAAATAGTAAAAAAAAAAATTTTTTTTAAAGAGCACATTTAAATTTGATAGAATAAATTTGTATAAAGAACCTGCCTTCAATGCAGGAGATACGTGTTTGATCTCTGGGTTGGGAAGATTCCCTGGAGAAGAAAATGGCGACATTTTTTCCTGGGAAATCCCATGGATAGAGGAGCCTGGTGGACTATATAGTCCACAAGATCACAAAGAGTCAAATATGACTTAGCAACTAAACAACAACAACAATTTTTCTTCTTTTTTTTAAATTAAAAAAAAAACAATATTAAGGCTTTCTTAGAGAAGGGTTAGTGGAGTTAGATTAAGTAGCTTTAGCTAAAAATAGATTTATTTTGTTTCAAGAGATTAGATTGTGACCTATACTTGAGCCTCTGCTTTTCAGTCCTTGGCAATTTAGAACTGTAGTTTCTCATTAAAAGTATTTGTAATTGATTTTCAAGTTTGCCTCTTTCACCCCAATGAGAAATTCTCAAGTTCTTTCTTCTAGCTTGTTTGGGTTTGACACACTCTTAGTAATATGGGAATAAACAGAGTCTGAGATGATAACTGAATTAAATTAACTCACAGTTAGACTGGTTTGCATATATGACTTGTTGTAGTGTCTTTTTAATTTTCTTAAATCAAAGTTTTATTGAGACATAATTCACTTATCATACAATTTGCCTATTTAGAGTGTGTAATTCAGCGGTTTTTAATCTATTCACAGAGTTGTACAGCCATCATTGCAGTCAACTTTAGAACATTTTCATCACCCCAAAAGGAATCCTGTACACAGTAACAGTCACCCATCCCACACCCGCCCCCACCACACCACTGACCCCTAAGAAACCAGGAATCCACCTTCTGTCTTTACGGATTTGCCTCTTCTGGATATTTCATATAGATGGAATCATACAGTTCATCATCTTTGTGACTGGCTTCTTGCACTTAGCAAAATGGTTTCTTTCATTTAAAAAATTTGTGTTGACAAATAAAACTTGCATGTATTTAAAGGTGTATTATATGATGTCTTTTTAAATTTAAGGTTTTTATTTTGTATTTGGTTAACAACATAGTTTCAGATGAGCAGTGAAGGGATTCAGCCATACATATACATGTTATCAATTCTTCCCCAAACTCTCCTTCCAAAAAGGCTGCCACATAACATTGAACAGAGATCCATGTGCTATTCAGTAGGTCCTTGTTGGTTATCCATTTCAAACGTAGCTGTGGGGACGTGACCATCCCAAACTTCCTAACTGTCCCTTCTCCCTATTCTTCCCCTCAATAGTCATAAGTTTGTTCTCCAAGTTTGTGAGTCTCTTTCTAGTTTGTAAGTTCATTTGTATCATTTCTTTTTAGATTTCACATAGAAGGGATGTCATACAATATTTCCTCTCTGTCTGACTTACTTCACTCAGTATGGTAATCTCTAGGTCCACCCATGTTCCTACAAATGGCCTTATTTCATTCTTTTTAACGGCTGAGTATTATCCCATTGTGTATATGTACCACAACTTCCTGATCCATTCCTTTGTTGATGGACATTTAAGTTGCTTCCATTTCTTGGCTATAAAATATGATGTTTTGATACTTGTATGCATTATGCAATGATGACCACAATCAATTTAATTAACATATTCACCACCTCACATAGCTAACCATTTGTGTGTGTGTGTGCATACTGAGAACAGTTGAGATCTACTTTATTACTGAATTCCAAATATGTAATACAGTGTGTGTTGCTCTCAGCTGCTCAGTTGTGTCCAGCTCTTTGCGACCCCATGGACTGTAACCAGCCAGGATCCTCTGCACAAGGAATTTTCCAGGCAAGAATACTGGAGTGGGTTGCCATTTACTACACTGGGGGATCTTCCCAAGCCAAGGATCAAACCTGCTTGTCTTGCATGTCTGCATTGGCAGGTGGCTTCTTTACAACTGTGTCACCTGGGAAGCCCTGTACAGTGCAGCAGTGTTAACTATAGTCACTATGCTATACCCTCAGTCTTTGGAAACTCTTCATATTATAACTGAAGGCATGTACCCTTTTATCAATGTATCTCAACTTCTTCACCACACTCCTTCCCCTGCCCCACCCCCAGGTCCTGGTTACTACCATTCTACTTTCTGTTCTTGTGAGCATGACTTTTTTCAATGAAAAATTCCACGTGTAAGTGATGGCATTCAGTATTTGTCTTTCTCTGTCTGGCTGATTTCACTCATATCATGTCCTTCAGGTTCATCCATGCTGTTGCAAATGTCAGGACTTCCTTTTTTTCTCCTGGCTGAATAATATTCTACTGTATATTATCACATCTTTATCCATTCATCCATTAATGGATACGTAGCATGTTTTCATATATTAGCCACTGTAAATAATGCCACAATGAACATGGATGTGCAGATAGCTCTTTGAGATTTTGATCTCATTTACTTTGGGTATGCATCCAGGAATGGGATTGCCAAGTCATCTGGTAGTTCACATAATTTTTTCAGGAACCACATACTATTTTCTACTATTGCTGTACATTCCAGCCAACAATGGATAAGGGTCCCCTTTCCTCCTCATCCTCACCAACATTTTTTAACTCTTGTCTTTTTGAAAACAGCCATCCTAACAGGTGTTCAGTGATATCTCATGGTGGCTTTATTTTTAATCTATCTATCATTTATCTACTTATTATGTTTTATTTGGCCTCACTACCCGGCATGTGGGATCTCAGTTCCCTGACCAGGGACTGAACCTGTGCCCCCCTGCAGTGGAAGTACAGAGTCTTAACCCCTGGACCACCAGGGAAGTCCTTCATGGTGATTTTAATTTGCATCTCCCTCATTAATGAAGTTGATTACCTATTGGCCATTCGGATGTCTTCTTTGGAAAAAACTGTCTATTTTCCCTCTGTCCATTTAAAAAATCGGGTTATTTGGCTTTTTGCTATTGAGTTGTATTGAGTTCTTTATATATTTTGGATATTAACCCCTTATCAAATATATAGTGTTAATCTAAAACAAAAAATGCCCAGTTATTTTTCAGCAAAACTGGTTTATTTGGGAGCAATAGAGAATTGCAAATTGGGACATACAGCTGTGGCAAACCTCATGCAAATCCTATAAAGCGAAAGAGAGAAAACTCCTTTATAGAGGAGTATGGAAAATTGGAAGGGGCTATTATAAACTAAAAGTCCATGAGAGGAAGCTGAGAGTTCATTGGCTGAGGTGTGGCCATTTCTCATTGGCAAAACTGTTGCCAGGCTGAGAAAAGCTCTTTCTCCTGCTAGCTATAGTAAAGGACTGTCACTTCCTGCCAGAGGTGCAAGGTACATCTCTTCCTGTTGGGCCCTGAATTGACTTGTGTGGTACATACACGAGAGCTTCTGCTTCTGGCCTCCTGACCCTGTTTTACTCAGGTTTCCCTCTGTTAATTTTCATGATGGTCTGCAATTATTTTCTCCCATTCTGTAGGTTGCCTTTTCAATTTATTGCCCTCATGATGTTTAAGATAAATTAGTTATTTAAAGTAAACAATTATTTGAGGAACAAAATTTGGCAATAGTGAAGACTATGAAGAATAAATCAGGAAAAAGACTTCCAATAAGGGCTGCTTAGTGTGGAGAGAGATGATTATTGAGTAGAGATGTGGCTGATGAGAAGGAACAGACAAGATGGCTGAAGCAAGCACTTCTAGTTTTTCGTTGTTAATTTGTTTCTTCATCCTTTCAATAAACTTTTGTTGAGTTCCTACTGTGTGCAACATATTATTCTAGGAGTTGGAAATATAGCAGTGAAGAAGCTATATTTAAAAAGCCTACCCCTAGTGTTCTTGCCTGGAGAATCCCAGGGACGGGGGAGCCTGGTGGGCTGCCGTCTATAGGGTCGCACAGAGTCGGACACGACTGAAGCAACTTCGCAGCAGCAGCAGCAGCAGGCAGCTTACAATTTTTTGTAAAGTAACAAGGAATAAAGTACATAAATAATTAAAGGGCATGGAATGTTAGTGGAAATGCTAAAGTAAAAAACATAAAGAAAGGAAAAGGATAAAGAGCGTGAAGATATGGGTATGGGTGAGTGATGGTTTTCATTTAAGGTACAAAGGCCAGGAAAGACTTACTTAGAAGATGACGTTTGAAGCAAGTGAAGGAAGACTTCCATAGTTATGCAGGTGGCAGTGAGAAAAGACGATCTAAGAAAAATAGCAAGCAGGTACAAACATCCTGAGGTAGAGCATGCATACTGGCTAGCAAGGAGCATGGCTGGGGGAGAGTGGAAAGAAGACGACAGCGTGTATGCGGGCTAGACAGAGCCTATGGGCCTTATGTATGTAAGGAAATGATTTTTGCTTAGAGAGGAGAAGCCACTAGAGGGATCTGAGCAGAAGTAACATATGACTTAGCTCTTAATGGGGTTGCTTTCATTGTAGTTTAAGCCTTTTTTTTTTTTTTTAAAGAAAGAGGAATAAACAGCTTTGCTTTTCCAACAACTGTGTCACCTTTGAAAGAAGAAAAACAAGAGAGATCAAAAACTTCGGAAAGCATAAATAAATGCATTTTATTCAGGGACAGATGTCTAAAACAACAAGGGTGACTCATAGTCACAAAATCAGTTAAGTGCTCAGGAAATGGCTTGGTCCCTAATTAATCACTCTGTGTTGTTAAACTCTGCAGAGATAAATTTAGCTGGCAGTAGGTGGAATAAGATTGGTTCTCATGAAAACATGTTTTCAATAAAGTTGGCAAAAAGTGCTGTGTAAAACTCAAATAACCCAAACCATGTTCTAATAATGTTGCATTTGGTGTTTCACGTTCCCAGCAGCGACCACTTGAAGCAGGAAGACTGAGGATAACATTTGCTTTAGCAGAAGGGGCTAGGTTACTCTGGTGGGTGAGGGAAGGAGATAGTCCTGCAATATACGAATGCTTTGGTGTTACCGCCCTCTGGTGGCGATTCTGTAAGTTGACTTCCATGGGATTCGGGCCTATTTGCTGTCTAGGCTCACACTTGGTCAAATTCGAACTATCAATAAAAGGAAAGTGATTTCTTGGTATTAGTCCTTGGATTGCATTTATTTAATGCGCTTAATAAGTAGGCGGAAAATCTCTATTTTAATGACCTGGCAGCACTATTTTTTCTGAGGAAAAAATGATTTTTCGTTTATTTAAACTCAGAGGAGCCTTTTAAGTGTCCAGGGCAGGGACCCCGGACAAGGGGAGGGGTTTGAAGCTTTTTGCATAATAAAGTTTTGAGAGAAAGCTGGGCTTTGTGGAAGAGGAAGGAGGTGCAGTTGTGGGGTTGGGGGTGTGATGGGGAAGACATCTGAGGAGGAGTCCTGGGGAAGAAGACAAATCCTGCCTGGAAGAGCTGGAGCTTAAGATTAAAACAGTGCCTGTGAGACCCTCCTTTAAAGATGACAGTCAAAGGATTTTTAGCACAAAGATATTGAATAATACTGTTTCAGTCATTTGCACGTCAGAGGTGAAACCCTCTGACTTCCACACTGCCTCTTCCTCCTTTGCCTAGACTTACAGTCAAGCCTGTGGTAGACATGGTCAGTGGACTTGTGTTCAGGTACATCCAAGGAGTGAGGGGTTGAAGAAAAAGAGAATGATCGCATGCTGGAGTAAATGTGGGCCAAGTGAGAGTGGGAGTTGTGAGTCACAGGGTAAAGATAAAGAATTCAGAGTAGAGGCAGGGGATATTCGTATACTAATGACTGGTTCACGCTATTGTACAGCAGAAGCCAACACAACGTTGTAAAGCAATTATCCTCTGATTAAAAAAATTTTTTTAAAAGAATTCAGAGTAAAATGGACACAATGAAGCCACTGGAAGAAGTGTTCAGTCGCTCAGTCATGTCTGAGTATTTGTGACCCCATGGACTGCAGCATATCAAGGCTTCCCTGATCTTCACCATCTCCTGAGCTTCCTCAAACTCATGTCCATTGAATTGATGATGCCCTCCAATCATCTCATCCTTTGTCCTCCTCTTCTCCTCCTGCCTTCAATCTTTTCCAGCATCAGAGTCTCTTCTAATGAATATGTTCTTTGCATCATGTGGCCAAGGTATTGGAGTTCCAGCTTCAGCACCAGTCCTTCCAATGAGTATTCAGGGTCGATTTTCTTCAGGATTGATTGGTTTGATCTCCTTGCAGTTCAAGGGACTGTCAAGAGTCTTCTCTAGCACTGCAGTTCAAAAGCATCAATTCTTTGGCACTCAGCCTTCTTTATGGTCCAACTCTCACATCCATACATGACTACTGGAAAAACCATAGCTTTGACCAGATGGACCTTTCAACAGTACGAAAAGGAAAAAGTGTAAGCAACCCCAAATACCTTAGAAATACTTGTTAGAGAAAACTCTGCTATATGTGGTTGTGAAATAGAATTTGTATTTTGTAGAAAGGCAAGAAAAATTGGGGGCTTCTCAAGTGGCACTAATGATAAAGAATTTGCCTGCCAACTCAGGAGACATAAGAGACATAGGTTCAGTCCCTGGGTTAGGAAGATCCCCTGGAGTTGGAAATGGCAACCCACTCCAGTTTTCTTGCCTGGAAAATTTCATGGACAAAGGAGCTCCATTGGCGACAATGCAAGGGGTCACAGATAAAAACTTTTCTCTGCCCTCTGGCCTCTTCTCTCCAGTCTACTGTGCATTGTTTATCTGCATTATGCATTGACCAGACCTTCCCATTGGCGGAAATGCCTGCTCAATCATAAAGAGCAATATTCTCCTAGCATCAATAAGACAGCTCTTCAAAGATAACATTCCTTCTTGATAAAGGGTCACAGGGAGCTTAGATCTGGATTAGATGGTTGACTTAAAAAAATGCACAATGTGAGAACTGTGAATTATGTTTTATTTGAGGCAAAATGAGGACTGCAGCCTGGGAGACAGCACCTCAGATAGCTCTGTGAAACTGTTCCAAAGAGGTAGGAGGGAAGGACTGTATATATATGTGATTTTGGTGAAGGGGGAGTTCATGCAATCAAGCATATATTTTTCCAAAAGGTTTCTGCTGTTTGTGAAGCTTCTGCCAGTCACGAGAAATAGTCATCACCGTGAAGGACTTTAGATTTACTCCTTATAGAAGTAGATGGCAAGTACCAACAGCAAGTGCTAATTTATAGTTGACGGAACTGTATAGTCTTCAGTTTAGCAGATATTAATGGACAGTGGCCAGTCCATTCTAAAGGAGATCAGCCCTGGGATTTCTTTGGAAGGAATGATGCTAAAGCTGAAACTCCAGTACTTTGGCCACCTCATGCGAAGAGTTGGCTCATTGGAAAAGACTCTGATGCTGGGAGGGATTGGGGGCAGGAGGAGAAGGGGATGACAGAGGATGAGATGGCTGCATAGCATCACTGACTCGATGGACATGAATTTGAGTGAACTCTGGGAGTTGGTGATAGACAGGGAGGCCTGGCATGCTGTGATTCATGGGGTCGCAAAGAGTCGGACATGACTGAGCGACTGAACTGAACTGAACTGAACTGATCTGAAGTCAAGGCTATGGTTTTTCCAGTGGTCATGTATGGATGTGAGAGTTGGACTATAAAAAAAGCTGAGTGTAGAAGAATTGATGCTTTTGAACTGTGGTGTTGGAGAAGACTCTTGAGATTCCCTTGGACTGCAAGGAGATCCAACCAGTCCATCCTAAAGGAGATCAGTTCTGGGTGTTCATTGGAAGGACTGATGTTGAAGCTGAAACTCCAATACTTTGGCCACCTGATGTGAAGAGCTGGCTCATTGGAAAAGACCCTGATGCTGGGAAAGATTGAGGGCAGGAGGAGAAGGGGACGAGAGGATGAGATGGTTGGATGGCATCACCGACTCAATGGACATGGGTTTGGGTGGACTCCAGGAGTTGTTGATGGACAGGGAGGCCTGGCATGCTGCGGTTCATGGGGTCACAGAGAGTCGGACACAACTGAGCAACTGAACTGAACTGAATGGACAATGGCAGGTTACTTCTTACTGAGCCCCATTACCAACTCACTCAGTTTTATTTCATTTGCCTCTCAAATAAGACAAACAAAATCATTAAAGAAATTGAACATCAAGTTCCAAACAGATGATAGAGTTCATAGGGAAAGGCAAAAGGGACACAAGAGTTGAGCATGCTTGGGATAAAACTTCAAAATTTCATTACAGGACGTATAAGCTCGAAAGGAATAAAAATATATACTATAAGTATTAGGAATATAATAGTAAGTACTCAATGAACACAGAATAAATGATTGAATGGGTTAATTGATGTGGGAAAGGGTGCATCTTATTTTTTGGTTTTGGTATCCTTTCTTCATAGAACAACTCTAGTACTTGATCCATAGTAGGGACTCAAAAATATTGTAAGGAAGAAAACAAAGGAAGGAGGGGAGAGGAGGAAAGGATGAGTCACTTTAAGTAAGAAGTGTGGCGTTCTAAGTCGCTTCAGTCATGTCCAACTCTTTGGGACCCTATGACTGTAGCCTGCCAGGCTCCTCTGTCCATGGGATTCTCTAGGCAAGAATACTGGAGTGGGTTGCCATTTCCTTCTCAAGGGGCCCTTCCGGACCCAGTGATCGAACTCAGGTCTCCTGTATTGCAGATGGGTTCTTTACCTTCTGAGCCACCAGAGAAGCCCCTGGCTTTGGGGAAGAAGTGTGGCATTGGGTCAAAAAACTATTAAATGTTTTAAATTCTTTCATTCCATTGCAGTTTTCACTTTTGCTACCATCCACTTGCTTCATTGTTGTAATACTGTGTTTGTTTCATCCTTTATGGTTTACAAAGTTCTTGCAATTCCATGTTTTCACATAGTCCATGTAATGCTATGTGAAAAAGCAGCAGCATCCTTGGGAAAACTCTGGGCTCTCCAGCTTTAGATAAGAAATAACCTAACTGTTTTTCAGACTCAAGTTTTCTAAGTTCAAGAGTAGTGATTTTCCACTCTACAAATGCCAAAATATATGGACAGTAAGCTGAAAGTGTGGGTTATCTTGCCCTCCCAACTGGTATACTTTTGATAGTGGAAATAGGCGCCATTCATTATGCTTGGACAACAAGTGTTGAGACTGTCCAAATTACTATATCTGAAATATAGTAACTCTATGTGTTGTTGTTCAGTCGCTAAGTCATGTCCGACTCTTTGTGACCCCATGGGCTATACCAGGCTTCCCTGTCCTTCACTATCGCCTGGAGTTTGGTCAAACTCATGTCCATTGAGTCAGTGATGATGTCCAGCCACCTCATTCTCTGTCACTCCTTTCTTGCCCTGCCCTCAGTCTTTCCCAGCATCAGGGTCTTTTCCAATAAGTCAGCTCTTTGCATCAGGTGGCCAAAGTATTGCAGCTTCAGCTTCAGCATCAGTCCTTCCACTGAGTATTCAGGATTAATTTCCTTTAGGATTGACTGGTTTGATCTTGCAGTCCAGGGGACTCTCAAGAGTCTTTTTAAGCACTACAATTCAAAAATATTAATTCTTTGATGCTCAGCCTTCTTTATGGTCCAACTCTCATATCCATACATGACTACTGGAAAAAATATAGCTTTGAGTATGTGGACCTTTGTTGGAAAAGTGATGCCTCTGCTTTTTAATATGCTGTCTAGGTTTGTCATAGCTTTCCTTTCAAGGAGCAAGCATGTTTTAATTTCAAGGCTGCAGTCACTGTCTCCAGTGATTTTGGAGCCAAGAAAATAAAATCTGTAACTGTTTCTACTTTTTACCCCTTCTATTTGCTAGGAAATAAGGGGACCAGATGCCATGATCTTGGTTTTTTGAATGCTGAGTTTTAAGCCAGCTTTTTCACTCTCCTCTTTCATCTTCATCAAGAGACTATTTAGCTCCTCTTTACTTTCTGCCATTAGAGTGGTATTATTTGCCTATCTGAGGTTGTTGATATTTCTGCCGCAATCTTGATTCCAGCTTGTGATTCATCTAGCCCAGGATTTCCCATGATGTATTCTGCATAGAAATTAAATAAGCAAGGTGGCAATATACAGCCTTGATGTACTTCTTTCCCAACTTGGAACCAGTTCATTGTTTCACATCTGGTTCTAACTGTTGCTTCTTGACCATATACCGGTTTTTCAGGAAGCAAGTAAGGTGGTTTGTATTCCCATCTCTTTAAGAATTTCCCACAGTTTGTTGTAATACACACAGTCAAAGTCTTTAGCATAGTCAATGAAACAGAAGTAGATGTTTTTCTGGAATTCCCTTGCTTTTTCTAGATCCGACGAATGTTGACAATATGATTTCTGGTTACTCTGCCTTTTCTAAACCCAGCTTATACATCTGGCAGTTCTCTGTTCACATACCATTGAAGCCTAGCTTGAAGGATTTTGAGCCTTAACTTGCTAGCATGTGAAATGAGTGTAATTACATGGTAGTTTGAACAATCTTTGGCATTGTCCTTCTTTGGGATTGGAATGAAAACTGACCTTTTCCAATCCTGTGGCTGCTGCTGAGTTTTCCAAATTTGTTGATATATTGAGTGTAGCACTTTAACAGTATCATCTTTTAAGATTTGAAATAGATCTGCTGGAATTCCATCATCTCCACTACCTTTTTTCATAGTAGTGCTTGCTAAGGCCCACTTGACTTCACATTTCCAAGATCCTGGCTCTAGGTGAGTGACCACACCATCGTGGTTATCCAGGTCATTCAGACCTTTTTGTACAGTTCTGTGTTTTCTTGCCGCCTCTTTCTCATCTCCTCTGCTTCTGCTAGGTCCTTAACTCTACATAACTCTAAAGACAAATTAACCCTCCTTAAAGGCAGCACAGGTCAGAAGCCCTTTATCAAGATACAGAGATTCTAAATGCTGTCCCTGGCTATGTTTACCATGTTTCTGAGGAATGCCAATAATAAATAGCTTAATAAAGGTTAGTTAAGATTGAAATTTGCTTTGGTTTTTTGGTAGAAGGAATGCCACTTGCTTAGAGAGGTTAAGTTGCTGCATGTAGGGCCAAGTTGCTGCTGAGTATTATTCTTCCTGTTGTCCTAATAACCCCAAATGGCATTTCTCTTTTGTGTGTCTAACGCAGTGTGGGTTAAGATAACGTGGGGAGCTGGCTGTAATTTTACTGTCTTTCTTGAAGTCTTTTATAATGTGAAGATACTAGGTAGATCTGTGGCTGAACTCATTACTAGCAACAGTTAATACTTGTCTTCCTGTGGTGCTTTTGGTGATTACATTAACCTGATAGAGAATTTTCTTTAACTGCGCCATCTTTACATATTAGCAATTTTAAGGTTGGCAGTCTCTAACCTAAAAAGGAGCTTCCCTGGTGGTTCAGTGGTAAAGAACTCACCTGCAATGCAAAAGACGTGGGTTTGATCCCTGGGTCAGGAAGATCCCTGGAGGAAGAAATGGCAACCCACTCTAGTATTCTTCTCTGGGAAACCCCATGGACAGAGGAGTCTGGTGGGCTACAGTCCATGGGGTCACAAAAGAGATACGACTTAGCAACTGAACAAGAACAACCTGTCAAGATGTTGACAACATGTTTTTCTAAAACACATGTTCCATTTCTACAAATAAACAAGAAATGTCAACTTAAGATGGAAGACTAATTGCTTAATGACATATTTCATATTAACCTCCTAAGAAGTGAAACTCTTTTAACACTCTAAGTACATAAAGTCTCCAATATGAAGACTTAATACAAAAATATTAATATTGAGGAGTTGATTCTCTTCAACATTTCAATGCTTAACTAAATCTTCTGAGGATAAGTTGTTTTCCAGTTAAGAAAAAAATTATGTCATCTAAAGTAATTTGGGGAGAAACTATTTAGCCAAATGAGATTGCATAATGACCAGAGGTATTAGCTGAGGTGCTGGCTGTATTCCTGTCTGGGATACCACTTAGGGCAGGGGGATGGGGGAGGAGGCATTTTCTGCACTGAATAGTGTGTGTTTAATTTTGTAATAAAATGCCATTTTGTTTGCCAAAGTGGCTGTACCAGTTTGCTTCCCTGTCAACAATGTATGAGAGTCCCAGTTCTACATCACCATCGGTACCAGGACAATAAATAAAAATGTATAATATGGATGATAGGCAACCAAATCTCATTTTCCGATACTATTCTCCAATAAAAAGAATCGGATCTTCTAGGACAAATGGTTGATTTTAGCATCATGGAAAGAAATAAAAGGTAATCCTGCTATATCTAAAGATGTGCCTAAAGTGTCAGAAAGTAAAGAAGTGCTCAAAACACAGAAAAATCCCACAATAATGCAGATGTGTTAAAGTGAAGCCAGAGCTAAGAGAAAGAGTTCCCAATGGCCAATTTTGAGAAACAACAACAAAAATAAAGTAAAATAATAAAAATAATAAGATATTAGATTATAGTCCAAAGGATAGAATAAGTATCCACTGATATAGATAATTGATTAAATAAGCAAACAAGCAAAAAAAGGGAGAATAGACAATCTCCTGTATGGAACTCCAAATTATTTGTCTTTAGGTTTTTTTGTCCTCAAGGAGGTGGGAGCATAACACCTACTCCTGATGCATGAATTGTACATCAGTCAGTCAGTCAGTTCAGTTGCTCAGTTGTGTCCGATTCTTTGTGGCCCCATGGATCGCAGCATGCCAGGCCTCCCTGTCCATCACCAACTCCCGGGGTTCACTCAGACTCACGTCCATCGAGTCAGTGATGCCATCCAGCCATCTCATCCTCCGTCGTCCTCTTTTTCTCCTGCCCCCAATCCCTCCCAGTATCAGAGTCTTTTCCAATGAGTCAACTCTTTGCATGAGGTGGCCAAAGTACTGGAGTTTCAGCTTCAGCATCAGTCCTTCCAATGAATGCCCAGGGCTGATCTCCTTCAGAATGGACTGGCTTGATCTCCTTGCAGTCCAAGGGACTCTCAAGAGTCTTGTCCAACACCACAGTTCAAAAGCATAAATTCTTGGTGCTCAGCTTACTTCCCGGTCCAACTCTCACTGTACATAGTGACTTCCAAAAAGTACTGTATGGAAAGGGGAGAAAAAGAGAAACGGCACAGTGCCGAAATCTGATAACTACACCCTCCACCAGGAGGGCGAAGTTCACATTCTCAGTAGTTCATACTCTGAACACGGTGCAGTGAGGATGATGCTTGCCTCTCTGGTCCTCCTCATTGAAACCCACAACCCTAGTCTAGTCATGATCAGAACCTCAGTCATCTTCCAGTCTAGGGACATTCTATAATGTACCTGGCCTGCACTTCTCAAATCTGTCAAAGTCATAGAAAACAACGAAAAGTCTGAGAAATTCTGAGCCAAGAGAAGATTAAGGACACGAGAACTAAATGTCACGTGGCTAGAATCTTGAGAGCTTCTAGAAAAAAGGCACTAGTTTAAAAACTAGGGAAATCTGAATCAAGTATGGACTTTAGTTCATAATTATGTATTAGTATTGATTTACTAGTTGTCACAAATGACCCATACTAAGCTATTAATAACAGTGAAAACTTGGTCTGGGGAGCAACCTGTATTATCTTAGCAACTTTTCTGTGAATCTAAAATGATTCTAAAATAGAAAGTTTACAGTAATAATGGATACTAGAAGAGGAGTAATAGTTTTGTCTCCCAATTTTGGAAAAAAGAGAGTTGGAACACAGTTCACATTGGGCTTGTACCTATATTTCTCTCTGGTGTGGGAGGAAGGAGATGACCTTTGTTGGAAGAAAGACTGAACCAAAATAGGATGTGCAGCTTGCTTTGTTTTGCTGTCTCATTGCTCTTCCTGGGAGGGGCTATAGCTCTACAGAGTAGAGTGTTTTGGAGGATGACATTTAACAGTTCCTTGGTGCAAAATGTGGTGATGTTCAAACTCAAATACCTGTAACATCCAGTTAGGTGGACTAAATGAGTAAAGCAAGTTGGTTATAAGAAATTTTTGCTAGGACTTGCCTGGTGGTGCAGTGGTTAGGAATCTGCCTTGCAAAGCAGGGGACATGGGTTTGACCCTTGGTCAGGAAACTAAGATCAGACATGCTGTGAAGCAGCTTGGTCCACATGTCACAGCGACTGAAGCTTGCGTGCTCCAACTAGAGAGTCCGTTCGCCACAAAAATCCCATGTGATGCAATGAAGGTCTTGCATGCTGCAACTAAGATCTGACATGGGCAAATAAATATATAAAACAAGGAATGTGGGAGCACGAGGAGCTGTAGCAAATAAAAGAAATGAACTCAGATGAGAAGACAGTGGCTACTCGATCAGTGCTGGCTGATTTTTGCTATTCAGGAAGGTAAGCTAAGATGCCTTATTTCCTGATATTTTGAAAGAAGCTGTAAATTCAGGTTTAAAAAAATAATAATGTGGCATGGTCTACCTTTTTAACACTGGCAACTAATTTAGAAAGTTTTTGTTAAATATCATGCATACCCAAACTGTGCCAAAAGAAGTAATTCTGTAAATATGGTTGTCACACTGCCAGTTTGCAACCACTCTTTATACACCTGGGCTCTACTGAGCCAGGTAGGTTAATCTCAGGTAACCAGAGCTTTGTGTATAAAATGTGGATTTAGTCTATGTCCTGGCTATGTCAAGACCAATCTGTGGGAATAAATGCCTAAGCTTCTTAAAAGTTTCGAACAACATTGAAGGTAGTTGGGTGGCACTGATGGCTAGTAGAGTAAGTAAAGGTCAAGAGCTATAACATCACAGGGTGTGTTTAGGGGACTGGATGATTGAGATTCATCAAGAGAAGTTACCGCGCTAGAAAGTTATGTTGGAGCTAGGTTACGTTGGGACTGGGCATTTGGACTTGAAGCTGCTGGCAACAGATGACTATCTCTAGGTCATCTCGAAAAACCACAGAGCAGAAACCAGGCACTATATGGAGAAATGTGACATTAACACCTGGAATTTCTAGGCACAAAGAGAAAGCAGAGTATATTAATATATTGAGTCTAGTTTGAATAATTGGGTTTAGATGAGAGTGTTCACTATTGCAGTCAGCCAAATTGTGTGTGTATGTGTGCACGTGTGCCCATTTGTAGTTACTAGATTTGTGCATAACCTTTCTAACTGGGCTGTGCTGGCCCATGTGGGCCCTGTCAGATCATCTCCTGTGGGCAACCCCAGCTTTATAACAGTAAGCAAACTATACATTCATTCTCATTCTCACTCCTCTCTTGATACCTCTTGAACCCCTCCAAGGATTACTGCCCTGATCCAGAGCTGCCAAAAGGGAGAAACCCATGCCTGACCTGTGCACTCAGCACACAGCAGTGGTATTTGATGTAAGATTAGGTCAGACTCAGCCAGGAGCCTTTTGAAATACAGCGCACAGCTAACAAAATGAAAAAAGTTTGTTTAGGGGCAAAACATTTTCCTCTCTTCCTGGCTGTCCCTTCTCACCCTCCCTCAGGCGTCCTTTCCCCTAAATTCTGGTTCATAATTTTTATCTGAAGCTCTTCACATTCTACTGGGCCATTAGACGAGCACTAACGGCTCCTCTAGCACTAATGATGAGCATTATTTCTCCCTAAACAAAAGGATTATATTTCAAGCTCTTATTGTTCTAAGGCTTGCTTTTTAATAGCCCACAGGAGGCTGAAATAACTACCCTCACCTTACCACCACCATTAAGGAGATAATCTATCATTTCTAGGATTTATGATAAGCTCCTTCCATTGTGATTAAAGCACAAAAGCTAGAGGCCAGGAAACTGGCAGCTACGTATTTTAAGTAGAATTTTGCTAATGGTTAGCTGGTCTTTTCTAACAATGAATTAAAGTAGGTGTTTTCCACTCACTGGTTCTAGTTCTATCCAGTAAGGCAACTCAGAGCAGCTCTAATTTCATTTCCACCCTACAAAAGAGCATTTGTTAATAACAGCAACCATTAGCAACTTCATAAAGTTCTAAAGGAATAGGGTAAGTCCCTGGTGGGGCTCTCTCTAATCCCTAGGTTCCTTAGCAAACAAGCCAACAGAGAAAAACATCTGATTTTAGTTGTGGTGATTTACTACTGATAATCCAAAATTGCTTATGATTTATAATGAAGATTAAAATTTATAATGAAAACTTTTGTATATAATAGGAATTAAACTTTACATGAAAACTTAAATGATGATCATCCTTGATATCCAAATGAGTGCTTTCTATATTCAAACAACGGCATGAGGAATGGGTCCCACTCATACCACAAAAATGTCCAAAGTATTTTGTAATAATTGAATAATTGGGAACATTATCAAGGACTATTTGAAGTCAACTATGATGACGAAAGTGGATGATTGAGACATCTGATAATCATTTGGGGGGGTAAACAGGATACAAGTGATGCTCAAGACAGTCTTTCCAAAATGACGTTTAGAAACAGCTCTTGAAGACAATTCACATAGTGTTCTTTGTAAGTGGTGATAAAGAAAGACAATACTTGTGATGATTGGTAATCAAGTAATGTTGGGTTAAAGAGCTACCATTTTACAACCAAACTGCCCACTGATATAAAGGTTTCTATTTATTTATTTATTTATTTTTTAGAATTATTATTTTTTATTGCAGTCTAGTTAATTTGCAACATTACATAAGTTTCAGGTGTTCAACATAGTGACTGACAACTTTTAAAGTTATACTTGATTTATAGTTATTATAAAATACTACCTATATTCCCTGTGCTGTATAATATATCCTTGTAGCCTATTTATTTTATACATAGTAGTTTGTACCTCTTAATTTCCTACCCTTACTTGCTCCTTCTCACTTCCTTCTCCCCACTGGTAACTACCAGTTTGTGTTCTATATCTGTGAGTCTGTTTCTTTTTTGTTATATTCACTAGTTTGTTTTAATTTTTTGATTCCACATATAAGTGATAACATAGTATTTACCTTTCTCTATCTGACTTATTTCACTAGCATAGTACCATCCAAATTCATTCATACTGTTGCAAATGGCAAAGTTCCTTTCTTTTTTATGGCTCAGTGATATTGCACTGTAAATATATGTACCACATCTTTTTTGTCCATTCATCTGTTGAAGGATACTCAGGTTGCTTCCATATCTTGGCTATTGTAATTAATGGTGCTGTGAACCTTGGGGTACGTGTGTCTTTTCAAGTTTGTGTTTTTGTTTTTCTTCAGATATGTACCCAAGAATGGAATTACTGGTTCACTTATTGCTTTGATTATACTTACTTTGCTTCTGTGCAAGGAGAATTGTACTTATGGTAGGATCCATTCATTTATTCAGTGATTGCTTATTGGGGCTTCCCTGGTGGCTCAGAGGGTAAAGCGTCTGCCTGCAATGCGGGAGACCTGGGTTTGATCCCTGGGTCAGGAAGATCCCCTGGAGAAGGAAGTGGCAACCCACTCCAGTACTCTTGCCTAGAAAATCCCATGGACAGAGAAGCCTGGTAGACTACAGTCCATGGGATCGCAAAGAGTCGGACACGACTGAATGACTTCACTTTCACTTTCTGTGCTAGGAAAAAAATGTAAGATGAAGAACATTGTGGACTTGGTCCCTGACTTCAAAAATCTATAGTAAGAATAAGATTACAGGGTCAGGGTATGGAAAAACCAAACAGCAAAATTGAGACGCAGACACAGAGAACAGACGTGCGGACACGGGATGGATAGGGAGAGTGGGATGAACTGGAAAATTGGGATTGACTTATATACACTACCATGTGTGAAATAGAAGGCTAGTGGGAACCTGCTGTACAGTGCAGGAAGCTCAGCTCGGTGCTCTGTGAAGACCTAGATGGGTAGGGTGTGGGAGGAGGTAGGAGGGAGATCCAAGAGGGAGGGACATTTGTATAAGTATAGCTGACTCCCTTTGTTGTACAGCAGAAATTAACACAACATTGTAAAGCAATTATACACCAATAAAACAAATGAACAAAAAACCAAAAAGCTAATCTTTGAGGTGAACTGGAAACCACTTCTATTGGTTCAATATGCCCACAGTCTGGTTTAAAATTTCACTTTTCCCCAAACCATTATCTTGACAATACAGCCCCAGGAAGTATTAGGGAAAGCAGCAACGAAATTGTGGCTGGTCTTGTGCCTTTATAATGTTTGCCTTGCTTGTGACCTTTGTGCATGATTGCTTTTGCCCACGTGGCTAATAAAAAATGATCTGGTTGACTTGTTTTTCTGAAAGACCTTTGTCCAAATCTTTGATGGGCAAACAGAGAATCATGTTTTCAAACAGAAACTATTTACAAATAAAATTCCATATTGTCTCACTTTTTCAGTAAGATATGGGCCAAAGTTGAAACAAGCAAAAGGCAGTAGTGAGGAGCTGAGTTGGACTTTTAACATTTAGAGGAGACGTACCTTATTAGAAATTTAACATTGAGTTATTTTTCTTTGATTTAATGTCATGACAATTTAGTATGCACGCAGTCATTCAATATATATTTATCAAGCACATACCATATGCCAAACACTGCTTATTCTTTATTAACATAACTATAACTATTGAGGAGACAGAGAAGAATAATGGAAGAGTACTATGAAGGTCTGGGACACAGAGCTTTAATGCAAGATATACAGGGAAGGCTGTATGAGGAAGTAATATCTTTAAGCAAAGACTTGAAGGCTAAATAGAAAATGGTCTTGCCAAGAGTGAAGAGAAGACATTTCCAGGCAGGAGGAGCAGCATGGGACAGAGTATATTTTGACTTTAATAAATTTCATACTGTGAAAAATTCCTAAGCATCCTGTGATATGAGAAAAATCTCATCATTTTACCTTAGGCTGGCTAGAAATGTGTCAGGCAGAAAACATCAAAGAGGTAGATTTCATCTCTCTGACTGGTAAACAAAATGCTTGGAACTCGTCCCCAGCACTTGAGGTCAGTTTGCAATTACTGTTTTTCGTCATCCCAGATGAATTCCCAGACTTTAGTAATCTAGTAAAACTTTTTTTTTGCCTGTGTAAATAGAGACGTTACTATGAAATCTGGCTCAGAAGATAAAGCAAAGAGCAACTAAGGTCTTCAAAACATGGTGTAAATATGAGGATCCCCCAAACAGTCATCAAAAACAAAAGAACAAAATCAGTTCACCAATGGTGTGTTAGTGTGAGGTAGTAAAATGAAGCAACTCAGATCAGATGCTGTAATTTATAAACAGGGCTGTCATCTAGGAGAAGGTGAAGGGGGCAGAAGCCAAAGTTAACGTGAGGTCATGCCTTCTGTCCTTTCCTTTTCTGTTTTCACACTATTCAACTATATTTCTCTGGGTCATTTAGCTGTGGATATTGTATCATCTATCTATCACCTATACACACACACACACACACACACACACACACACATATATTTGTTGTTGTTCAGTTGCTAACTCATATCTGACTCTTTTGCAACACCATGGACTGTAGCCCACCAGGCTCCTCTGTCCATGGAATTCTCCAGGCAAGAAAACTGGAGTGGGTTGCCACTTTTTTCTCCAGGGGATCTTTCCGACCAGGGATCAAACCTGCAACTCTTGCATCTCCTGCATTGTTGGCAGGCAGATTCTTTTCCAATGTGCCACCAGGGAAGCCCATATTTTATTTATATATATAAAACCATCATTGATGCCAAAACCATCTGCTTAACGATACAAAGATTTCTTGCTGACCTGGAATTACAAATAGCCCTTTAGTTTGCCAGACTTCTGAAAAGAGTTCATCTTTGAGGCCATGGGGAGTGGGTAAGATGGTGACAAGGGTTTCTCCATGTGCTTCTCTCACCCCACTGCTGCAGCTTAAAGCAAGGGTCCTACTGCTGGTTAGTCAGCACCTTCGGGAGATGGAAGAAAGTACATCTGTTCTTTTTTTGGTAACTTTTCATTTTATATTGGAGTACAGCTGATTAACAATGTTGTGAGAGTTTCAGATAGACAGCAGAGTGATTCAGCCATATATATACACGTATCCATTCTCCCCCAGACTCCCCTCCCATTCAGCCTGCCATATAACATTGAGCAGGGTTCCCTAGCACATGTGTTCTTATTCATAATCTCAGCTTTAAAAGGGGCCTCAGAGAACACCTCATCTGATGCAGTGCCTTATTCGCCTAAGCGTGTATGTATTAATAAATTGACTAAGTGTCAGTTGCCCCTCCCCAGCCCAGAATAGCAGTTCACTATTTCTTGAATAGTGAACTGCTAATTATCTTTCTGACAGCTGCCATCTTTAAAGGTTCATCTTAGTATCAAAGTAAAGCCCATTTTCCTTTAACTTCTGCAAAGAGCAGAAATAATGCTATCTTCTACTTTTCACACGCATCGTTTCCAGTGCTCTCAGTAGTAGTGGCAGGAAAGAATCAACATGCGTATTTTATAGATGGGGAAACTGGCGCAAGGTCACACAGTTAAGGGGGGTGGATCCAGTCTGGTTAAATCTAACACCTAGGCCTATTCCTCAACACCAGGCATAAGTCTTGTTCCAAATTGGTGTATTTTAAGGCATCTCTTATGATTCATGGGGTCGCAGAGTCGGACACAACTGAGTGACTGAACTGAACTGAAGGCATCTTTTAAACTCTTCTTAGTTGCTTAGTTTGTATCTTATATGCATGCTTTCAAATGCTCTCAGGAGAAATTGTTACTGTATCTTTATAAAATGTATATATAGATCAAAATAAAAATTATTCATTCCCAGAAAAATGCACACAGTACTGCAATAGCAATGTGAGCATTGCAAAGAGCCTTCCTCGAGTCTTTTATTAATGGAATTTATTCTTAAACAATAATAGCAGCATACTGGTTAAGGCATGGATTTAGGTAGGTTTAACTTCTGATTTCAACTCTGATAAGCTGTTGGACTCTGGACATTTTATTTCTCAAATTATTTAGGTTTCTCACATATAGCATGAGGACTACGATAATGATATTGTTGATGAATTGTTTTAGAACTGTTGTGAGAATTAATTTATGTAAAGAACTTACTATGATGCCTACCACTGTTTTCAATAAATGATAAACATATCATCTTTTTAAAAAGCTTTTTATTTTGTATTGGGGTATAGCTGATGAACAATGTTATGATGGACTCAGGTGAACAGAGAAGGGACTTAGCTATACATATGTATTTATCCATCCTCTCCCAAATTCCCTTCCCATTCAGGCTACCACATAACATAGAACAGAGTTCCGTGTGTTATACAATAGGTCCTTGCTGGTTATCCATTTTAAATAGAGCAGTGTGGACATGTCTATCCCAGACTCTTAATTATTCCCCCGCCCCCATCCTTCCCCCGGCAACCATAAGTTCTTTCTCTAAGTCTGTGAGTCTCTATTTTGTAAATAAGTTCATTTGTATCACTTCTCTTTAGATTCCGCATATAAGGGTTGTCATATGATGTTTCTCCTCCTCTGTCTGACTTACTTCACTCAGTATGACAATCTCTAGGTCCATTCATGTTGCTGCAAATGGCATTATTCATTCTTTTTAATGACTGAGTAGTATTTCGTAGTATATATATACCCCATCTTTTTATCCTTTCCTCTGTCAGTGGACATTTAGGCTGCTTCCATGTCTTGGCTACTATAAACAGTGCTGCAATGAACATTGGGGTGTATATATCCTTTTGGAAAATATCAGTATTATTATTTCTTTATTTGCAGTAATCCAAAATCCCTATGACTGTTGTCAAGACAGGCTTACCCTGTACTGTGTCTGTAAATATAAATTTTAGATATACATAAAGGAAAAAAAATTTAATCTGTGTTAAATTTCATCTAGCCAAGAGTTCCATCTGGAATCTTGTTTCTGTCAATTAATAAATTAGTAATCATTAGTAATACTTTGCCAGAGAAGGCAATGGCACCCCACTCCAGTACTCTTGCCTGGAAAATCCCACGGACGGAGGAGCCTGGTAGGCTGCAGTGCATGGGGTTGCTAAGAGTCTGACACGACTGAGCGACTTCACTTTCACTTTTCACTTTCATGTATTGGAGAAGGAAATGGCAACCCATTCAGTATTCTTACCTGGAGAATCCCAGGGACAGAGGAGTCTAGTGGGCTGCCGTCTATGGGGTCGTACAGAGTCGGACACGACTGAAGCGACTTAGCAGCAGCAGCAGTAATACATTCCAGTTTTATGTCACCTGAAAATTGTTAAATGTATTTTCAGTGTTTCATCTGAGTTGTTGCTAAAAGCCATTACACAATGAAATCTACGTTTATTTCCATTTAGTTGAGTTATGCTGTTCTGTATTTGTCCCCATTAACTTACATGGGTCTCAGGATTTTGAGCTTGTTCTACAGCTAGGTATGGAATTTTCTCTGTGCTTTTCTGTCTATATCACACACTTGTTCTATCCCTTACTGACCCCTTGAGTTTTAGGCTGCCTTTGACCTACGATTCTGTAGATCTCCTGATATTGACATAGCTGAATCTATTAACTAAATTCTGGAAGGGAAATCAGGACACTTGGGGCTGAGCACTCACTTTCCCATCCATGTACTTTAAACTCTCTGCAGCTCCCATCTGTATGGTTGTCAAACTCAGAAAATATTTGCCCTTTCCTTTCTTTCAGTGTTACTGTGAAGATGAAATACAAAATGATGAAAGATTAAAGAACACTGTGTTCTTTAAAAAAATGGCAGCATACCATTTATAGAGAATTTCTCATCTAGTAATTATCAAATCAGCTAAACAACTAAACATTAGCAAAATAAATGTTTGAGCAGGGGTGCAGAGATGCAGATGACACCAAGTCTGTGTTTATCACCCGTGTTTTACTCATAGACCTATACTCACCTGCAGCCTCATTAAAGAGATTCTAACAGGCTTGGTTCTTTCATTTCCTAGCCCATAGCCAGGTATTGGAGGCAAGTAAATTAAAAGTAGTGAGGTAGGTAAATTGGAAGTACCCAAATCAGGCAAACTGAAAGGAGCAAGAAACAAATAATCATTTCAAAAGAAAAAGAGAGATAAAAGAATTATAAAAATTAGAGCCCCCAGAAATACCGAGGTCTGGGACCATTAAGTAAAGGGGAAAAGTAGTCTTGAATAGATGACTAGGTTTCAAGAACATCATTGGGTTATAATCTAGTACTGCAATGGATGTACGGAACAATCATTAACTCTTGTGTTGGACCTATGTGTGTTTACCTGTCTAGTTTTATTGCGATTTTCCTTTGGAAATCTATCATTCCCAAGTTGTACTCAGTTCCAGTGGAACCATCACTGAAGTGTCCTCTCCTCTCCTGGATAAGATTGAGCATATGTTCCAAGCCAGGTCAGTTGAATTGTTTTCTTGCAGGAATTTGGGGGTTGAGCAGAGTGATTCAAAGTTAGAAGAACTGTTTTATCCAGTGGTGGTACCCTGAATAGATGGTCCATTCGTCCATTCCACGTGGACCCCAGCTTCCTTTGAACTGCAGAGTCCCTAACTCTTCAAGGTTGGTCTTCCAGTTTCCCTTTAACGTGGGGTACTAACCTAAAACACTCCAATAAAGTACTTTTCTTGCTTAAGTTAGCCAAAGGTATTTTGTTTGCTGCTCACAATGTGTGATCTGTTACTGACTCAGATTCATTAAAGGAAAAGCTCAATTTTGTTCTATAAGCCACAGTATTTGTACTAAAAATTTAATAATTTCCATATAACTTCGTTAAAATAAAATTTAAACATTTTAGCATTAAAGGAATATTTTAATTCTAAAGAATTGACTAATTTCCTAACCATGTCAGATAAATGAGTTTTTATTTCAGACAGATCCAATGAATGATTACATTTTATTTTGATAGCTTGAGTGTATCTTGGTTAATGTCTTTTCTTAGCATGGCTCTGGTCAGCACCTTGTTTAAATGATGACTGATGTCATAGAATGATTTGAGGACACAACTAAATTGGACACCTTTTAGTTGTGGTCAAAATACTTTGAACACTCTACAAATAATCTGCGTCTCTTTTGTGTCCTGTGCTAAATTCCAGGATAAAGCAGTCAACAAGGTGATTCAGTCCCAGCACTTGAAGAAACTTGTGGCCTAATAGCCTCTTGTTTTTTTTTCTTTACTTTACAATATTGTATTGGTTTTGCCACACATCAACATGAATCTGCCACGAGTGTACATGTGTTCCCAATCCTGAACACCCCTCCCACCTCCCCACCCCCACACCATCCCTCCAGGTCATCCCAGTGCACCAGCCCCAAGCATCCTGCACCCTGCATCGAATCTAGACTGGTGATTCGTTTCTTATATGATATTATACATATTTCAACGCCATTCTCCCAAATCATCCCACCCTCTCCCTCTCCTCTATACAAAATGAAAGGAACAGCCGCCTTTGCTCACGATCAGCTGATTGTCCATGTCTTTGGCTGGGCATTTCTCCCACCTAAAAGTCCAATATCTGACCTTTAATCACATCATTTGGTTTGATCCCTAGGTTGGGAAGATTCCCTGGAGAAGGGAAAGGTTATCCACTCCTGTATTCTGGGCTGGAGAATTCCATGGACTGTATAGTCCCTGGGGTCACAAAGAGTCAGAAACAACTGGACGACTTTCACTAATACCCATCCTTATCCCATTCTTTTTTCAAAGTCTGGGTCAAATAGCTTATTCTCCATTAAAATTCATACACTAATAACAACTAAACACTTATTGAGGAGGCTGTCAACCTCTTCATATCATTTATTTGTCACAATGCACTATGAGATATTTATATGACTCTAGAACACTATTTTATGGAAGTATTGGAAAGAATTAAAGTATATAAATTTTAATTTAAAAATATCGAATTCAGTATGCTCAGAATTATTGATATCTTTATTTAGAATTTTCTAGAATCTAAAATGTAAAGTGAGAAAGAAACAATTTTCTATCTGTGCATCAGAATTGTCTTGGAGGGCTTTTAAAAAAGAGAGTTATCCGACATTCTCAAAAATTCGAGTTAAAAAACACACAAGCACACAGACATAGAATACAGCACACAAAAAAATTTACCCCAAATCCCACCTTCTTTTAAAGAAAGCATTTATTTATCTATTTATTTGATTGCTTTGGGTCTCAGTTGCAGCATGCAGGATCTGTGTTGCATAGTGAGGGATCTTTCGTTGGGGGTTTCAGAAGTTGCAGAACATGAGCTCTGGAGTGTTTGGGCTCAGATGCTCTGAGGCATGTGGGATCTTAGTTCCTGGACTAAGGATCAAACCAAAGTTCCCTGAATTGCAAGGTGGATCCTTAACCACTGAACCACCAAGAAAGTCCTCCATCTTCTATTCCCCTCCCCCTCATCTTAATGATAATCACGAAGAGCACTTGTTGTGTTTCCATTAGGTCTTTCTTTCTTTCTTTCTGTAACTATAACCGTTTAAAGATGATTTTGGGATAAATGTTACCTTATCCTTGAGATCTCCCCTGACTTCCTTATTTAAAACTATAACCTACTTTCATTCCTTCTCCATGATGCTTGTTATTTTTTCTATAGAATTTCTCACCTTCTACTTAATGACAATTTAATTCATTTGTTTTTCTCCCCCAAAGTGTCTCATTTCCCACTGTCCCTCTCATCCCTGCCACTAGAATGTCAGCTCCAACAGGGCAGAGAGTTTTGTCTGATTCGTTCATTGCAGTATCTTCAGCCCCTAGAAGAGTGGCTGGCATGGAGACAGGGCTTAATAGTCTTTTTCGAACGATAAATAGATGAATGAGTGAAATTGACAAATCGTTCTTCAGAAATGCCACGCTATTTCCACTCCTGCAAGAAGAACAAGGCAGTGTCCACAGTAGATATTTTTGTTGGGTAGGACCTTGTGGCCTTGCTGGAATCCTTCCTAGGATCTCTGTGGAGGGTATTAGGAGTCAGGAGCCTTGCAATCCTAAAGCAGCTTGCAGCGCCTGGGAACACTTGGCCAACAGCAGGTGAGGGCAATGCCCTGCAGGAGACTACCTGCCCTCAAACAAGTTCAATAGGAATGTTTTAAAAACATGCCCAGCCAGTTATTGGTT
This sequence comes from Capra hircus, assembly GCF_001704415.2. Lineage (NCBI taxonomy): Eukaryota > Metazoa > Chordata > Mammalia > Artiodactyla > Bovidae > Capra > Capra hircus. Next base: position 41,035,774 of record NC_030810.1, read on the forward strand.
TCCGCATTTGGGCACATAACTTGTCCACGTCAGTTTGGGAGCTTGTTTAGGACTATGTTCTGGCTCCTTTAGTTTACTTCTGTCTACCACCACCCAGGCTGACCGATTTTTGAACTTTGATGAGTTAGAGTACTGCTTTCAGTGCTATTTAGTCATTTCCCACAGCTCTCTATCCCTTTAGAATAGCTTTTAGAGTAACTTGGACCATTTTGGGTAGAGTACATTGGATGACTATTTTCATGCAACTATATAAGTGGATAGCTCCTTGGTATTAGTAATGTTCAAAACATGCAATCCACATTCATATTATTCAACTGGAGGTTGTTTTGAAGTCATTCTTTAATTACAGAATTTCCAAATCAGGACCTATATCTGAAAATAGATATTTGGAACTCATTACACAAAAGATCATGAAGGGCTTTTTATAAAAATGAAGAGGGGAAGCATAGTTGAGTGGAAAAGCACCAAGGCTAGGACTCAGGAGATCTGAGTCCCACAGGCATCTTTGCCCATTATTAGCCCTGCAGATCCCCCTATTTGGTTGGAAAATGAGGTTCATCCTAATTCACAAGCTTTGTTGTGAGGAACTTTATGGTTTCCCACATGCATGCATATTTTATATATGTGAATCACAATGAAAAGTGTAAAATTATATTGCATCTAACAGGCTGCACAACTTTTCTTAAATACTGGAGAATGATGGTAACCCAGTAGAGAAAGAGAATTTGAAGGGTATTAGAGCTCATTTTCTCAAACTGTTTTGTATAACACACTACTTTAGTGAGAGGTGTTCAGTCAGTTTTTGCTGACTGCCAACAGTATTTCAGTGCCTTATCCTCCATACACATTTATTTTCATGCTTAAGGTCTGCAGCTCAACAACTGCTGATCTGGACCAGGCTGCAGTGGGTGGTCTCTTTCAAAGTTCTGGTCACCAAGAGTTCATTCCAAGCTACTGATTGGTTTGGCTCAGATCTTCTCTGTTTGTCATCATACTGGAGAAGTGACTAACCAGGACAGGTCCTCAAGGCAAATAAAGAAGTGAAAGAGAGAAATTGATCTGTTCAAGAATATCTAAGGTCTCTGTTCTAGTCATATCCTTAACATTGCATTGACCAAAGCAAGTCATATCTCTAAGCCCAACATCAAGATTTGGAAAGTACATTTCACCTATAGTAAATAGAGAGGGAGTGACTCTTTCCTATAGATTAACCCAAACTTTCACAGATGTCCTTTGGAAAAAAATGGAGCATATTTAAAAGAGGTTGGCAGTTTCTTAGATATTCTGGACTAAATAAACTTGCTTGTTTTTGCTTTGCATAGTGGATCCTAAATTTATGTGGCTATAACATCTTTCACCTGAACTTCACAAAGCCTATTTATATTTCATGGGCTAGATGTTTGCTGAACGTACTTTGGAAAATGCTATTCCCAAGTATCAGTATTAGTATCAGTTCAGTCACTCAGTAGTGTCCTACTCTTTGTGATCCCATGGACTGCAGCACATCAGACTTAACCTGTCCATCAGCAACTCCTAGAGATTACTCAAACTCATGTCCATGGAGTTGGTGATGCCATCCAACCATCTCATTCTCTGTTGTCCCCTTCTCCTCCCACCTTCAGTCTTTCCAAGTATCAGGGTCTTTTCCAATGAGTCAGTTCTTCACATCAAGTGGCCAAAGTATTGGAGTTTCAGCTTCAGCATCAGTCCTTCCAATGAATATTCAGGATTGATTTCCTTTAGCATTGACTGGTTTTATCTCCTTGCAGTCCAAGGGACTCTCAAGAGTCTTCTCCAACACCATAGTTCAAAAGCATCAACTCTTTGGTGCTCAGCTTTCTTTGTTGTCCAACTCTCATATCCATACATGGCTACTGGAAAAACCATAGCTTTGACCAGACAGACCTTTGTTGGTAAAGTAATGTCTCTGCTTTTTAATATGCTGTCTAGGTTAGTCATAGCTTTTCTTTCAAGGAGCAAGCGTCTTTTAATTTCATGGCTGCCGTCATCATCTGCAGCCTCCCAAAATAAAGTCTGTCACTGTTTCCATTGTTTCCCCATCTATTTGCAATGTATGCAATTAAATAATTGTTAAGTACACTATCTTTGGATCAGATAGATTTTCCTTTGACTCCTGGCTTTGAAATTATTTCCAGTATCTGGAATTCTTGTGGTAGCCAGTAGGTTGTAGTAGAGTTGAGGGTTTTGTTTTTGTTTCAAAACAGAGAATGATTTACTGCACATGCACAGAGAGTGGGTAATTTTTGCTCAGAAAAATCCCAAACTCCCTGAAGGGTTTCAGCAAAGCAGTTTTAAAGGCAAAGTGAGGGAGTAGAGTTGAGTTTGACTTTGGGAAGTGAAGATGGCTGTGTAACCTATACTAACATAATAAAAAAGAAAAGACATGAACTCTGGTAGGTTAGACCAGAGTGTCACTGACTGTTTTCATGACAGGTTCTGCACAAACCTAGTAAAAAAGAATACTCTACCATCACAGGGTTAGGTCCCGGTTTAGATAATGTAGAGAATAATGCCTCATCTTGGTAGGAGACACTACAAATGTGTGATTTGTAAGACTTATTTTTAACCTCTTTCCATTCCCAAATATTTTGCACACCTATTCAATGATGCCTGAGATCTCCACCCAGGTGGCTCAGTGGTAAAGAATCCACCTGCCAATGTAGGAGACGCAGGAGGCATGGACTTGCTCCCTGGGTTGGGAAGCTTCCCTGGAGGAGGAAATGGTGAACCACCAGTATTCTTGCCTGGGAAATTCTGTGGACAGAGGAGCCTGGCGGGCTGCAGTGCATAGAGTCATGGAGAGTTGGACATGATTTAGTGACTGAGCACACAGACACGAGGTTCTTTCACCAGGAAACAGTGCTCTGCATTGTATAGTGAGCAATAAAAAGTTGATTTATTAATATGACTAAAACAGTCATACAATATACAAAAGTATAGTCAATGAATTAATTGGTACAGGGATTAGTTCAATTTGGATAAGAGTAGCATATTGAGATGGAGAAGGCAATGGCACCCCACTCCAGTACTCTTGCCTGGAAAATCCCATGGGTGGAGGAGCCTGGTAAGCTGCAGTCCATGGGGTCTCTAAGAGTCAGACACAACTGAGCGACTTCACTTTCTCTTTTCACCTTCATGCACTGGAGAAGGAAATGGCAACCCACTCCAATATTCTTGCCTGGAGAATCCCAGGGACGGGGGAGCCTGGTGGGTTGCCGTCTATGGGGTCTCACAGAGTCGGACACGACTGAAGCGACTTAGCAGCAGCAGCAGCAGCATATTGATAAGAAAATGGACCCAGGAACCTGAACTAGAGAGTGGCATGGAGTAAGTGTTTAGATGCCCCTGAAATTACTAAGTTGAAATCCTATGATGCCCCTGATGTGACGGTATGATGGGGTGGAGGCTTAGGTAGGTAATTAGTATTTGCTGAGATAATGAGAGTAGAACCTTAGTGAATGGGCTTAGTGTCCTTTTAAGAGTCCTGAGAGAGCTTGAATCTCTGCTGTTTTCCATGTAAGGATACAAGGAGAAGTTGGTCATCTATTATTCAGAAGGCCCTTACCAGAACCTGACTTTGCTGACACCTGATCCCATGCTTCCAGCCTCCAGAACTGTGAGAAATAAATTTTTATTGTTTAAAAGCCACCCACTTTATGCTATTTTGTTACAGTGCCCCAAGCTGACTAAGACAGAGGGAAAAAAACCTCAGACAGGGCATAAGAAAAAAGAAACACACACTGCAAAGGAAACATGTTTGCAGGGCCAGTTGAAGACAAATAGAACTTTGTAATAAGGTGCTTGTCCCAGGCCCTGGTCTGTTTCATGGGATTTAAAGACTTATGTTTGTTTAATACTGACTTCTTTTAAAGTCTCTCCATTTCCAGAGGATGTATGATACCGAGTGTTGCTATAGCTTCACAGGATCTTAGTATGTCGGAATAGGCGGGATTTTTGAAGATACTGTATCCCAACACCATATTTTTACAAGTGAGAAAATTAAGGCACAGAGAAGGAAATAAAGTTCAAAACAATAAGGCACAAATTTCTACTTTCTATTTACTCTTGGTTTAAAACTCCTTGGGTTGAGATTCCAGTTCTGTCATTCCGCATCTGACTTTGAACAATTTACTTAACTCCTAATTCTCAAAGTTCTTATCTATAAAACAGAGAAAAGCAATGAGAAAATGTAGGCAAAGTAGTCAGTACATTGTCTGGCACATAGAAAGAACACTGACCGCATGTTCACTGTTGCATAAATTTTGTAACCAGAGTATTTTGAGTGCTTACTATGGGCCAGGCATCGAACTGGGATAAGTGCCATAGGTGTATTATCTTTTTTAATCATCTGTGTTGTGACTATATCCATTTTACAAATGAGGGAATAGGCATGAAATAGAGATGAGGAAACCAGGACTCAGACTCACATCTGGTGGAACTGAAGTCTGCATGTAAAAGTCTCGGATTTAGTGCCTCCCACTGTTGCCAGAGGAGAGCACTGCACCTTAGGGGGACGTCGATGGTCTACGAGGTTGCTTACATAAATCCTTTATCGCCATTGCAGGCGCGCACGCACACACACACACACACACACACACACACAGCCTATTTCCCTTTCTGGTTAGAAATTGCGTCATTTTGCGTGTTTTCTGAAGAACAGATTAGTGGCAATAGATCCTATAGTGCTTCTATTACCAGTCTGTGCAGTCAGCCTACAACATTACTCATAAAAATGTTCTTTTGGAGCCACTGTGGGTCGCTGAGCATATCTGCAGTTCTGTCTGTACAGAGAGTACCTCGGAGAGGAATGAGGATAGGGAACAACATAATTAAGCCTGTTGGGAAGCCCTCTCTATGAGATAAACTGGAGGTTCAGATGTGGGTATTATGATTTTGAACTCTGCTCCCTGATGCTCTATTTTGGAATCTCAGAGTTGTAAAGGACCTTAGCCAGCATCTTGCTTCAACTTTTCTCTTCTGCCAGAATCGCTCTGACAGTATTCCTGATAGTTATTGCCACTTGTGAGAGTTGGGGAGGGAGGTGCAATCACATGCATTTTTCATTTCAGTTTTTGACCTCCACTAACAGTTATTTTGTTCTTCTATTTTCGTTTCTGTAGCTTTCACTTCCTGATGAGTTCTGACTTCTAAAGCAGCATATAATAAATATGTCTTTTATACAGACAGATTTTTACTCTTTGAAGAGAATAATCAGGTTTCTATTCTGAGGCAGGTTTCCTACGGGAGAAACTGGGTCTCATTTTGTGCTCCAGTATCCCTGGAGGAGGAAATGGCAACCTACTCCAGTGTTCTTGCCTGGAGAATCCCACAGATTGTGGTGCCTGGCAGGCTATAGTCCATGGGATCACAAAGAGTCAGATACAACTGAGAGACTAACACTTTGTGCTCCAGTATAACCACAGCATCTAGAATGGTGTGGGAAATAAAGTAGGTACTCATGTCATTTCCTGGTGAACGACTGCATGTTTTTTCTACACTAACAGCTGCAATGTCTTGAATAATTCTTCATAAGATATGGCTTCTAAATTTCTCATGGACTTAGCGATCCGTCTATGAACATGGTCTACTTTCTTGAAATCTATTTCTTTGCATGTGAAACATCACATATAACTATTAACTCTTCCTAAATGTGATCTCTAGGTGGTAATGGACCACATATTATCTGTAGACAGGTAATTGAGTGATTGAATGAATAAATGCTAAGGGTTGCTTTTGGCAGTTATGGGATAACATTTGACCCCATCACACTTGGCTACAACTGGTTGGAATCTTGGTAAATATTTGATTTCATTTGGGCCAATTAGATTCCTCTCCTGGGGATATGGAATAAAAACCAAAATCTAGGGAGAGGACATGAAAGATCTAGCATTGAGGCTAGTTACCGCCTCATGGAGCAGAACCAGGAGCAACAGTGCAGTTCCACAGGGAGAAACACAATCCTATTGAGAAAGGACCATGTAGCTGCCTACAAACCATGTGGCTCCCCAGTGACAGGCTCCAGTTTCTATAAGGGTCGGCTGTCTCCACTTTGTGAGATCTCTGAATCCTTACGGTAATCACTGTCCCACTCTGACAGAGGGACACACACACATCCCTTTATTAAAGTTTGCTTAGGTTAGTTCTATTCCTTCCAAACTATCACTGCATCAGTTCAGTTCAGTCGCTCAGTTGTGTCCGACTCTTTGCAACCCCATGAATTGCAGCAAGCCAGGCCTCCCTGTCCATCACCAATTCCCGGAGTTCACTCAGACTCACATCCATCGAGTCAGTGATGCCATCCAGCCATGTCATCCTCTGTCATCCCCTTCTCCTCCTGCCCCCAATCCCTCCCAGCATCAGAGTCTTTTCCAATGAGTCAGGTCTTCACATGAGGTAGCCAGAGTACTGGAGTTTCAGCTTCAGCATCTTTCCCTCCAAAGAACTCCCAGGGCTGATCTCCTTCAGAATGGACTAGCTGGATCTCCTTGCAGTCCAAGGGACTCTCAAGAGTCTTCTCCAACACGACAGTTCAAAAGCATCAATTCTTCGGCCCTCAGCCTTCTTCACAGTCCAACTCTCACATCCATACATGACCACTGGAAAAACCATAGCCTTGACTAGATGGACCTTTGTTGGCAAAGGAATGTCTCTGCTTTTGAATATGCTATCTAGGTTGGTCATAACTTTTCTTCCAAGGAGTAAGCGTAGAACACCTTATTCAAGCTAATATAACACCAATTCTTTTTTTAAAATTTTTATTGGAGTATAGCTGATTTACAATGTTGTATTAGTTTCAAGTGTATGGCAAAGTCAATGAGTTATATATATACATATGTCCCTCTGTTTAAGACTTTTTTCCCATATAGGTCATTGCAGAGTATTGAGTGGAGTTCCCTGTGCTGTACAGTCTGTCCTCATTAGCTACCAGTTTTATGTGCAGTAGTACGCAGTTCGCATGCTAAATTACTCAGTCGTGTCCAACTCTTGGTGACCCCATGGACTGTAGCCCGCCAGGCTCTTCTGTCCATGGGATTCTCCAGGCAAGAATACTGGAGTGGATGGCCATTTCCTTTTCCAGGGGATCTTCCCAATCCAGGGATCAAACCCAGGTCTCTTACATTTCCTGCATTGGCAGGCAGGTTCTTTACCACTAGTGCCACCTGGGAAGCCCATGGTAGTGTGTACATGTCAATCCCAATTTCTCAGTCTATTCCTCCCCCTCCGTCCCTCTCTGGTAACCACCGTTGTCATTGTTCAGTCGCTAAGTCGTGTCTGACTATTTATGACCCCATGGGCTGCAGCATGCAAGCCTTCCTTGTTCTTAACTATCTCCCCAAATTTGCTCCAATTCATGTCCATTGAGTCAGCAACCATAGGTTTCTGTAATACTAGTTCTTGAGTCATATTCTGCACACAGATAACTAAAAGGCCCAGATGTTTTCACTTAAAGTGCTTCTAAAATGATTGTGTATTTGATCATTTGGGAAAGTTTGCTCATTCACCCATTCTTTCAGCAATAGTTCATTAAGTAACTACTGTATGCAAATATGGAGAAGGGAATGGCAACCCATTTTAGTATTCTGGGCTGGAGAATCCCATGGACAGAGAGGAGCCTGAGAGGCTAAAGTCCATGGGGTTGCAAAGCGTCGGACGCAACTGAGTGTCTAACACACGCACACACATATGTGAATATACTCTTTATAGTTCAGCTATTTCCCTGTCAGTTGCCATTTCTTGCTGCTGATGAGGACCATTACCTCTAATAATCTTCCCTTTCTATTCACTTCACATCAGCACTGCGAAAACAAACAAACAGGTTACCAAATACCAGGATCACGAGCAGTAACGAGAAGGATAAGAGTTCTTAAGCTCTTAGTGTGGGCATGTGCAGGGATAACGCAGTGCTCAAAGTACATGATGTTTACTCAATCTATTTTGGGTACAAAGAGAACATTTTGCCTACTTCCTGTTTTTCTCTTAGATTTTGGCTGTTGAAGGTGTAGTAAATAAATAGTGCCTAACTGAGGGTTATGTGTGATTATATATATATATATGTGTACACACACACACACACACACACACACACACACACACACACACACACACACAGAGGCTTTCCAGGTAGCACAGTGGTAAAGAACACACTTGCCAAGGCAGGAGCTGCGGGAGACTGGGGTTGGATCCCTGGGTTTGGAGGATCCCCTGGAGGAGGAAATGGCAACCCACTCCTGCATTCTTGCCTGGAAAATTCCATGGACAGAGGAGTCTGGTAGGCTACAGACCATGGAGTCAGTTCAGTTCGTACAGTTGCTCGGTCCTGTCTGACTTTTGCGACCTCGTGGACTGCAGCGCACCAGGCTTCTCTGTCCATCAACTCCTGGAGCTTGCTCAGACTCATTTCTACCAAGTAGTTGATGCTATCCAACCATCTCATCCTCTGTCATTCTGTTCTCCCACTTTCAATCTTTCCCAGCATCAGGGTCTTTTCAATGAGTCAGTTCTTTGCATCAAGCGGCCAAAGTATTGGGGTTTCAGCTTCAGCATCAGTCCTTCCAATGAATATTCAGGACTGATTTCTTTTAGGATTGACTGGTTTTATCTCCTTGCAGTCCAAGGGATTCTCAAGAGTCTTCTCCAACACCATAGTTCAAAAGCATCAATTCTTTGGCGCTCAGTTTTCCTTATGGTCCAACTCTCACATTCATACATGACTACTGGAAAAACCATAACTTTGACTAGACAAACCTTTTTTAGCAAAGTAATGTTTCTGCTTTTTAATATACTGTCTAGGTTGGTCATAGCTTGTCTTCCAAGGAGCAAGCATCTTTTAATTTCGTGGCTGCAGTCACCATTTGCAGTTATTTGGAGTCCAAAAAGATAAAGTCTGTTACTGTTTCCATTGTTTCTCCATCTATTTGCCATGAAGTGATGGACCAGATGACATGATCTTAGTTTTCTGAATGTTGAGTTTTAAGCCAACTTTTTCACTCTCCTCTTTCACTTTCATCAAGAGGCTTTTGAGTTCTTCTTCACTTTCTGCCATAAGGGTGGTGTCATCTGCATATCTGAGGTTATTGATATTTCTCCTGGCAATCTTGATTCCAGCTTGTGCTTCATCCAGCCCAGCATTTCACATGATGTACTCTGCATATAAGTTAAATAAGTAGGGTGACAACACACAGCCTTGATGTACTGTTTCCCAGTTTGGAACCAGTATATTATTCCATGTCCGGTTCCAACTGCTGCCTCTTGACCCGCATACAGATTTCTCAGCAGACTGGTAAGGTGGTCTGGTATTCTCATCTCTTGAAGAATTTTCCACAGTTTGTGGTGATCCACACCATCAAAGGCTTTGGTGTAGCCAGTAAAACATAAGTAGATGTTTTTCTGGAACACTCTTGCTTTTTTGATGATCCAGTGGATGTTGGCAATTTGATCCCACAGCTACCAGCTTGTTAATGTCTTGGGCTTTCCTCAATAACTCAGTTGGTAAAGAATCCACCTGCAATGCAGGAAATCCCAGTTGGATTCCTGGGTTGGGATGATCTGCTGGAGGAGGGATAGGCTACCCACTCCAGTATTCTTGGGCTTCCCTTGTGGCTCAGCTGGTAAAGAATTTGCCTACAATGTGGAAGCCCTGGGTTAGATCCCTGGGTTGGGAAGATCCTCTGGAGAAGGGAAAGGCTCTCCACTCTAGTATTCTGGCCTGGAGAATTCCACAGTCCATGGGGTCACAAAGAGTCAGATTTGAGTGTGCAACTGAGCATACACACATGCACGCAGCTAACTACCACTAACTGCTATGGCCTATTGCCTACCTCCACATATTAATATATATATACATATTTCATATAAATTTCTAGGTAAATACATATACAAAGCTAAGGAAAAACTCAGTAAGGTTTCTACTATATAAGAATCCAACAGTGAGGAAACTTCAGTTACATTTAGGTAAATTAATCTGGTTACATTTATGAACCGGCAGCTGTAGCATTGAAGACTTTTTCCTCTCTAATTATGCATCATGAATAAAACTGAAGATTAAACTTGGCCCTCCACCCCATTATTTATTTTAACCAAATTAACCAACACCCATATCCAAGCTGTTTTTCTGAAATTTCAATCTGTATGGGACTCTCTTGGCCCCCATCACTGGTAGGTTCAGTTTTAGGGGTAAGAGGGGACATGAAGAAGAAAACTTTTTGTAGTCCAAATGGTAGTGTGGTGTTCAAGCTTGTGCTTGGTTCATCCTCCATTTTCATTAGCAATGAAAGCAGTTAGGGCTCTGGGATAAGAGATTTGAATCTTGCCTTTGTCACCTCTTAGCCATACAACCTTTCTGAAATTCTATTCTCTTTGCATTTCAGTCTCTTTATATCTAAAATGAGATTAACACTACCAACTTATAGGAATTGCTGTGAGGGTTAAAAGACTTCATATTTCTAAAATAGTTAGCATACTGCCTGGCACCAGCAAGTCTTTAATAGATCACAAATGTCTGCAGTCAATGCTCCTAAGGAGAAATATAGAAAACATTTTGTGAGTTAGAGGACCGAGAGAAGCATTTTATGAGAGCATGGCACATTTTCTGACAGTTTTTATGTGACTTTAAAAATTCTTAAAAATTTGTCAATGGTCAAACAATTTATTCAGAGGCCTATTCTTGGGATAATATGAATTCTCCTATGAGGACTATCCCAGGCTTCTTCTGTGAGAACAAATTCCCTCGTGCTTCTTAAATTTCTGTTTTCTTGGTAGAGAGACTGTTTTCCCTAATGCACCATGGGTTTTCCCAATGTTTCTACTTTCAGTCTTAGTAGTTTTAATCTGAGCTGTGGCCAGAATGGTATTTAGAGGAAAGAGAAAAGAGAAATAGCAGTTCTTAACAATGAACAGTTTGAAGACCCCAGATAATTCTACAATAATCTTTTATCCCTTAAACATTTTGTAGAAAATGGCCCATCCTGTTTATTTTAAATCCTTGGATCTAAGAAAAAAAGTTATTACTAGCCAACTGCTAAGTCTTTCAAGGTTGAAATGCTTGTATTTAGGTTTGCACCCTCTTGAATGCAGAGATACTTTGACAACAAAGGTCTATATAGTCAAACTATGGTTTTTTTCAGTAGTCATTTACAGATGTGAGAGTTGGACCAAAGAAGGCTGAGCACCAAAGAACTGAGACTTTCAAATTTTGGTGCTAGAAAAGACTGCCAAGAGTCCCTTGGACTGCAAAGAGATCAAACTAGTCAATCCTAAAGGAAGTCAATCCTGCAAATTCATTGTAAGAACTGATGCTAAAGCTGAAGCTCCGTACTTTGGCCACCTGATCTGAAGAACTGACTCATTGGAAAAGACTCTGATGCTGGGAAAGATTGAAGGAGAAGGAGGCAGCAGAGGATGAGATGGTTAGGTAGCATCATTAACTCAATGGACATGAGTTTGAGCAAACTCTGGAAGATAATGGGGGACAGAGGAGCCTGATGTGCTGTAGTCCATGGGATCACAAAGAGTCAGACAAGACAGCTACTGAACAACAGCAGCAATAAAACAACAAACTCTAGGATGACTTGTGTAAGTACTTTCCAACCTCTTGCCCAAGTGAGTTTCCTCAGACTTAAACTAAGAATCAGAAAGAACTGTGATGACACAGTTGATTTCAGAAGTGTAAATAATTGATCAAGTTCTTGAAATACTGGGCTGAACTTGTAGAGGAGGCTGAGGAATCTGGACGCCCATCAATTTTTAATAATAAAGATCAAACACTGGAAAACAGGGAATTGGATAGACCAGATAATCACAAAGTTACCACTCTAAGATAAAAACTGTTGGCTGAGCAGTACACATTTGTACACAGGGGTATGTGATGTGCTTCTGTTTCCTTACCCCAAATAAGTCTCACTGTTGGTAGGGAGGTCAGCCTGGCTTTCAGAATTTGCTGCTGCTTATTCAGATGTTAAGTGGTTAATGTTTGCCACGTACTTAAAATATCTTTATGGTACTTCCCTGGCAGTTCACTTAAAACTCTGCATTTCTGATGCAGGGTATGTGGGTTTGACCCCTGGTTGGAGAACTATTAATATGATCCCACATGCCAGCATGGTGCAGCCAAAAAATATCTCTTTATGGTAAATGGTACAAGCAATTAATTTCCAATCAACACAGAATTTATCGAGGAGAATAAAGACTTTAGAAGAGGTCCCATTTCCTGCTAATAGGCCTGTGTCTGTTTGTGCTTAGACTGTTAAAGTTCAGTAAAACCTCAAATTCTCATGTTACTCTGAAGCAAGAGATGCAATTTCTTGGTGAATATCTCGCTAAGCAACTAACTTTTGCTATTAATAAATAATAGACTATTAAGATAACCAAATATCATTCTTTACCTGTCCTTTGGTATAAGATTTCAAAGAGAACTGTTGTCAGATTTATCAATGTGACCCATTCTCTAACATTTTCTCTGCTAGGAGAGAGTTCCTTTCCTCTCTGACTGACTACCTAGGGGAATCTGGTAAAAAGAATTTTTAGTAAATAGCCAGATATGACAGTAGTGAATGTGATGATCATCTTGCTTGTTTTACCATCCATCAGGACAGAGATGGAAACGTTGTGAGCTGGGAACTTGGAGTTTAATTTTTACTGGTATTTTGCCTTTTAGAAGGTATCTGTTAGGAATAAAGCAAAATGAGTTGCTTCTAAAATTGTGAGATGAGCTATAAGGCTGCATTTCTATTTAATTAGCTTTTTTTTTTCTTTTTCTATTTCCTGTTGAGAAAAAAAGGAGTGGGGTCTAAGCTATCTATTCATTGAAGCACTCTGGTTGTTTAGAATCCTTTTAGGTTAAAAGGATAGGTTCTTAGGGAAGCTAAGACCACTGTTTATGGGCACTTGACAAAGTCCAATGAGACAATCTGTAAATTCAATTTCATGTCAATTATTATCTACTTTCATGCTCCTTTCTGTGCTGTGGGTGTTTACCAAGCTCAACGATAGTTTCTACCTCTAATAAGAAAGTTCAGTTCAGTTGCTCAATCGTGTCCGACTCTTTGCGACCCCATGAAGCACAGCACGCCAGGCCTTCCTGTCCATCACCAACTCCCAGAGTACACTCAGATTCACGTCCATCGACTCAGTGATGCCATCCAGCCTTCTCATCCTCTGTTGTCCCCTTCTCCTCCTGCCCCCAATCCCTCCCAGCATCAGAGTCTTTTCCAATGAGTCAGGTCTTCGCATGAGGTGGCCAAAGTACTGGAGTTTCAGCTTTAGCATCAGTCCTTCCTAAGAAATCCCAGGGCTGATCTCCTTCCGAATGGACAAGTTGGATCTCCTTGCAGTCCAAGGGACTCTCAAGAGGCTTCACAAACACGATAGTTCAAAAGCATCAATTCTTCGGTGCTCAGCCTTCTTCACAGTCCGAATCTCACATCCATACATGACCACAGGAAAAACCATAGCCTTGACTAGACGGACCTTAGTCAGCAAAGTAATATCTCTGCTTTTGAATATGCTATCTAGGTTGGTCATAACTTTTCTTCCAAGGAGTAAGCGTCTTTTAATTTCATGGCTGAAGTCACCATCTGCAGTGATTTTGGAACCCCCCCCCCAAAAAAAGTCTGACTCTGTTTCCACTGTTTCCCCATCTATTTCCCATGAAGTGATGGGACCAGATGCCATGATCTTCATTTTCTGAATGTTGAGCTTTAAGCCAACTTTTTCACTCTCCTCTCACTTTCATCAAGAGGCTTTTGAGTTCCTCTTCACTTTCTGCCATAAGGGTGGGGTCATCTGCATATCTGAGGTTATTCATATTTCTTCTGGCAATCTTGATTCCAGCTTGTGTTTCTTCCAGTCCAGTGTTTCTCATGATGTACTCTGCATAGAAGTTAAACAAGCAGGGTGACAATATACAGCCTTGACATACTCCTTTTCCTATTTGGAACCAGTCTGTTGTTCCATGTCCAGTTCTAACTGTTGCTTCCTGACCTGCATACAGATTTCTCAAGAGGCAGGTCAGGTGGTCTGGTATTCCCATCTCTTTCAGAATTTTCCACAGGTTATGGTGATCCACACAGTCAAAGGCTTTGGCATAGTCAATAAAGCAGAAATAGATGTTTTTCTGGAGCTCTCTTGCTTTTTCCAAGATCCAGTGGATGTTAGCAATTTGATCTCTGGTTCCTCTGCCTTTTCTAAAACCAGCTCGAACATCAGGAAGTTCACGGTTCACGTATTGCTGAAGCCTGGCTTGGAGAATTTTGAGCATTACTTTACTAGCATGTGAGATGAGAGCAATTGTGCAGTAGTTTGAACGTTCTTTGGCATTGCCCTTCTTTGGGATGGGAATGAAAACTGACCTTTTCCAGCCCTGTGGCCACTGCTGAGTTTTCCAAAGTTGCTGGCATATTCAGTGCAGCACTTTCACAGCATCATCTTTCAGGATTTGAAATAGCTCCACTGGAATTCCATCACTTCCACTAGCTTTGTTCATAGTGATTCTTTCTAAGGCCCACTTGACTTCACATTCCAGGATGTCTGGCTCTAGGTGAGTGATCACACCATCATGATTATCTGGGTTGTGAAGATCTTTTTTGTACAGTTCTTCGATGTATTCTTGCCACCTCTTCTTAATATCTTCTGCTTCTGTTAGGTCCATACCATTTCTGTCCTTTATCGAGCCCATCTTTGCATGAAATATTCCCTTGGTATCTCTATTTTTCTTGAGGAGATCTCTAGTCTTTTCCATTCTGTTCTTTTCCTCTATTTCTCTGCATTGATCACTGAGGAAGGCTTTCTTATCTCTTCTTGCTATTCTTTGGAACTCTGCATTCAGATGCTTATATCTTTCCTTTTCTCCTTTGCTTTTCGCCTCTCTTCTTTTCACAGCTTTTTGTAAGGCCTCCCCAGCCAGCCATTTTGCTTTTTTGCATTTCCTTTCCATGGGGATGGTCTTGATCCCTGTCTCCTGTACAATGTCACGAGCCTCATTCCATAGTTCATCAGGCACTCTATCTATCAGATCTAGGCCCTCAAATCTATTTCTCACTTCCACTGTCTAATCATAAGGGATGTGATTTAGGTCATACCTGAATGGTCTAGCGGTTTTCCCTACTTTCTTCAATTGGAGTCTGAATCTGGTAATAAGGAGTTCATGATCTGAGTCACAGTCAGCTCCTGGTCTTGCTTTTGTTGACTGTATAGAGCTTCTCCATCTTTGGCTGCAAAGAATATAATCAATCTGATTTCGGTGTTGACCATCTGGTGATGTCCATGTGTAGAGTCTTCTCATGTCGTTGGAAGAGGGTGTTTGCTATGACCAGTGCATTCTCTTGGCAAAACTCTATTAGTCTTTTCCTTACTTCATTCCACATTCCAAGGCCAAATTTGCCTTATACTCCAGGTTTCTTGACTTCCTACTTTTGCATTCCAGTCCCCTATAATGAAAAGGACATCTTTTTTGGGTGTTAGTTCTAAAAGGTCTTGTAGGTCTTCATAAAACCAATCAACTTCAGCTTCTTCAGCATTCCTGGTTGGGGCATAGACTTGGATAACTGTGATATTGAATGGTTTGCCTTGGAGACGAACAGAGATCATTCTGTTGTTTTTGAGATTGCATCCAAGTACTGCATTTCAGACTCTTTTGTTGACCATGATGGCTACTCCATTTCTTCTGAGGGATTCCTGCCCGCAGTAGTAGATATTATGGTCATCTGTGTTAAATTCACCCATTCCAGTCCATTTTAGTTCACTGATTCCTAGAATGTCAACATTCACCCTTGCCATCTCTTGTTTGACCACTTCCAATTTGCCTTGATTCATGGACCTGACATTCCAGGTTCCTATGCAATATTGTTCTTTACAGCATTGGACCTTGCTTCTCTCACCAATCACATCCACAGCTGGGTATTGTTTTTGCTTTGGCTCCATCCCTTCATTCTTTTTGGAGTTATTTCTCCACTGATCTCCAGTAGCATATTGGGCACGTACGGACCTGGGGAGTTCCTCTTTCAGTATCCTATCCTTTTGCCTTTACATAGTGTTCATGGGGTTCTCAAGGCAAGAATACTGAAGTGGTTTGCCATTCCCTTCTCCAGTGGATCACATTCTGTGCCCCATGGGCATGGCTTGGTTTCGCTGAGTTAGACAAGGCTGTGGTCCTAGTGTGATTAGATTGACTAATTTTCTGTGAGTATGGTTTCAGTTTGCCTGCCCTCTGATGCC
This sequence comes from Capra hircus, assembly GCF_001704415.2. Taxonomy (NCBI): domain Eukaryota; kingdom Metazoa; phylum Chordata; class Mammalia; order Artiodactyla; family Bovidae; genus Capra; species Capra hircus. The sequence continues at coordinate 41,052,004 of NC_030810.1, forward strand.
CTCTTGCAACACCTACCATCTTACCTGGGTTTCTCTTACCTTGGGCGTGGGGTATCTCTTCACGGCTGCTCCAGCAAAGCACAGCCACTGCTTCTTACACTGGAGGAGGGGTATCTCCTTACTGCCACCCTTCCTGACCTTGAACGTGGGATAGCTCCTCTAGGCCCTCCTGCACCCGCACAGCCACCACTCCTCGGGTTGCTTCTCCCCGACGGCGCCCCTGGCCTCGGGCGCGGGGTCGGTCCTTCCGGTTGCTGTCCCTAGCTTCCAGCGCTGGGTGGCTCCTCCCAGCCACCGTCCCTGGCCTCGGGCGCAAGGTGGCTTCTCCTGGCTGTCCCTGACCTCAGACGCGGCGTAGCTCCTCCCGGTCGCCGCCACGACCTTGGACTTGAGTAGCTCCTCTCGGCCGTTCCTGCACCGTCGCAGTCTGGCATTCTCGGCCGCTGTCCCTGACCTCTGACGTGGGGTAACTCCTCTCAGCCGCGCTTCCTTTCTTCTCAAAGCATCCAAGCTCCTAATTTTAAAATCATATAGTTTTCCTCCACTTCTAATCTAAAATGAAGTTATATTGATTTTGCCAGTATTTTCTCTGTTTGTTCCCCACTTTCCATTACCATTGTCGTTTTTTTAGCCCAGGCACTCTTACTCCATTCATTCAGTGTTTGCCTTTGAGTTAGTACTGAGCCCCTGATGTGCTCAGTCTCTCAGTTGTGTCCAACTCTGCAACCCTATGGACTGTCACCCACCAGGCTCCTCTGTTCATGGAATTTTCCAGGCAAGAGTATTGGAGTGGGTTGCCATTTCCTACTCCAGGGAATCTTTCTGTCCCAGGGATTGAACCAGCATCTGTTGTGTCTCCTGCATTGGCAGGGGGATTCTTTACCACTGTGCCACCTGTGAAGCCCTGATTAAATTTCCTCTGAAAAAAAAGTTTACTCTGCATTAATTTATGCATTCAACAATATTTATTATTTACATACTATGTATTAGAGATTAGCAGATGGAAATACTAGCAATAATCAAGATGAAACCTTATGTCAGGTACAATCTTCTTAACTGAATTACTGTAAAATCCTTCAAATAGGTTTTTTATGTTGTCTCTTGCTACATTACATTAAAAACACTACTGCCAGTTTAATCTTGTTTAATGATTCATTCTGACTTGCAAGACCGAGTGTGTGGCCCTAATCTTCTTTCCAGGATCATCTCCCATTATTCTCTTCATTTTCCTACATTTGGATACATCCATTCATCTGCTAGGTATGCTACCATGATCCCTAGCCTTTCCTGGTTTCAGCAGTTACATTGCTTTGTTTTTTTTTTTTTTTTTCATATGAATTTACCCGCTCTCCCCCTACCCTCCTTCCCTGCAACCCATATGACAAGCTCCGTTCACTTGTAAAGCTCACTTTAATGATCATTTTCTTCAGGAAGATTTTCCTGATCTTCCTCCTTCCTCTTTGGCTGATCTTTGGGATTTGTTCTCCAGCATTTGTTTTTATTATCTTGTTACCAGACTCCCTCTTGACACATTCTGAATTGCTTACCTAACAACCTAGAAAGGGAGCTAGACCTGCCCCAAGCAGTTGTTAGCAACTGCACCAACATTTTTTCTCTCATTTCTGGTACACTCTTGTTCTCTGCCAATTCTCCTTGGACTCTGCCAGTTCTCTGCCCATCTCTGTCCTCATTTCTCTGTACCTCCACACCAATTCTGGTTTTTAGGTATTTCTACGTGTTCTTTTTGCATTTGATAATTGATTCTTCTTAGTGGAACTTGAACTAGTTTGTGTCTCATTTTTTTTCTTAAAGTGGATGCTCATAGGTAGTAGTGATGGTTTAGTCGCTAAATCGTGTCTTTAGTTGAATCTTGTGACCCCATGGACTGTAGCCCACCAGGCTCTTCTGTCCATGGAATTTTCCAGACAAAAGTAATGGAGTGGATTACCATTTCCTCCTCCAGGGGATCTTCCCAACCCAGGGACTTAATTTGCATCTTCTGCATGGCAAGCGGGGTCTTTACTGCTGAGCCACAAGGGAAACCCTATTCATGGTAAAGATTCTGCTTTTATTCTAATTACTTCAAAATCCAATCGTGCCTGGAGCCAAACCAACACTGACCTTCCACTCTCCATTTCCCCAAGGTGAGGAAGTGGTCAATAAGTTATCTTTTTCTCACACTCATTTTTCTTTTTATTAATTGTGAGAAAAAGCATGTAACATAAAATTTACCATCATTATCATTTTAAGTGTAGAGTTCAGCAGTGTTAAGTATACTCATATTGTTGTGCAACCAATCTCCAGAACTCTCATCTTGCAGACTTTCTTTATATTTTTGTATGGCTATTTATTTGCTTGCCTTACCTTGCCTATTAGACCGAAAAGTTCATGAAAACAAGGCTGTGTTACTGACTTTTGTATACCTTATCAAACTATTATAATCAATGAATAATTGCTTCATGAAGTTGAATTGACCCAAGTTTCCCCCATGTTCTCATCTAATGTGCTCTCCAAGGAAACTCTGACAAACCCTGCTAACAGATCTGGATTCTGCCATAACAAAATAGAGTGCATCTTGAAAACATTTCCTCTTATGTAAGCTAGGGAGATGAACATCAACAGTTTGAAGTTGGACTAAGCAGTATTGCATCTGCTTAGGAGGTTTTGGCTTAACTGTTACAGTGCACTGTTGTTTTTGTTCTGGGAGGTGGGAGAGCTGTTTTATTTATTTTAAGAAGGCAGGAAGCCAGGAACACATAATTGAAAGGAAGTTTCTGTGCTGGCATATTATTGTTGTAACTAAGATGGTAAGACATAAATTGCAGCTTCCTTTTGTTTGAAGTGGTTGATGTGAACTGGAGCTTAATATTTCACACTCATAAATTTGCCAAGTGACAAATACTTTCATGATTCCTGTTTTCTAAAAAAAGTCTCTGAATTTACACTGTATTAGGAATGTGTTTCTTTCCATAATGGCCTCACAGAATTATACTGTACACATCATTCAGGTTCTCCAGACTTAGGGAAACCCGTTATCTCCCTGCTCCCCATCCATATCTCTGAAGGCACTCAGAGGGCTTATGTCTCTTACAGATAGCTCTCATGTCTGATTTCCTGCTCCTGGAATTCGTTTTCTTATTTGCATTTTGCTTCTTGTGGTTGTTTTCTATCTTCTATCCAACATGTGCCTCAAAGCATTCCATTTTCCTTAATTTCTCAAAAATACCACTTATGTAAGATAGCTGTCCAGGAGAGATATTTGAATGGAGAAAGAGATAGCACAGAGGTGGACGTTACTTTACATAATAATGGTACAAAATTTTAAAAATCATATTTTATATACCTTGTCTTTATTTTTTATTTTTTTTTAAGATTTAAAATGTTTTATTTATTATTATTATTTTTTTAAATTTTAAAATCTTTAATTCTCAGAGAGATGTTATGGGGAGGGAGGTGGGAGGGGGGTTCATGTTTGGGAACGCATGTAAGAATTTATACCTTGTCTTTAAACTTACTTAACCATTTTTCACCACTGGAAATATATGGGGAACTGACTTCACTCTTCAGTTTCCAGTCTCCTGCAGTATCACTGATTTCTTTCCATTTTCTTTATTGCTCATCTCTGAGCCCTTACTCTGCTTCTGCAAGTTGGTTCTTGGCATATTACAATCCCTCCAAATTTTGTCCTCTGTTTATCTTGTCCAAATTTCTATCTATCATGCCCTGGGACCATCATTCCATAATTATAATGGCAAATAGCTTCTGTTTGTTTTTACTAAAAAGGTAATTATCTTCCTGAAAGAAATTTAGTTTTTTAAAAAACCTTTTGTTTTAGAACAGTTTTAGGTGCAAAGAAAAATCACAAAGATAGTACAGAGAGTTGCCATGTATCTTGTACCCCATTGCCTTTATTACTAAGATCTTACATTAGTATGGTTCCTTTGTCACGATCGATGCACTGATGTTGATACCTGATTATAAGTAAGTTCATACTTTATTCAGATTTCCTAAATATTTTTCTAATGTCCCTTTTCTGTTACAGAATACCATCAGGATACCACATTATGTTTAATTGTCACATGTCCTTAGACTTCATAGCTGTGATAGTTTCTAAGACTATTTTTGACGATCTTGCCAGTTATAAGAAGTACTGGATAAGTATTTTGTAGAATGCTCCTCAGTTGAGATTGTGTGATGTTTTTCTCATGATTACACTGGAGGTATGTGTTTTTTAGGGGAAGATCACAAAGGTGAAGCGTGATTTTCCTCCACATGACTAATCAGTGTGGATATTGACCCTGATCATTTGGCTGAGATAGTGTTTATTAGGTTTCTCCATAGTAAAATTATTCTTTTTCCCCCTTTCCATATTGTACTCATTGGAAGGAAGTTACTATGTGCAGCCTACACTTAAGAAGTGGGGAATTATGCCCCAACTCTACATAAATTTTTAGAGTCGTTTTGCAGGGTAGATTTGTCTCTTCTCTCTCATTAATTTATTTGTTCAATCATTTATTTTTATCAGTATGGACTCATGGATATTTATTTTGTGTTCTGATCTATAATCCAATACTACTTTACTTATTTTATTGCTTAAAGTTTTCCATTTTTGGCCACTGGGAGCTTTTTTTCATTGACTTCTGGGCTCCTGGTTCTCTTTGACTTGCTCCTATCACTGTGGAGGTTTATTTGTTTTAGAACTTCTTTACTTTCTGGCACTATAAAATATTCTGGTCTATCTTATACATTTCCCACTCCAGCTCTGAAACTATTTATTTCTCCAAGGATTCTTGGTTCCTTTTAGGTGGTGCAGTGGTAAAGAATCCCCCTGCCAATGCAGGAGATGCAGGTTCAATCCTTGGGTTGGGAAGATCCCTTGGAGGAGGAAATGTCAGCCCACTCCAGAATTCTTGCCTGGAAAATCCCATGAACAGAGGAGCCTGGTGCGCTCCATCAGGTCAGAAAGAGTCGGACATGTCTGAGCAACTGGGCATGCACACATGCGTTAGAAACCAAGATCTAGGTGCTAGGTGTGTTCATTGCTACTGGGTTTTCATGGCTTCTAGGCGTCTCAGCTGACAGAGCAAGGAAATATACTTGTGTGTGCCAACACTCTGCGTTATCGTTGTTCAGTCGCTAAGTCATGTCCAACTCTGTGATCCCATAAACTGAAGCATGCCAGGCTTCCCTGTCCTTCACTATCTCCAAGAGTTAGCTCAAACTCATGTCCCCTGAGTCAGTGATGCCATCTGACCGTCGCTTCCTCTGTCTCCCCCTTCTCCTCTTCCCTTCAGTCTTTTGCAGCATCAGAGTCTTTTCTAATGAGTCGGCTCTTCATATCAGATGGCCAAAGTATTGGAACTTCAGCTTCAGCATCAGTCCAGTATACTTATATCTATAAATATATCTGTTTGTATCCACCTATATGTGTATTAAGCTAAACATGAGTTCCTACTAATGTCTCTAGCTCTAATCCTTTACCACATGGATCATCCTAATCTTCTCCCCTTTATTGTCTGTTACTTCCCACTCAGACATCGAGAAGCCTGGCTCTCACCATCTGCTGTACATTTACTTAATTGTTTAGTTTCAGTATGCATGTAGAGTGGACTTCTCTGGTGGTTCAGATAGTAAAGAGTCTGCCTAATCTCTCTTTATATTTCTAATTAAATAAGTTATTTCCTAGGATGCCAACTCCATCTCCCCTTCGAATTACCCTGGATCCACCAGGGCTGGACCTTGGCAATATAGAATTCTAGGCTTTTGGTTTTTTATTTTCAACACTGAAATATTTCATTTCATTCTTGGTTGCATGACTTCTGGTGAGAAGTTCTTTGTCATTCTTAACTTTTGTTTCCCTGTCTACGTAGATTGTTTTGTCTCTTTTGGCTTTTTAAAAATTTTGGCTTTGTCTTCACTTGTCTGTAGTTTGAATATGATCTGCCCCTTTTTTATTTTTTTTTTAAAGAAAACTTTTCTTTTTGATGTTCTCCTTGAGTTTCCTGTGTTTTGGTCTGATGACTTCCATTACTTTTTGAAAACTTTTACCCTTTAGTAATGTCTTCTGTTCCAGTATTTCTTTCTTCTCTACCCACTGTTACAGCTTCACAATTATTAGCCTTTTGAAATTGTCCCACAGAAGATCTCAAATATTCTAGTTTTTCATCCTTTTATCTCTTTGAATTTTGGTTTAGGGAGTTTTTATTGACCTGTATTCAAGCTCATTCTTTGCCTGGCTAAGTCTGGTGATGTGCCCTTTGAAAGCATTCTTCATTTTTATTACAGTGTTTTTGGTTTCTAGCCTTAAAAAAAATTCTTAGAGGTTCCATCTCCCTGTTTATATTAGTGACCTCTGCTTTTCGTTTTCCTTTATTGCCCTTAATGTATTATTCATAGTTGTTTTAAATTCGTCTCTAATAACTTTAAAATTTGTGTCATATCTGAGTCTGGTTCTGATAATTGTTTTCTCTCTTTAGATGTGTTTGTCTTGCTATTTGTCATGTAATTTTTTTCTTGAACACTGGGCATGTTATACTGGGCAATAGCAACTATAATAAGTAGACCTTCAGTGTGAGAATTTATATTGATCTGGCTAAGATTTGGGCTGTTTTTCATAGTTTCCATAGCAACAATTACCAGAAACTTCAAATTCCTCTAGTATTTTCATTTTTGTCTCCACCTCAATTTAGGGCTTCCCTAACCACTGCTTTTCATAAAGAGTGTGCTGTGCAGCCATGCCTCTGTGAGACCAACCACAGACTTGAAGGTCAGTTCATTATACTGTAGTTCTTCCACCTTAGAAGGATAACAACTACATATTTACTGTAGTTGACATATAGTGGTACTGGCTGACACACTACAGGCAGGTGTTGATCTGTTTTCCCTGCCTGTAGTGAGGTGCTCTATGAGGGCTTAGAGAGTTTTTCATACAATGACACAGCAGCTGATAAAACACTACATTGGATTAATAGACGCACTTTACAGTAAAGAAGATGTGGAGGTGAGCATGTAACCGTGAGACCCTTAGTTCTTTCACATTCTGTGCCATTCAGAAGCTGCTGGCCTGATGAAGTGATGCAGTGGCCTTTCAAGGGGCAGGTGTGGTGACAGCTTAGAGGTGATACTTTGCGAGGATAGAGTGTTATCCTCTGGGTTATACCCTGGACAGCCTCCAGTGGTCACTGATACCCTCTGAACTAATGGCTTCCCTGGTGGCTCAGTTGGTAAAGAATCTGCCTGCAGTTCAGGAGAAGTGGGTTTGATTCCTGGATCAGGAAGATCCCCTGGAGAAGGAAATGGCAACACACTCCACTATCCTTGCCTGGGAAATCCCATGGACAGAAGAATCTGTTGGGCTACAGTCCACAGGGTCACAAGAATCGGACACGACTTGATGACTAAATCACCACCAACCACCATACCACTGTACTAGTGATCGTCATATAGTGCTGTGTCCCCAAATGGTAGAAGACACGAGAAGCAAAAGATAGAAGCAGGGATTTCCCAGTTTCCTGTCGCTACCAGTAATCGATTTGGTAAATTTATGCTTTTACAGGGCTAGAGTTCCTGTATGTCATGTGTGGAACAATTTTTCAGCAAATCTCACTAAATGTTATGCTTCGGTTAGCTCTGGCTACTTTAGGTTCCTCCTACCAGGAGACAAGCAACAAAAACAAGACACTTTCCTGGTAGGGATGATTAATGCCTGGAAATGGTGGGATTTTTGATATTGACATAGGGAAAAATAAATTCAGCACCCAGATAATCCACTGAGTTGTCTCCTGATGCTCTCCTGCCTACGTTCACAGTGAATGTCAACTAAAGTATCCATGGCCTGAGAAGGAGGGCATGGTAACCAGGGGCTCATACATATCAAGAATACAAGTCTGGGTCACCCATAAGTTTAGCTACATAGATTAGCAGAGATGCTAGTTGAGTAAAGGAATTGAGAATAAGTAGAAGAGGATAATGATAAGAATTAGCTGTGGTCCAGAGACCAGCTGTAGTGGTTAGAGCTATAGTTTGTCCCACCACCCTTCATCTTGAAAGTTTTTCCTAAAGAAAGGACTAACCAGAATCCTGGAAGAGCTCTTCCCAAGTGAGGTAAATTTATTACATGAAGCAAATAGATTCAAGCAGCACATGATGTGGATTGTAGTAGACACTGTGGTACATTGCTCAGATTATGCCTTGATAAACAAGACTCTCATCTCTCCAAGTTCCAGGAGTGTTGACATCCCACAGCTGAGACCAACCCTAAGACTAGACATTGTAGAGAGAAAGCCACTCACCCAAGATTATGCCTCCACCTCAGGAGCGGCCCGCATCCCATGACTGATCACCCTGGGCAGTCCCCTCCCCTCGCCTCTGTTAGGGACATCTCATATGGATCATCCCAGCTTTAGAGTTCTTTATGAAGTTGCCTTGGGCATCTGTGGCAGCTGAATTGTCTTTCTTCTTTCCCAGCTGTCTAACCCTGTTTCCCTCCTTCCTTTACAGGTGACAGTCTGTGAATCACTCCCCAGTAAACTGCCTGCATGTCAATCTCCATCTCTGTGTCTATTTCCCAGGAATCCCAGTCACATAATGAGGGGACCCAAGAATATATAATGATATTTCAGCTTATCTCAGTCTTTTCGTTAATGAGTGAGCTTAAATCTTAAAGGGGTAGAATGGTGAGTTGAAGGATAGAAAATCAAGATGATTCAGGGAAATGATCAAAGTATCAGAACCTGTGGTAAGAATGAGACAAAGGTAGGAGGACATTAATCCAACAAGGGCCCAGCAGTACTGAGTCCAGAAAGACAGATAAAGTATAATGGAGATCATCCAGGAAATTATCGAGGGTACTGAAAGAGAGTAATAGTGAGGTGAAATATGGACTAGAATGTTGAAGAAAGAAATTTCTGGACTAGCTTTACACCAAAACTGAACATGGAAGTGATAACAGCCTGCAATGTCTTGGTGGGTATTTATTTCCCCCAAGGTCTCAGTCTTCCTACTTCTGCTATATAAAGAATTCTAAACGGATATAATGGGAAGCCTCTGTTCCAGCCTACATTATTGGGGATAGAAAGGGTAAGTCAGCTGGTTAGGAAGTGAGTAGTGGGGTTTTGAGAGTTTCTACTTTGTAGACATCAGAGTGATTAAATCCTTGCTAATATCATGCTTTCTTGGAGTAGGATGAAAAGTTGGCTCGTCAAAGATTCAGGGTCATGCTCTCCATCTTAATAGAGCCAGAAGTGCTTGGAAAAATCAGCAGTGCTTTCTTCTCTGGCTGCTGCTGCTGCTAAGTCGCTTCAGTTGTGTCCAACTGTGTGCGACCCCATAGATGGCAGCCCACCAAGGTTCCCCTGTCCCTGGGATTCTCCAGGCAAGAACACTGGAGTGGGTTGCCATTTCCTTCTCCAATGCATGAAAGTGAAAAGTGAAAGTGAAGTCGCTTAGTCGTGCCCAACTCTTCGTGACCCCATGGACTGCAGCCTACCAGGCTCCTCTGCCCATGGGATTTTCCAGGCAAGAGTCCTGGAGTGGGTTGCCATTGCCTACTCCGCCACTTGACACTTTAAATGATGGATTGTTTCCCCTACCTCTTTAATCTCACTATCGCTGTAATCAGTTTCTCCTGATCTTAGAGTCTTTGTCTGACAACTCAATAGGCTAATAGAAAATGAGATTTATCACATGGGTGTGTTTTGTGTTTTTCAGTTTGACTGTAACCTTCAGAGGGCAGCAATCATGTCTGTTTTGTTCGTTGCTGATTGTCCAGTCCTGTGCCAGACTTGGCTATGAGTAAGTGGTCAATAAGTAAGATGGGCTTGATAAAGGACAGAAATGGTATGGACCTAACAGAAGCAGAAGATATTAAGAAGAGGTGGCAAGATTACACAGAAGAACTGTACAAAAAAGATCTTCATGACCCAGATAATCATGATGGTGTGATCACTCATCTAGAGCCAGACATCCTGGAATGTGAAGTCAAGTGGGCCTTAGAAAGCATCACTATGAACAAAGCTACTGGAAGTGATGGAATTCCAGTGGAGCTATTTTAAATCCTGAAAGATGATGCTGTGAAAGTGCTGCACTGAATATGCCAGCAACTTTGGAAAACTCAGCAGTGGCCACAGGACTGGAAAAGGTCAGTTTTCATTCCAATCCCAAAGAAAGGCAATGCAAAAGAATGCTCAAACTATTGCACAATTGCACTCATCTCACATGCTAGTAAAGTAATGCTCACAATTCTCCAAGCCCGGCTTTAGCAATACGTGATCCGTGAACTTCCTGATGTTCAAGCTGGTTTTAGAAAAGGCAGAGGAACCAGAGATCAAATTGCCAACATCCACTGGATCATGGAAAAAAGCAAGAGAGTTCCAGAAAAACATCTATTTCTGCTTGATTGACTATGCCAAAGCCTTTGATGTGTGGATCACAATAAACTGTGGAAAATTCTGAGAGAGATGGGAATACCAGACCACCTGACCTGCCTCTTGAGAAATCTGTATGCAGGTCAGGAAGCAACAGTTAGAACTGGACATGGAACACAGAATGGTTCCAAATAGGAATAGGAGTACGTCAAGGCTGTATATTGTCACCCTGCTTTCTTAACTTATATGCAGAGTACATCATGAGAAACGCTGGACTGGAAGAAACCCAAGCTGGAATCAAGATTGCCGGGAGAAATATCAATAACCACAGATATGCAGATGACACCACCCTTATGGCAGAAAGTGAAGAGGAACTCAAAAGCCTCTTGGTGAAAGTGAAAGTGGAGAGTGAAAAAGTTGGCTTAAAGCTCAACATTCAGAAAATGAAGATCATGGCATCCGGTCCCATCACTTCATGGGAAATAGATGAGGAACCAGTGGAAACAGTATCAAACTTTTTTGGGGGGGGGGCTCCAAAATCACTGCAGATGGTGATTGCAGCCATGAAATTAAAAGACGCTTACTCCTTGGAAGAAAAGTTATGACCAATCTAGATAGCATATTCAAAAGCAGAGACATTCCTTTGCCAACTAAGGTCCATCTAGTCAAGGCTATGGTTTTTCCTGTGGTCACATATGGATGTGAGAGGTGGACTGTGAAGAAGGCTGAGTGCCGAAGAATTGATACTTTTTAACTGTGGTGTTGGAGAAGACTCTTGAGAGTCCCTTGGACTGCAAGGAGATCCAACCAGTTCATTCTAAAGGAGATCAGTCCTGGGTGTTCTTTGGAAGGAATGATGCTAAAGCTGAAACTCCAGTACTTTGGCCACCTCATGCAAAGAGTTGACTCATTGGAAAAGACTGTGATGCTGGGAGGGATTGGGGGCAGGAGGAGAAGGGGATGACAGAGGATGACATGGCTGGATGGCATCACTGCCTCGATGGATGTGAGTCTGAGTGAACTCCGGGAGTTGGTGATGGACAGGGAGGCCTGGCTTGCTGCAATTCATGCGATCACAAACAGTCGGACACGACTGAGTGACTGAACTGAACTGAAGTGGTCAATAAATTCATTATATGACAGAATGAATTTTAGGCAAGTCATTAATGTCTAAGATCTTCTGTTTCCACACCTATTGAAGTGGGAGGAAAAGAATTATTTTAATTTCTTCATTATCTATGTGCAGTGTTTTAATATTTAGAAGAAATAATCACATGTAAAATTAATTCTTTTATAAAAAACCTGAATCAAACCATTTAGATTTGAAAGGCAAAACCTAGGCCACTCTCGCATGTGGTACAGCAATCTCTTCTGTTGTATTCCCGACAAATAGTTATTCAACTTCTCCTTAAATAGTCTGAGTGTCTGGCAACCTAGTCTGTTTTAATGAGGTCCACTGTCAGAGTACTCTAGAGCAGTGATACATGAGATGTGGTCTTAGGACCAGGAGCATCAGAACAACTTGGAATCTAGTTAGAAATGAAGAATCTTGGGTCCCACACCAGGCCTGAATCAGAATCTACATTTAACAGGATCCCCTGGTGATTCATCTGCACATTAAAATTTGAAAATTATTGTCCTAAAGTTTTTGTTTACAGTATCCATCTGAAAGTTTATTCTTTATAGTAACCACTCATTAGTCTTAATTTTGTTTCTTATAATTTTATATAAATTCAGTCTTTTTTATTCCATGTGACAGCTGTTCAAATATTTGAAGGCAGAATCCAAATTGTTCTTTGACTGGACTCTTCTCAGGTTGTGAAACCTGGGACCCTTCTTCCTGTCCTGAGCTATCTCAAAGTACCTTTGTCCTTCAGGATTGTTTGAACGAGAATATTGGTCTGTAACTGCAACATTTATGGAAGGAATGACAGGCTACCTCTTCCCTTCACCCTCAAGACTGGAAGAATGCAATGAACAAGAAAGGACATTTGAGCTGATTATTTACACACTGAAGCTTCAGGGCACATAAACAGGATGAAACCACTTCTCTCATCAGTACTGATTGTTTTCTACAGATTGTGGTATTTTCCTAAATTTGTTATTTTTCAGGGATAGTTCTTCAAGCTCAGTCTTCTCTTTTCTAAACTAAAATCACCCTGTTTATTTAACTATGTTTTGTATGACAGGAATGGAATGGAAACTTTTTGAGAGAAGGGAATAATGTCCTACTCAATATATGTATTTTAAAATTTTAAGTTAGATCAGTGCTCAGCACATAATATGCTATTAATAAATATTTTTAATATATAAAATTTATTAATGAATGGGGGAATGAATGTAATGTAGGCTTTGGTTGCTGTCTTTTGAAAGCACATTACTCTTTTGAAAACATGTTACCAGTCACAGAGAGTGTGTTATTCTCTGTGACAAGGTGTGGCATCATGCATTGGGCAGAATACTCCATATATGGTGTGATTATTTTAAAGTAGTGGTATTATTGATTCCTTTAATGCTTTGATGAGCTCAGCCTAATAATGACAAAAGAAAATAACTATGTTTAGAAAGTCCTAACAAACCCTGACAAAGTTGATTTACCTTACCAATAAGGTGGTGCGTATGTGCACACATGAGTCATGTCTGACTCTTTGAGACCCCCCTGGACGGTAGCCCACCAGACTCCTTTGTCCCTGGAATTTTCCAGGCAAGAATACTGGAGTGGGTTGCCATTTCCTGCTCCAGGAGCTCTTCCTGACCAAGGAATTGAACCTGTATCTCCTGCATCTCCTACATTGGCAAGCAGATTCTTTACCACTGCACCACCTGGGAAGCAGTATCAACAAGGTGGAATTTGCTTTAAAGGGCATTTTTAAAGTTTTCCCTTTTGAATCTGAGGGGCTTTTCAAGATTTGGGTTGCTCTCCTGTCTAAATAAACTGTTGACTATTTCCCCTTATCTCCTTTCCATCAGTCTTTGCTTCCAGATTCCTCTAACTCTACTGAAACCACTTCCTTCATCTGAAATTACTTCTTCGCTAAGTATTAACTATCAAAAAAACTGGGGAGAGTAGTAAGTGTAGAGCAGATGGGTAAACATAATGATCCAAAAAAGAAGATGGTGAAATATGACATTTTCCCGTGTTGGGCATAATAATAGGAAAAAACAGCAGAATGGGAAACAGACTGGCTGCTTTGCCATGGCAACAATAAATGCATATATTATATAAACAGAAGGAGGAAAAGCGATTGTTTGGTCCCTGTGCTTCTCTTTCCTAATCCTGGGGTTCTCTGGTTTGGGGTTTAGTTTAGATTCTTAAAAATGGCAGCCAGTTACTTGCAATAACATTGATCATTTCCTTAAATACCCGAGATGTGCAGGTATACATTTGATTTTAATATTTTACTATTAAAAATAAATAAATCGAGGATTTCTCTAAAAGCTCATCAAAGAATAGCTTGTGTCCTATGTTGTCAGGCACACAGAGTGCCTTCTTAAAAGATTCATATCTTTATTTTGATACAATAAACTTACAGTCAGGAAGCAATGTACCATTTTCTTCCCAATTCAATATCATTAGAAAATTGCCTGATTCATTCACATAGGTCTCAAGGTTAAATGGTCACCTGTGAGTGTGTGACAGAGAAACACTAAGTGATTCTATAGTTTAAAAGGGAAACCAATGTGCATTGAGAAGCTGCACTTCTTAGATAGTTCAAAAAGGTACTTTACTTTGCTATGTCAAAACACACCTGATGTCCTCTGGTACCAGTGGGAAAATGAAAGCTATTAAATATTTGTGATAGTGAAACATTGTATTTTAGGAGATAGGATAAATGGAGGGGGTGGGGGTAAGGCAGGGAATAGATGGCAAATGTATTGCAATCCAAGAATACAGTATATTTCCCAAAGAGAATAGCTATGTTTTCACAATATTCTTCTCTTTCTGGAAGGGGCTGTGCAAAACTGAAAAATGTAGCTAAGTTGTCTGAAGAATTCAAAATTTGAAACATAAGCTATAGGGTGTATTGGGGTGTTTCTTTTTTTTTAATTTTAAAATGTTTAATTCTTACATGCGTTCCCAAACTTGGGGTGTTTCTTACACACATAAACATACGATCCAGAAATGGATTTCTAGGGATTTGCCTAGTTAATTTGAAAATTCAAGTCCATGGACTTCTCTGGCAGTCCAGTGGTTAAGACTTCACCTTCCAGTGAAGAGGGTGTGGGTGTGATCCCTAATCGGAGAGCTAGAATCTCACATTCCTTGAGCCCAAATAATCAAAACATAAAACAGAAGCAGTATAGTAACAAATTCAATAAAGACTTTAAAAATGATCCATAGTAAAGAAGGAAAATTCATTCCCTCACAAAAACCTGCGTGTGAAATTGTATAGCAGTTTTACTCATAATCAACAAATCCTGCAAATAACCAAGATGTCCTCCAATAGGTAAATGAATAAACAAACTGTGTGTGAACCTACAATGAAGTACTATTTGGCAATAAAAAAGAATGAGCTATCAAGTCATACAAGATATGGATGAAAATTAACTGCATGTTTCTAAGTGAAGGAAGCCAATCTGAAAGGGCTATACACTCCATGACTTTATTTACATTCTGGAAGGGCAGAACTATATAAACAATAAACAGACCAGTCATTACTGGAGTTTTGGGAGGAAGGAAATTTGAATAGGTGAAGTACAGAGAATAATGGTGGCAAAATCATTCTGTGTGACACTGTAATTGTGTTTCCTGACACTATGCGTTTGTCAAAACACATAGAACTCTACAGCACAAAGAGTGAGCCTTAATGTATGTGGATTGAAAAAAATTCACAAATTTGAAGACTCTCAGGTGGAATACAGATCATGGCAAAATAATATATGCTATAAATGTATGAATAAAACCTCAAGGTAAGCGTTAGGGGAAAAGTTGGCTAACCTAAATAACTTTGGAAAAGAGAGGAGTTAAAAAAAAGCAGTTGTACGTAAACACTGTACTCTAGTTGATGAAGTCTTCCCTGGGTGAATGGGTTGACAATTCTGAAACTACTGTAGTTGTATAAGGGAATTAAAAAATTAAGTAACTGGATGTCAGTAGTAAGAGCCAGGTTTCTTACTGTTGGAGTGAGAATTTATAGTCAAGGAAGGGGAGGAGGCAGGAATCATCCCTATGGATATGGGTTAGATTTGGAGACTTAAGTATGAACTAACTCATGCTTACCTTAACATAAGTAAACATGGAGATGTTTACCTATACATATGGGGACACACACACAGACGCACATGTTTATTTTATTCTTTTGTCAGCTGAAATGGCCTAGAAGCAAAGCCACATCTATCATCTATATAATTGATTCTAAGACTAATTTTCCAGTTAAAAGAACCAGGAATCCTTGGAGAAATGGCTGATTATAAGGAAATTTACAAGATGAACTGGGAGCATCTTACAGTGCTATAAAGTATAGAAGTGCTAAAAAAAGAATACCCGTAGTAATGGGGCTTATCAAGGGGGACAAGAGCCAATGGAAGAATTCCTAATGGCCAAAGCTGGAACAATTTGAGCAACAAAATAAATAAAGTAGTATTGGGATTATAATCTAGAATATGAAATAAATATGCATGAGCCTGTGCCAATATAAATCAGTGATTAAGTAAACAATTGTGAGAGAATAGACAAATCTTCCATGCAGAATTCTAAATAATTTGCATAGATCCTCTGTTCTTGAGGTGGTAGAACAAATCTCTAGTGTTTTTTTTTTTGAAACTTTTTACTTTGCATTGGAGCATAGCTGATTAACAATGTTCTGATAGTTTCAGGCGGACAGCAAAGGGACACAGCCATACATATACATGTATCCATTCTAAAGTTCTCTAATTCTCAAGTGTGGGTTATGCATGTTGACTTTCTCCCTAAGAATGCAGTATGGAAAGGAGCGAAAGGGAAACTCTATCGTGGAGAAATCTGACCAACCAGGTGCTCAGGATGGTGATAAGTCATGGTTGATAGTAGATACTCTCGGTATGATGTGATGAGAATAGCCTTTTACTTGGGATCTTCCTCCCCACATAACCTATAATTATGGTCTAAGCATGAGAAAAATATTAGACAGATCTGAGTTGAGAGATATTATACAAAATATCTGACAAATACTCCTCCTTACTGTCAAAGACACCAAAAACAAGAACACTCTGAGAAGTTTTTCAGCCAAGAGGAGCTAACAGAAACATGGTGACTACCTGTAACATCAAACCCTGGATGGAATCCTGAAACAGGAAAGAACATGAATTAAACGCGAATGAAATCTGAATGAAGCATGGACGTCAGTTAAAAATTGTGTATCAATATTCGTTCATTCACTGTGACAAATGCATCATACTAATGTAAGATGTCAATAGGGAAGTGTGGGTGTGAGGCATATTGGAACTCTACTATCTTTAAAACTTTTCCTTAAATCTAAGACCAAAAGGGAACATTTATTTAAAAATTCCTATTCCAAGTTTCACCCTACAGTGTTAAATCAGATTATCTGGGGTGTGAGCAAGGCATTGGTATTTCATTTTTTTAAGATCCCAAGTGATGACAATATGCAGCGTAGTTTGGGAACCTCTAGGGCAGATGTCTCTGAGGCATGGAGGCTATATTTTGGCATTCCTCAATTCATTTAAAATGGCCCAAACTAAATAAAAGTGTTCCTTCTATTTAATAGCGTTGTGAGGCTGAGTTTTTAATAATGAATGTGATAAAAATAAAGTACTGGAACAAGTTGCCTATTTGAGCACCACTTGATGCTACACCATTGACCATGGAGCCACTAATTGACAAATGTATCAAGCATATAATTACAAACTATTATATCTTAAAATAAAATTTCTCTTGTAATTTTCCTGAAATTGAAATTTAAAAAAATCCACGTGTGTATTCCTTCCTCTATCTGTCTCAGTCCCTCTCACCAGAGTATATCATGATGTTCTAGTGGATCCATTTCCCACCCCTTTTTGACCTATTCTGTGCTCCCTGGGGCTGACTCTCTGAATTGCACTATGCAGGGCCCCATGCCCTCTGACTTACAGCTGGGTTCATGCAGGATGGAGGAGATGGATAGGGTACTGTATGCCCCATTCTTTCCCTTCCTCATCATAGTTCTAGCAGTGGCTTCTTTTGTCGTCAGTCCAGTTCCTGTCATCTCCAGCTCTCACTTAACTCTGGAGACACTGTTCCCTTTCCTTAGCCCTTCAGGCCCCAAGGAAGTAATGGCTTCCTGCTGTGGCTAGTCTCGGTAACTCACCACTTTTTTTGTTGGATTTTTAAAAATTTGCCTGCACCTCTATAAATAGTCTCTTCACCGAAATATTTTTAGTTTCACCCTTAGAAAGTGCCATCTGTGCTCTGTCAGAATTATGATGGAAACAATCAGTATATCGTTGTCTACTCTGGGTACTTGGAAATGATGACCACTCCCTTTAAAAAAAAAAGTTGAGATAATGGTCTGCTTACTCCATTGGCCTTAAACTGTCCTCTATTTTGTGAAGGGATGTGGCTAGAAGAGTACATTATTTTCCCTAAATCTTTATTTGGCAAAGAAAAAGTTGGCAAACATATGCTGGTTCACCACGCATTCTTGAAATTTCACTTTTGAAATCCAGAGTGTGGGAACCATTGATCTAGATGAGTGTTTGACTTTGAAACGTTCAGGGAATTCAGCTGTAACTCGTTTTACCACAAGAATCTTACAAATCTAGCGAAAGACGCCAATGTGAAAGTTGTCATGGCAGGCACTCTAGTTTCTGGGGTTCAGTTGTTTGTATAACTGATGGTCTCACTCCTGGTGAAGAGGGAACTAGTATCAGGGGAAAACAGAAGGAACTATAAAAATTGAAGCGGTTATTTTCTGCATCTTTCAGGATTGCATGTCATCGGAGATCTGATTGAGGAAGGGCTAGAGAAAAGATATGGATGCATCTGGAAGTTTTAGTGAGAAGTTGAAAAGACTCTTCCATCATTTGTGGAGTTTTGGTGAGAGTGACCCAGAACTTCTAAATTCACAGATCCAGAAACATCTGATTTGAACTATTCAAATTCTTTTATCATAAATAATTACAGAGGCTCATTTATAGATGACTCCATTGCTAAGCAACACAAAACTGTCATTAGAAATTTGTGTTTCAAACGAAATGTGTTTCATAATGCCAAGAACAGTCAATTTATAATGGAAACAAAATCTCTGAAGTGCCCTGTTCTTGGTAGAGAAAATAGGGTATATATTTATCACAGTTCAGTCTCCTTGACTTTAAAATTATTCTATGTTGGGAATGAGATATCCTTCTCTGCTGTGTTTTATCACATTTAATTTGGACTGCGAAGGCACTGACATGTTTGGGTTTTTTGTTTGTTTGTTTGTTTTCATCTTTTAAAATCATTCTTTTTTTCTTTTAATAGGATTTTTATTTTATTTTAATTTATTTATTTTTAAATTGAAGGATAATTGCTTTATAGAATTTTGTTGTTTTCTGTCAAACATCAGCATGAATTAGCCATAGGTTTTGTTTTTATACTCATTGCTTTCTTTTTAACACAAGAAAGACACAAAACAATCTTTTAAAATTCATTCTTTATATACTTTGACAATGGAGTTTTAGAAAGGTCAAATAGCTTTGTCATAGAGAGGAAAATTTTTTTTTTCCTCACACAGCTAAAATCCAGACACAATCTATTGTTTACATAGCATGAAACAAGAATTGGTAAACTCAAGGATTTTCTTTCTCTTTACATTTCTACTACTGAAACAAATTAATATAGAAACTTTAAACCTTGGTATATTTTCTCCTTTATCTGGTGGTAAACAGTGGTTGATAAAAAGCCTGGTTATGTCAGTAACTATGTTTTCTACCTTGCGGAGAGATGCAGCTGGTGAGAGGGAATGAAGCCCACCTGTGCTGGGAAGCAGAGAGGAGACTGAGAAGCTACTGATGGTTTTAGGGTTCTTGAAGACTAGCAACATGTCTGCTCTTCCTGTTACTTGACCATTCAATTTTACCTAATTCCGTGAAATAAAAATCCCTCCTTTTGGCTATTATGTTGGGTTAGCTTATTACAACTGAATTAGCTCAAGTAAAAAGAGGGACCTAAAGAAAGATCCCAAGGTAGCTCCAGACTTAGAAAATTGATCAGCGGGGCTTCAGGAAGATAAGAGTAGGCACTCAGGCAGGCACCCAGAGCCTAGGACCAGGAGTTAGGTACCATCAAGACTCACTTTGCCCTCATGTGGCCTCTGTGGAGGAATCATTTGATACATTACCTGCTATGTTTTCTCCCCAGTATTTACCCCTTAACCCTCTTCCACTCATGGATATTGTTATGTCCATTGCCACAGGAGATGTTATAGCAGACTGTGTTTGAGTCTCAGAAACAGAGACCAGGAACTAATTCAAGTTCTGAGCACTAGGAAAGCTTTCCCAAGTTCAGTTCAGATCAGTTGCTCAGTCGTGTCCAACTCTTTGCGACCCCACGAACTGCAGCATGCCAGGCCTCTCTGTCCATCATCAACTGCTGGAGTCTACCCAAACTCATGTCTATTGAGTGATGCCATCCAATCATCTCATCCTCTGTTGTTCCCTTCTCCTCCTGCCCTCAATCTTTCCCAGCATCAGGGTCGTTTCAAATGAGTCAATTCTTTGCAGCAGGTGGCCAAGTATTGGAGTTTCAGTTTCAGCATCAGTCCTCCCAATGAACACCCAGGACTGATCTCCTTTAGGATGGACTGGTTGGATCTCCTTGCAGTCCAAGGGACTCTCAAGAGTCTTCTCCAACACCACAGTTCAAAAACATCAATTCTTTGGTGCTCAGTTTTCTTTATAGTCCAACTCTCACATCCATACACAACTACTGGAAAAACCATAGCCTTGATTACATGGACCTTTGTTGGCAAAGTAACGTCTTTCCTTTTTAATACGCTGTCTAGGTTGGTCATAACTTTCCTTCCAAGGAATAAGCGTCTTTTAATTTCATGGCTGCAATCACCATCTGCAATGATTTTGGAGCCCCCCAAAATAAAGTCAGCCACTGTTTCCACTGTTTCCCCATCTATTTGCCATGAAGTGATGGGACTGGATGCCATGATCTTCGTTTTCTGAATGTTGAGCTTTAAGCCAACTTTTTCACTCTCTTCTTTCACTTTCATCAAGAGTCTCTTTAGCTCTTCTTCACTTTCTGCCATAAGGGTGGTGTCATCTGCATATCTGAAGTTATTGATATTTCTCCCAGCAATCTTTTTTTTTTCATATTTTTTTATATCTTCTCCCAGCAATCTTGATTCCCAAGTTAGGGAGAGAAGAATGCCCAGAGGGAAGCAAGAGAAAGAGAGAGGCCCACAGAGAAAAAGGCCCTGCGCCCATAGATGATTCCATCACTAAGCAGCACCCAGTGATGATTTGTGTTTATTGGTATTTTAATTGAATATTTTTCATCCTATCAAGTACAATCTATAATTGAAACAAAAATTTTGAAGTATCCTGTGAAGTTTCTATCGTCCTATGCGGGAGTGGTAACAGACACTCCCAATGAATCTAGGGGAACTCCAAGAGTTGAGAGAATCCCAGAGTAGGAATAGCCACTGTCCTTTAACACCTAGGTAGAGATCAGGATGGAGAGAAGGCCCTGGAGCTATTGGCAGCTCGAGGCAGCTTGGGACAGTACATAGGAATGGCTGTGTGATGAAGGAAGTCAAACCTACAGCAGCCTTGTAAAGTTCCAACTTGACTCCCTTAAGGCATAGGAGCAGTAGGATAATTCCTGAGAGTAGCATATACATGGTTTGGGGCCCTGGAAAGCCTCACCAAGGTGCCTACAGCCCAGAGAGGTGTTGGTGAACACCTCAGCATTCTGCAGAAAAGCTTCAGGGGCCAATAAGGAGAGTCATTAATCCTGAAGTGACCTTTGGCATGAACCCATGCAGATCAGCTCCTGAAAAACAGATGAGATGGAGTCAGATGCCAAGTTCAACAGATGACAAGAAGCAGTACCTTCGTTTATCCTGGGCCTTGCTTTCCCTTCCTCTCCACTGCCCCCTGCCTAGACGTTAAGAAAAAGAAATAGGACCTAGCATTCACTGAGGTTTAGTTTCTATCAATTGGTAAAACAGGATTTCACTGAAAAAATTAGCTTATTGGCATAAAAAAAAATTGACATACTTTCTCAATACCTGCTTATATGGCTTGAAATTCAAATTCTGTATTCTACTGCAGACTGTGTTTACTCCTGTGGTAGAGAGTCTGGCTGCTGGCAAGCGTAGCTCACAACCACAGAGAGTCATATCTGAGAGGAGAAAGCACTTCATCTTCCCTTCGGCTCCCACCCCAGGGACCCATTCCAGCTTTTATTGGCAAAGCCTCAGGAGGACAGCTTTGACTGGCCATCCTCTAGTCATGGTCTTACCTCAGTGACCAATTATAGAGCCAGGAGTGTAAGATGCTACCATAGATCCAGCTTGGATGACATGCTTCTGTAGCCTTGGAAGCCAGTTTGCTGTAACTGGCAGCCCCAACAGGATCTACGTGCCTGGAGTCAGGGAGGAGCAGTTCCTCTGCCAAAAGGAGACTCTGACAAGAAGAAGAGGAGAAGGGGGGGTGGCTGATGAAACAGTGCATATCCTCTATAATCTGTTTGTATTGGGTACCAGTTTAGTGTCTGTGCGTGCTCTGTGCTCAGATGTGTCTGACTCTTTGTAACCCTACGGTCTGCAGCCTGCTAGGCTCCTCTGTCCATGGGGTTTTTCAGGTACGAATACTGGAGTGGGTTGCCATTTCCTCCTCCAGGGGTATCTTCCCAACCCAGGGTTTGAACCCGTGTCCTCTGTGTCACCTGCATTGACTTCTTTACCACTGAGCTACCCAGAAAGCCCTATTAATCTGATAGGACAATGCTAATAAAGGTTTCCTTAATGCCACATTGGTATGATCAAGGAAAGTAACTAAAATAATGAACAGGATACTTCATCATTTACAGACTAATAGTTTAGTGTTAGAACCAGGCCCCTGAAAATTAAAAAAAAGACAAAACCTCCCACAACACTTAGTCTTTTCATTGTAAATTTGTAAATTTTGCATCAGTTTAACTATGAGACTTGGTTTATAGGCCAGTGAACAGTCCCTGGTTCTTTTTGCTCTCAAATCCCATTACCCTCATGCAGAGAACAAAGTGCCTTGTGCTATGTGAAAATCATAGCACACATGTACCAATCACCAGGCTTCCCAGGTGGCTCAGTGTTAAAGCACCTGGCTGCCAATGAACACAGGGGAATGTGGGTTTGATCATGGGTCAGGAAGATTCCCCTGGAGGAGGAAGTGGCAACCCACGCCAGTATTCTTGCCTGGAAAAAATCCCATGGACAGAGGAGCCTGGTGTGCTGCAGTTCATAGGGTAGCAGAGTTGGATACGACTGAGTGGCTGAGCACACATGCTTGTACCAATCGTCAGGATTATCAGAGATACTGACCACTTAAGACCCATAGGAACTTAAATCTGAAAAGCATTTCTATGAAAATTTCATTCAGCCGCATGATTCTGAAATGATTCTAGTTCATTCACAGCAGCATTTTCAGGCAACTGTCTGGCAGTAATTTCCAGACATTTATTCTCTTAATTTACTTGTAGTCTTTCAGATCAAAGAAATAATAATTACTTTGATATTATACATGTTTCAATGCCATTCTCCCAAATCATCCCACCCTCTCCCTCTCCCACAGAGTCCAAAAGACTGTTCTATACGTCTGTGTCTCTTTTGCTGTCTCACATACAGGGTTATCATTACCATCTTTCTAAATTCCGTATATATGCACCAGTATACTGTATTGGTATTTTTCTTTCTGGCTTTCAGTTCATCTACCTCATTAGAACGGATTCAAATGTATTCTTTTTAATGGCTGAGTAATACTCCATTGTGTATATGTACCACAGCTTTCTTATCCATTCATCTGCTGATGGACATCTAGGTTGCTTCCATGTCCTGGCTATTATAAACAGCTGCAATGAACATTGGGGTACACGTGTCTCTTTCAATTCTGGTTTCCTCAGTGTGTATGCCCAGCAGTGGGATTGCTGGGTCATAAGGCATTGAAACGTGTATAATATCAGATAAGAAACGAATCACCAGTCCAGGTTCGATGCAGGGTGCAGGATGCTTGGGGCTGGTGCACTGGGATGACCCAGAGGGATGGTGTGGGGGGTGAGGTGGGAGGGGGGTTCGGGATTGGGAACACGTGCACACCCGTGGCAGATTCATGTTGATGCGTGGCAAAACCAATATAATATTGTAAAGTAAAAAAAACAAACAAACAAACAAATAAAAAAATAAAAACAAAAAAAAATTTTTTAAAGGAAATAATAATTACTTTGGATTAAGCATGATATTTGAATAACTTTGTAATTTCTCTTACACCTTGATGCTCACTTTTGGTAAAGAGGTAAATAGCTAATAAATATGAAGATATAGCATGAAATACTGAACTAATGTAATAAAAGATAAATTCTTTGAGGAAAAGTCATATTTTAGTCCAGGTTCTGCTACATATTTTAAGATTGGAATGAAAGAAGTTTTATTCTTGGTAGTAAATTGCAAGCAAATAATCTGACTGATTTACCTTTCAACTAGAATTAGATTCTTGGTCATAGTTCAAAAGCCACTGAGAGGGAATTCCTTGCTGGTCCAGGGATTAGGATACCATGCTTCCACTGCACTAAGATCCTTCATGCCATATGGCATGGCCAGAAAACAAACAAACAAAAATGGCTGCTGTGAAACTACTGGGTGTTTAGATAAGCTCAAGAATGTATTATACAGCATGGAGAATATAGCCAATATTGTGTAATAACTGTAAGTTGAAAGTACCCTTTCAAAATTGTGTAAAAAAAAATAATAAGACTAAATAGCTGCTATGACTTCCATTGGTATTATATACCTTTCTAGGTAGTCAGGAGTAATGCAATTTTCCCTTATTTATGTTGGCAGCATTCTAAAGAGAGAGAGAGAAAAATAAAGATGTTCCAATAGATTAGGAGCTCATTTAGATGAGTCACAGGTAGGGCCTGCTGGCCAGTGAACAGCACCTGACAGTACCTGGGTTGCCCCAGGCCTTCAGGAGGATCTGAATGATTCTAGTTTCCAGGAATAGATTTCAAAGAATGGATGATCTTACATAGATCGTTTCTAATAACTTTTTCCTCTATGAAAGTAACATATGATCATTTTAGATAACTTCAGTTCAGTTCAGTTGCTCAGTCATGTCCGACTCTTTACAACCCCATGAATTGTAGCACGCCAGGACTCCCTGTCCATCACCAACTCCCGGAGTTCCCTCAGACTCATGTCCATCGAGTCCGTGATGCCATCTAGCCATCTCATCCTCTGTCGCCCCCTTCTCCTCCTGGCCCCAATCCCTCCCAGCATCAGGGTCTTTTCCAATGAGTCAACTCTTCGCATGAGGTGGCCAAAGTACTGGAGTTTTAGCTTTAGTATCATTCTTTCCAATGAACACCCAGGACTGATCTCCTTTAGAATGGACTGGCTGGATCTCCTTGCAGTCCAAGGGACTCTCAAGAGTCTTCTCCAACACCATAGTTCAAAAGCATCAATTCTTCAGTGCTCAGCCTTCTTCACAGTCCAACTCTCACATCCATACATGACCATAGGAAAAACCATAGCCTTGACTAGACGGAACTTAGTCAGCAAAGTCAAGTCTCTGCTTTTGAATATGCTCTCTAGGTTGGTCATAACTTTTCTTCCAAGGAGTAAGCGTCTTTTAATTTCATGGCTGCAATCACCATCTGCAGTGATTTTGGAGCCCCCAAAAATAAAGTCTGACACTGTTTCCACTGTTTCCCCATCTATTTCCCATGAAGTGATGGATCAGATGTCATGATCTTCGTTTTCTGAATGTTGAGCTTTAAGCCAACCTTTTCGCTCTCCTCTTTCACTTTCATCAAGAGGCTTTTGAGTTCCTCTTCACTTTCTGCCATAAGGGTGGTGTCATCTGCATATCTGAGGTTATTGATATTTCTCCCAGCAATCTTGATTCCAACTTGTGCTTCTTCCAGCTCAGCGTTTCTCATGATGTACTCTGCATATAAGTTAAATAAGCAGGGTGACAATATACAGCCTTGACGGACTCCTTAGAAAGGGACAATTAGCCAACAAAACAATCTCCTAAATTAGATAATCTAGAGATAGCTACTGGAAACATTTTGGTATACTTCTCATCTTTTTTCCTGTGCCTCTATAATTTAAAATCCACTGAGATTGTGTTATGTATTTAACTCCTATATTATATATGCCATAGAAAGTTAGAATAAAATTCTATTTGGTATATGAATTTTAAACAGTGCAATTGGTAAATATCATTGTGAAGTACTTATTCATAAATAAGCATTTTTTTGTTTTTGTTCTTTTAATTATGCAAATGGAAAACTACAAGATTTGCTTCTTATTCTTCAGTCTAATGCATATTAATTGAGTAATTTCTACATCCAAAATAATGTGATAAATCAGAGAGTGCTTCATTATAAAAAAGACAAAATAAATTTCCAAATGATCATTTGCCAGAAATAGATGAGTTCCAATTTGGGGGTCAGTTAACTGACCCAAAATGGGTCAATTAAGTCAGTGTATTGGTCAATTGATCTTGGTGTATGGTTAAGATTTCAACCAGCAGATGATGACAGTAGGTAATGGTTGAGGGAAAGGTGATATAGAATGGAGGAAGAACATTCAGTATGGAATAGCATGAACACTCTAAGTTATTTGGTTAGGGTGAAATCAATTCTTTTCCCATTTCCTGTTTTCCAGGAGTGCACAGGTGACTCACACCTGGTCATCATATTCCAAGTCATTGGCCACTATGACTGGTTCAGATATGGGCTTGTGACCCACATAA
This sequence comes from Capra hircus, assembly GCF_001704415.2. Taxonomy (NCBI): domain Eukaryota; kingdom Metazoa; phylum Chordata; class Mammalia; order Artiodactyla; family Bovidae; genus Capra; species Capra hircus. Next base: position 41,078,292 of record NC_030810.1, read on the forward strand.
ATCAATGAATGAGAGTCAGTTTGGCAGATATTAATACATTGATTGATGGATTATAATTGTAAGAATAGAAGAATAAGAAGGAAACCTAAAGAGGGACGAGGTGAACCAGGAGAGAGTGGCATCATTGAAATCATTGTTTGTAAAGAGTTTCAAGAAGTGATAGCAAAAGAGACACAGATGTATAGAACAGTCTTTTGGACTCTGTGGGAGAGGGCGAGGGTGTGGTGATTCTGGAGAGTGGCATTGAAACATGTATATTATCAAAAAAGAAAAAAAAAGGAAGTGATGCATCAGTATAATGAAATTAATAGTTGAAACTATCAACCAAGATACTTGGACAAAATATTGTATTCATTTTAACTATGACTTCAGTTATGATTGTTCCCAGCAGGATTTGTATCTGTGTAAATAGTTGTATAACGATTTTTTTTTTTTTTGAAAAGATGAGATAGGTGAGCTCATTATGTTCTTTTTTAAATCAAAGATTTCTTTTTAGGGATTTTTTTCCTTCACTTAGAAAAATACTGAATGAGTCAGGGTGTTAATCTGTTTTGCAACAGTAATCCTATCTTTTTATTATGGAGATGTTTTCCACTGTGGTGATAATTGCTTAGTTGATGGGTAGTGATTTATTTTTACTCATCTATTTATTCAACAACTCTTTATCAAGCTTCAGATATGCATCAGACATGGTGCCAGAGGAAATGAGATTCAAATGTGTCCCCTAACCTAGACTGTAAACTCCATAGGAGCTCATGACTCAGAGCTTGCTGCCTGGTAGACATTCAGTATTGGATCACAGTATCAGAAATCCATACATATGGATGTGGGATGTATTTATATATTAATTTAACAATGGGGAATCTATGCTTGGCCTTCATATATTGCCTGTGACTCAAACACGAAATAAAGGCTTGGGCCTTTGAACTTATTTTCCTTACAACAGTTATTCCTCATGAACCCAGGCTTAATGACACTTATTTTTAGCATTTCACATTAAAATAATTAATTATACTTAGCATTGATAGAATTTTAAACGGTGGTCCTGGAATAACACTGTGATACCAAGGTAGACAATAATTTTGGTACCTATTAGTTAACTAGTTTTAGTGTGTTGAGTGGTGACTTCTCCCTAACATATGTCCACATTCTAAACTCCAGTACCTGTGAATGTGACCTTATTTGGAAAAGGGTCTTTGCTGAGCAAATAGGTAAACACTTTTGTTTGTGTGTGTATGTGTGTGTGTGTGTGTGTGTGTGTGTGTATGCATGCATGACTATGCTGGGTCTTCTCGTTGCTGCAAGAGGGCTTCGTTGCTCTGAGACATGTGGGATCTTAGTTCCTAGACCAGGGATCGAACTCACATCCCCTGCATTGGAAGGCGGCTTCTTAATCACTGAATTGCCAGGGGTCTCAACTGAAGATGAGGTGAGATCATCCTGATCATCTGGATGGTTTCCATATCCAAAGACAAATGTCTTTACAGGAGACAGAAAAGAAGACACAGATATGGAGGAGAAGGCCATGTGAAGATGGACAGAGACTGAAGAGATTTAGCTGTGAGCCAATAGAGTTCTGGAGCCACCAGAAGCTGAATGAGCATGTTAGGATTCTCTCCTAAGGCTTGGGGAGGAGTATGGACCTAATAACACCCTGACTTTGGACTTCTGGCCTCCAGAACAGTGAATGAACACATTTCTGGTGTATTAAGCATTGAGTCTGTGGTCATTTAAGGCAATCCTAGAAAACTAAAATGCTAGTTCATATCAAATAATTTCGGATTCTATTGTATTGTTTTATTTTGCAACAATTTGGGGAAGTCAGTATCTCTACTCTAATTCTTGTTTTCATCCAATGAAAATGTTTGTCTCCATTAAAGTGACACTGGTCCCTGGAGGATATTCCCCTCTGGGGAAAGTTCCATTTACAAAGCTCCAGGCGTTGGCCAAGTAAGAGGCTGGGTCGGGGAGCAGGGAGGCATTGCTCCTGGCTCTGCCGTCTCTGGGCTAAGTTGTCTCTGTGTCTCTGATGCCTTATCCTGTGAGGGTGTTAGGCAAGTTCCTTTCTAGAGACCTTTGAAAATGAACCATTCACCCAGTCTAGAGTAGTGTACTCCCTTTTATTCTTTCTTCCACACTCTGTTGGTTTCCTTCATATACTCATCACAGTTGGTAATTAGATGAATACTTGCTTGTCATAGCTTCAAGTTCAAGGAACATAGTAACCGCACTTAGCATGTTGTGCGTCACTCTGTAGGGTCTCAACAAAAAATGTATTAATAAACAAACAAATCAGTGAGTGAACACTTTGAGTGGAGAACAAAAAAGTGCTTATTACTTTGGGGTTGGAATCAGACTGGTCAAGGACGGATTTTTTTAAACATACTACGTCATACGCCATTGAATTTCAAGATTGAAAAGAATTATGCCTTCCTGACAAGCATGACCAAAGTGCTTGGTTGAATCATTCTTGGTGACAGGAAACTCACTACCTCACCACTTCTGATCTTTCCATTTCGCTTTTCTTTCCCACTCCCTTCAGTTATGGAGATCTTTACTGTAGCATTTTGCACACCTGATGCACAAAGGCCTGGAAGTCTGGAAGTAGGAGGGACAGAGGGAATCCCAAGGCCTAGCCCAGGGTCTGAGAGCCGCGGTTCAGTGTGGGCACCGTAGCTGACTGTTGGGTAAAAGCGGTGTCACCTTTCTCGTGGGTTTGCCTGGACTCTAGGCTTCCCTGCGGGCAGGGGGTCCTTCTTTCCAAACTCCTCGCTTTTCCTCCTCGTGCCCGCCACCAGGGGCAGCCTCATCCCCGCTGCCACCCCAGTCACCTACGCGGCCGCCCTGGCGGCTTCGGGGCCGCTCCTCGGGCCCGGGAAGCGGTGGCGGAGGGCGCTGGGCGCGCAGGCGGCCACCCGGCTCTGCCCCGACCTCTCTCTTCCGACTCCCGTGTCTCCCTCCGCTCCCCCTCGGCCCCTCCTTCCACACTCCGCTGCCTCCTCTCCTCGGAGAGCTTCCCGGCACCTTCCGCGACGAGTTTGGAGCCGCCCCACCGCAGAGCCCACGGCCGTCCGAGCGCGAGCGACGCAGGTGTCCGAGCCCCCGCGCCGCCGTCGTCTTCGCCTCCGCCTGGGTGGGACCTGGGCCTCGAGGTGGGATCCAACTCTCTCTCCGCCACCCCTACGGCTCCTCCTCCTGCACCTGGCCAGGCGAGGAGGCAGGCGCTCGGGCGCGCGCGGGCGGCTGGAGCCCGCGAGCCACCTGGGGTCCGAGAGGCCGGGGCGGGTCCGGCGGCGTCACCGGAGGGTCGGCGGGGACTCTCGTTCCCCCGGGGCAGGCGCTCCGGGGTAACCCTGGGCGAGAAGCATCGGGGCGCGCGGCCGAGGGCATTCGGCCCAGCCTGGGCGCGAACCTGCCCGGCGCCCCCGAAAGGACTTGCCATCCGGCCAACTTCTTTTCCAGGTCTCCTCGCTACTTTGGAAACTGAAGGGACTGCGACGGAAACCAGTAAGCCCTGGGGCCCGGAGGAGGAAAGATTTGTTGGTTTGGATGACAAAAGGGAAACAAATGTGCTGTAGGGGTGGTTTAGCTTCTGTTTCCACCATCTACGCTCTCCCCAAGCGTATTAATAGAGCAAAACAAAACAACAAAACCCAATCCCAACCAAAGCACTTATTTAAAGGAAATTGTAGGTGTGAGAAAAAGAGACCGAGCTGAGGAATCACTTTGGAAACCCCAGGTAGGATGAGGCCATTTGAGAAAGTTGATATTTGGGGTGCTCTTTCTAGAACGTGGGTTGGCAAAGGCCAAGAGAAGACTGGCTCTTTTAAGCCAGAGGGGGTTCATTGTATTGAGGGGCTGCCGGAGTGTCCTCTGTTAACCTTCATTTCCTCAAGTATTAAAGTATGTTGAGACAGATGCTCTTCAGAGCTCTGGACTGGGAGTCAGAAAATCTGGCTTTGATATGATTTGTATTTACAGTGACAACTGTGGCTCATTTAACCTCTGGGTCTCCGTTTCCTCATCTGTCAAGTTAGAGGGTTGGTTTACAATTCTGAGGGCCTCTTGATAATATCTAAGATGTTTCCCAGCTTAAGATTTATAATTCTTTGACTTTTTAACATTTACAAACATTACTAGGTTTATAATTTCATGAAATTAAAAAAAATTGTATTGATCTTGGCATTTTTTTGTAATATGCACTTATGGTTTATGCATTTAAGGCTTTTCAACCAAAATTTAAAGAGAAAAACACTCTTTTAGCTTAGAAATATATAGTTTGTATGTAAATATTTAGATCATCTTTCAGTCTAGCTTAAAAAATCACATTCAACTTGAAGTTAATATTTGCAACACTGCAACAAAAACATGTGGCTTTAGCATAGTACCTGTTCACTTTCAGTATGGTATATTTGGAGGAAATAAAAATTGTTTTGGAGGAAAACAAAAATTGCATCTTTCCTGTCAATTTCTGTTCTTGAACAGTGTGTTACTTTTTAGCATGATATTGTGTGCAGAATATTAAAAATTGTCTTCAGAACACTTTAGAGCCTGTCTGAAATTAAGCTCAATAGCATAGATGCCAATTTTAGTAATGTATTTTAGTTGTCTTGGAATGAATCCCAGAAAAATAGCAGAGGTTAACTAAACAGATAAGCTAGAAATTAGGAATTGACACACACACTCAAAGTTGTACAGGGAGTGTGTACTATAAAGTGTCACTGATATTTTTATTTCCTTTTGGTAAAAAGCAGACAGCAACCAACTGTTGACTTGTTTTAGCAGACAGAATGTTAGGATAGCTTTTGTTGTTACTTGTAATTCAAAATTACTTGAGACTTAGTCATCAGTAGTTAGGATAGGTTAATAAATGTCTGTGGCTCTTTTTGGTGGTGTTGATCTAAAATAAAATAATGTACTCACACCCAGCACATGCTCTTTATTCTTTTTGGGAGAGTGGAATAAATTGGAAGCAGTCTTTTATGAGGGCTTCCCAGGTGGCTTTAGCAGTAAAGAACCTGCTTGCCTATGCAAGAGACATGAGATGATGGGAAGTTCCCTGGGTCAGGAAGATCCCCAGGTCAGGAAGATCCCCTGAAGCAGGGCACGACAACCTACTCCAGTATTCTTGCCTGGAAAATCCCATGGACAGAGGAGCCTGGTGGGCTATAGTTCATAGACGCACAAAGAGTCGGATTTGACTGAAGTGATTTAGTATGTACCTACTCTTTTATAAACACATTTAAATTTATTTTCCTTGCCTTTTCACCTTTGGACTGGAAGTGCCATCAATTATTCAGGCGTTTGTCTTCCATCATAGTCTCTGGTGAAGTAGATGCTCATCGCCTTGCAAGAGATACCCAAAGAGTTAAGGAAATTGGTTGTTGAATGAACAGAGAGTAGTAGAACTCAAATATCTTGGCTTCTAGTCTCTTGGAAAACAATTGAAAACAGTGGATGGATCTGCTCACAGTCCAACTCATTCATGGTTTGGGAGGGCCATTCTAGTTGGCAGAAGCTCTACTTCTCTTTTGTAATGAAATTACCGAGAGAAAACAGCCGTGTCTTCAGTTAGATCACTGTTATATAACTAAAAGGTTTGTGTTTGTGAAGGGCAGTATCCCAGGGGGGGTCTTAGAACTTAAAAGATACCCAGAGAAAGGAAAGAATTGCCTTGGCAGGTACTGTACTGCATTTTTCATACTGAGAGCCAAATGCATACTGAAAAATATGTCCTGTGGAGTTAAAAATGAAGAAAGGGACTTACAGTCTGCTCTAATTCTTTTAAGATTTTTATGTGATTTACAAATTCCAGTTTTAATTAAATTGCAAATGTTCACCTCCTGGACAGACCTAGTACGTGTAACCTTTTGGCGTATTCAGATTTGGTCTGGTCATAATTTGAAGTATTCCTTCTTAAGTATTTTTTAAAACTTCTGTAACTCCATAGTGATTTTACTTGTTGTCTTTTCACACACATGATCTTATTAATCTGTAAATATTTTGAACTATGACATACACAGGGAGAAGAGTACATAAAACAAATGTTGGTACTGGTTTACAAATAATATAGCAAATCACTGTAACCAATGAGTTCAGTTGCTCAGTTGTGTCTGACTCTTTGTGACCCCATGAACTGCAGCACGCCAGGCTTCCCTGTCCATCATCAACTCCTGGAGCCTGCTTAAACTCATTTCCATTGAGTTGGTGATGCCATCCAGCCATCTCATCCTCTGTTGTCCCCTTCTCTTCTTGCCTTCAATTTTTCCCAGCATGAGGGTCTTTTCCAGTGAGTCAGTTCTTCGCATCAGGTGGCCAAAGTATTGGAGTTTCAGCTTCAACATGAGTCCTTCCAATGACTATTCAGGACTGATTTCCTTTAGGATGGACTGGTTTGTAATTGTAACTGTTTTGTAATTGTAACAGGTAATTCAAGGCAAATACTCATTATTCACCATACAAATAAGAGAACATGCCAATACCCAGAAACCTTTTTCTTGTTCCTTCCTTCCTTATCTTGTTCCTTCCTTATCACAGTTTTCCTTTTATTTAAAAAATTATATGCGCACAGGAGGCATCCTTTCATAGATTTTCTTGCTTAGCATTATGTTTATGAGACTGAGCCATTTCCTCTCCCTTTTAAAGCATTAACTTTCAAAAAGAGGTGTCTATATTCATATATCATAGATATCATTTGATTGCTTTTTCACATTCTCTCTTAAACCTAGTTCTGTCACTCTTATTTTCAGGACTCTGCCCACTGTCACCGGTGACATCACCTTTCCCAAATTCAATGGGCAGTTGTCACCTTTGATCTTACGTCACCTGTTGGTAGCACTGTCAGTTAGCACCCTTTGCTCTCCGTGATACTTCTTTGTTGGGCTCCAGGATGCCATGTATTCTTGATTTTTCCTGCTTCTTCACTAGCCATTACTTTCTCTCCCCTTTGCTGGTCTCTCTTCTGCTCTCAGAGGTTTTAACCTTAGATTGTCTTCAGCTTACTCTGGTCATCATATTTTAAATTGCACATCTTACCTTGCAAAACACTTTCCCCTTCCTTAGCTTTTCCTCATGTTCTTACCACATTTAAAAATACTTACTGACTTATTATTAATCTTTTTTTTTCCTGTCTTATTTTTATTAGAATGCAGACTCCATGAGGGTGGATTTTTTTTTCCCCTGTTTTATTCACTGTTGTATCCCTAGTACCTGAAACAGAGCCAAGCATGTAAGGGGAGCTTAGTAACATTTTTGTTGTTGTTGATTGAATGCTGTTGCTGACAGCGACTGTTTGTTCATTTTTATTTCTGGATATATTTTGTTTTATGAAAATAATAATTTTATTTTTTACTCATTGTGATTAAGGGTATTTGGATCATTTCTACCCTCTCCTTCCCTCTCTCCCTTTTGTCTTTCCTTCTTTCCTGACTTCCTCCCTCCTTTGTCCTTCCTCCCCTCCCCCTCTCTCCCCCTTCCTCCTTCTCTCTTCTTCCTCTCTCTTTCCCTCCTTTCCTTTCTTTTACTGTCATAAATAAACCACTGATGATTCTTCTTCTACAAATGTCATGGTGCTTAGATGTAGGAGTTTCTTTTTGTTGTTCAGTTGCTCAGTGACTCTTTGTGACTCTTTGTGACACCATGGACTGCAGCATGCCAGGCTTCCCTGTCCTTCACTACCTCCTAGAATTTACTCAAATTCATGTCCATTGAGTTGGTGATGTCATCCAACAATCTTGTTCTCTGTGTCTTTAGAGCATAAAACTCCTAGTCAAATTTCTAGATCACAGGGTTTGCAGATATCAGCTTTATTAGACAGTGCCATGCTTTTCCAGCATGTTTCTACCCATTTATATTCCTACTTTCATCCCTCTACGTTTCTGCCAAAATTTAGTGTTATCAGAAACTTTAATTTTTGCCCATCTGGTGGGTATGTATTATCTCATTGCCTTTTGTTTCTTTAATTACTGGTGAGATGGAGCCTATTATCTGTAAAAATAGGCTAGGTTATGCTTTGGTAACAAATTATCCCCGAATCTCATTGACTTAATGTAATAAAGACTTATTTGTCACTCAAGTAAAGTTTCCTCTGGTTTAGGACATCTCTCCAGCATAATTATTTTCAGAAACTTAGAAGTCTAAATTCAGGAAACTGCTATCATTCTGTACAACCTGGAACACAGGACTTTCCCATTTGATGTAGTATGGAGAAAATTGTGGATAATTGTGAACTAACTTTAAATGCCTCCATCTAGAAGTGACATGAATGATTTGCACTCACACTTTAGATGCAAAAGAAATCCTAACTTCAGGGACACAGGGAAGGTTAATCCTCTGTGGTAAAAGGAAAAATAAGGGTGAATACTGGTTATCTATTTTTGTGTTAATAAGATACCCCCAAATTTAGTGGCTTAAAACAACAAATACTTGTTATTGATATATTCAAATACCAAGTGTTAACATGTGTGTGGGTCTGTTTCTGAGCTTTGTATTTCTTCTTTATGTCTCTTTCTGTAATTACCGCAGGTTTAAATTGTCTTGCTATCTGGTAAGTCGGGGAGTGAATCGTCCCTCTTTGTCCGGTTTTTTCAGGAGTTTTATACCATTCTTTGGCCCTTTATCTTTCCATACATGTTTTTCAAATTGGCTTATCAAGTTCTGAAAAGTTTGTTAGGAATTTAATGGAGATTCCATTGAGATTGTTTTGAGTCTATAAACAAAAGGAAATTGATACTCTATAAATATTCAGTTTTAGAATACATGACTGTCTCTCAATATATTTAGATCCTCTCTAACATGACAATATTATAATAATATTATAATAGTATAATTTTTCTCTTAGGAGTCCTTGAACATTTTGTTCCATTTTTTTATAGAAACTGCATGTTTTTGAAATTATCTTAAATGATGTCTTTTCAAAAAATTCATTGTCGTTCTGCTACTGTCATAGAGAAATAAACTTGATCTCTAAAAGTATTTTAAAAACAATAGGTTTATTGGACTATAATTCATATATCATAAAATTTTCCTTTTATAGTGTACAAATAGTACAGTACCAGTACACTATAGTGTACTGGTTTTCAGTACATGAACACAGTTATGTAACCATTACCATTATTTAATTTTAAAGCTTTATTATAATTCCCGAAGCAACCCCATACCCCTTAGCAGTCACTCCCTAAGTTCCCTTCTCTGATCTCTGGAAATTATTGATTTACTTTCTGTGTCTATGGGTTGCCCATTCTGGACATTTTATATTAATAAAATCATAGGGGCTTTGGTGAACAGATTCTTTCACTTAGCATGCTATTTTTAAGATTTATCCATGCTGTATCATGGATCAGTACTTCGTTCTTCTTTTTAATCATAAAAGAACATTTTCTTGGGGTTTACATTGAAAACATGATTCCATGGAAATACTTCATTCTTTTTATGGCCAAATAATATTTTATTGTATGGATATACCACATTTTGTTCATTCACTCATCAGTTGATGAATATTTGGGTAGTTTCCACTTTTTGACTATTATGAATAGTGCTGTTACTAATATTTGCATATAAGTTTTTGTGTGAACATATGTTTTCATCTCTTGGGTATATACCTAGGAGTAGAATTGCTCAGTCATATGGCAACATTATGTTTAACGTTTGAAAATGTGCCTGTTTTCCAAAGCAGTTTTCAACATTTTATATTCCCACCAGCAATGCATTAACAGGGGTTTCAATTTCTCCATCTCCTTGTCAACACTTGTTACCATCCAAAACTTTAAGATATCATAGTGAATGTGAAGTGATACTCATTATGGTTGTGAGTTGCATTTTCTGATGACTGATGATCTTGAGCATTTTTTTTTCATGTGCTTGTTGGCCATGAAAAGATATTTATATATCTTGAGAAATGTTCTTTGCTTGTTTATTAATTGGATTGCTTGTCTATTTTTGTGGTTGGTATGAGAGTTCTTTATATAGTGTACAATCTCTTTTAAGATACAGAATTTCAAATATTTTCTCCCATCCTGTGGGATTTTCACTTATTTGAAGGTATCCTTTGAAGCCCCAAAGTTTTAAATTTTAATTGTCTAGTTAATCTATTTTTATACTTAGTTTTGGTGTCATATCTAAAAAGCCGTTACCTATTTCAGGGTTGAAGAGTTTTACTTCTGTGTTTTACATATGAGAATATTATAGTTTTAGCTTTTGTATTTTAGTTTTTGATTACTTTGAATATATAGAATGAAGGAAAGGACCAATTTCTTTCTTTTGCATCTGGATATCTACTTGTCACAGCACCATTTATTGAAAGACCATTCTTTCCTCATATCTAGATATCTTGTTAAAAACCATTTTAAAGATTTATTTCTGGACTCTCAGCTTTATTCCATTGCTCTATTTCTGTCCTTTTATGAGGTACCACATTGTCTTGATTCAGTTGAGTTCAGTTCAGTTTAGTCGCTCAGTTGTGTCCGACTCTTTGTGATCCATGGACTGCAGCGTGCCAGGCCTCCCTGTCCATCATCGACTCTTGGAGCTTGTTCAAACTCATGTCCATTGAGTCAGTGATGCCATCCAACCATCTCATCCTCTGTCTTCCCCTTCTCCTCCTGCCTTCAATCTTTCCCAGTATCAGGGTCTTTTCCAGTGAGTCAGTTCTTCACATCAGGTGGCCAAAGAATTGGAGTTTCAGCCTCAGAATCAGTCCTTCCAATGAATATTCAGGACTGATTTCCTTTAGGATGGACTGGTTGGATCTCCTTGCAGTCCAAGGGACTCTCAAGAGCCTTCTGCAACCCCACAGTTCAAGAGCATCAGTTCTTTGGCGCTCAGCTTTCCTTATAGTCGAGCTCTCACATCTATACATGACTACTGGAAAAACCATAGCTTTGACTAGACAGATCTTTGTCAGCAAAGTAATGTCTCTGCTTTTTATGTGCTATCTAGGTTAGTCATAGCTTTTCTTTCAAGGAGCAAGCATCTTTAAATTTAGTGGCTGCAGTCACTGTCTGCAGTGATTTTGGAGCCCAGGAATATAAAGTCTTTCTCTGTTTCCATGGTCTCCCCATCTATTTGCCATGAAGTGGTGGGACCAGATGCCATGGTCTTAGTTTGATTGTCTTGATTACTGTAGCTTTGAAGCAAAGTTTGAAATCAGAAGTGAATCCTCTAATTTGATTCTTTTTTTTCAATATTGTTTTAGCTATTCACTTGTGAATACATATGGATTTTAGAATCAGCTTGTCAATGTCGGTACAAAATGTCACTATAAATTTGAAAGGATTATATTGAATCAAATTCAGAAGTATTGCCATCTTAATAAAAGTTCTTTCAGTCTATGAACATGGGGGTGTTTTTCCATTTATTTAGGTATTCTTTAATTTATTTCAGTGATGTTTTATAGTATTCATTGTATAAATAATTGCACTTCTTTTGTTGAAAATGTTCTTAAGTATTTAATTCTTTCTGATGTTATAGGAAATGAAATTGTCTTTTGATTTTATCTCAGATTGTTCATTGCTAATGCACAAAAATAGAAATGATTTTTGTGTATTGATTTTGTATTCTGCAACCTTGCTGAACATACACAGAAATAGCAAGGATCTAACAGAAGCAGAAGAAGTTAAAAAAAGGTGGCAAGAATACACAGAAGAACTACACAGAAAAGGTCTTAATGATCTGAACAACATGATGGTGTAGTCACTCACCTAGAACCAGATATCCTGGAGTCTGAAGTCAAGTGGGCATTAGGAAGCATTACTGTGAACAAAGCTAGTGGAAGTGATGGAATTCTAAATGAGCTCTTTAAAATTCTAAAAGATGATGCTGTTAAAATGCTACACTCAGTATGTTAACAGATTGGAAAACTCAGCAGAGACCACAGAACTGGAAAAAGTCAGTTTTCATTCTAGTCTCAAGGAAGGGCAATGCCAAAGAATGTTCAAACTGTTGCACAATTGCACTCATTTCACATGCTAGCAAGGTAATGCTCAAAATCTTTCAAGCTAAGCTTCAGCAGTACGTGAACCAAGAACTTACAGATGTACAAGCTGGATTTAGAAAAGACAAAGGAACCAGAGATCAAATTGCCAACATCTGTTGGATTATAGAAAAAGCAAGGGAATTCCAGAAAAACATCTACATCTACTTCATGAACTACCTTATAGCCTTTGACTGTGTGGATCACAACAAACTGGAAAATTCTGAAAGGGATGGGAATACCAGACCACCTGACCTGCCTCCTGAGAAATCTGTATGCAGGTCAAGAAGAAACAGAACTGGACATGGAAAAATGGACTGTTTCAAAATTGGGAAAGGTATATGTCAAGGCTGCATATTGTCACCCTGCTTATTTAACTTATATGCAGAGTCCCTCATATGAAATGCTGGGCTGGATGATTCACAAACTGAAATTAGGATTGCAAGGGGAACTATCGACAGTCTCAGATATGCAAATTATACCATTCTAATGGCAGAAAGTGAAGAGGAACTAAAGATCCTCTTGATGAGGGTGAAAGAGGAGAGTGAAAAAGCTGGTTTAAACCTCTACATTCAAAATACTAGGATTGTGGCATCTGGTCCCATCACTTCCTGGCAAATAGATGACAAAAAAGATGCAGTGAGAGATTTTATTTTCTTGGGCTCCAGAATCACTGCAAATGGTAACTGCAGCTATGAAATAAAAGACAGTTGCTCTTTGGAAGAAAAGGTATGACAAATCTAGACGGTATATGATAAACGTAGACATTACTTTTCAACAAAGATCCATCTAGTCAAAGCTATGGTTTTTCCAGTAGTCGTGTATGGATGTGAGAGTTGGACCATAAAGAAGACTGAGCGCTGAAGAATTGATGCTTTTGAATTATGGTGCTGGAGAAGACTCTTGAGAGTCCCTTGGACAGCAGATAGATCAAACCAGTCAATCCTAAAGGGAATCAACCCTGAATATTCACTGGAAGGACTGGTGGTGAAGCTGCAGGACATTGGCCACCTGATGCCAAGAGCCAACTCATTGGAAAAGACCCTGATGCTGGGATAGATTGAGGGCAGGAGGTGAAGGGGCGACAAAGGATGAGTTGGTTTGATGACTCAATGGACATAAGTTTGAACAAACTCTGGGAGATAGTGAAGGACAAGAAGCCTAGAATGCTGTAATTCCTGGGGTTGCAAATAGTCAGACATGACTTAATGACTGAACAACAGAAATATTTTTTTTTGTGTGTGAATTCCTTAGTATTTTCTATGTACAAGATCATGTCTTTTGAGAATAAAGATAGTTTTATTCTCTCTTTATAATTTAGTTGTTTTCTATTTCTTTTTCTTGCTCAATTGCCCTAGCTGAAACCTTGAATTGAATAGAAAGTGCAGGTGAATAACGTTATCTGATCCTGTTCACTTAGCAGGGAAGCAACCAGTCTTTTACCATTAAGTATGATGTTAGCCGGGGCTTCCTTGGTGGTTGAGTGGTAAAGAATCTGCCTGCCAAGCAGGAGAAGTGGCTTCTATCCCTGGGTCAGGAAGATCCCTTAGAGAAAGAAATGGCAACCCACTCCAGTATTCTTGCCTGGGAAATTCCATGGACAGAAGAGCCTGGTAAGGCTACAGCCCATGGGTTGCAAAGAGTTGAACATGACTTAGTTACTAAGCAACAGCAACAATAATGATGTTAACTATGGGTTATTCGTATACAGCTTTATCAAGCTGGAAAAGTTCTATGTCCTGTTGAATGTTTTTTGTCATGAAATAGCGTTGGAATTTGTCAAATGCTTTTGCTCTTGACTTGTCATGTCTTTTATTCTATTATTATGATTGATCGAACATTGATTTTCATATTTTAAATGAAACTTGCATTCCTGAGGTAAATCATATTTGATTACAGTGTGTAATCCTTTTTATACATTGGAGGGTTTGGTTTGCTAGTATTTTTTTACATCTATATTCATAAGAGATATTGGTCTGTGGTTTCTTTTATTGTGATGTCTTTGTCTAGTTTTGGTGTCAGAGTAATACTGGCCTCATATAAGAAGTTGGGAAGTGTTTAAAATACTTAGTATTATGTTTTTCACCAGCAATCTTGCTAAATTTTGTAACTAAGTTTAACAATTTACATATAGATACTTTGGGATTGTCCATTTTTATTGTCATTGGTGAATAATGGCAATTTTGTTTGTTTCTTTATAATCCTTAATCTTTTCCTACTTCTCTTTGTGCCTTGCTTAGGACCTCAGGTATAATGTTGTTTTGAAGTGCTCACAGAATAAATCATTTCACATTAAGAATGATGTTTCTTTCTGACTTTGAATTTTTCTCTCAATACTGCTTTATCTGCATGAAATTAAGTTTTGAGATGCTTTTTTCATTATCATAAGTTTAAAATTTGATTATATCTTTTTTTGCCCTGTAGATTACCAAAAACAATTTTTATTGTCCTAATATATGGCCTTTGTGTAGTTATATTTTTGTTATTTTTTTCCTGCCTTAAAAACACTGTGGACAGAGAATGTGGTTTGTATCTGTGATTTTGGTCTTTGGATTTGTTTGTAACTTGCCTTATGTCTTTGTATGTGGTCAGTTTTTGTAAACACCCCACTGGTGATTAGAAATAATGTGCCATCTACAGTTGGAGGAGCTGAGTTCAATGTATGCCAAATTTGTTAATGTTTTGTTCCAGTGTCATTTGTTAATACTATTTCAGTCTTAAATATCCTCACGTATTTATGTTTGCTGTTCTATTTTTTTGTTTCTATATATCAGTTGATACAAATTTTTTTTATCAGTTCAAATGCATGCACTTAAAAACTTAACTTTAGCACACAATCATTTTATTGTTTAGTCGCTAAGACTTGTCTGAGTCTTTTGCGACCCCATGGACTGTAGCCTGCCAGACTCCTCTGTACGTAAGATTTCCCAGGTAAGAATACTGGAGTGGATTGCCATTTCATTCCCCATCCATTCATTCTTTAAGGAGAAAGTATTAAAAATTTCTACCATATGTGTGGATATCTGTTGTTTTCCTTGCGGTACTCTGAGTTTTCACCGTATATCAATGTGCTTTGAAGCTACATTGTAATAAGCGTATGTTATTTTGAAGTTATACTATATGTATGCATTTAAAATTATTATATATTCCTGCTGAATGGAAACTTTCATTAATTTGCAGTGATTCTCTTCACTTATATTTCTGTTTCTATAGGGCATTATTAAGGAGATGTTTTAAAATACATATTTATGTGTTTAACAACCTTTTTCAGTAGTTCTGACTTATGATTATCCTCGTTTCCTGTTGGCTTTCAAATGAAAACCAGAAATATCCACTCTTGTAACTCTTAAATCCATATTTCTGCACTTAAACATGTGATTAATGGCATTGTGACATTTTAAAGTGAGATTTCGTGTTTGTGAGAAATATCAGACACAGAAATGATGAATCCGGAGTGAAACATCAATGTCAAGTTTAAGTGCTATGGACTCATAAGTTTAAAATCTTTTCCAGAATGCGAACACTCAATATGTCTAAGGTAGGCTATGTGAAATTTTTGTGGATATTGATTCTCACTGAATGAAAGTCAGCAAGTCACTTGTTATTTCATAGAACTGCTAGGCTAGATACACCCCACTTATACAATTTTATGGTACCAATAAAATGTCTTCTGAAGTGAATACAGGCCACTGTCAGTTAGTGTGGGACAGTATTTGCTTGGCTTTGGTGTCTTTAGGAGGTCTAGTTGACTGGGTTAAAGCTATGACTCTGCTTAGCATAGCATGGAGACTTGCTGAGGAGAGACTAGAGTTATGGGAACCATTGTCTGTGGGCTATGGATGGTCTTTAAGGAGAGAGTCACACATGTGAGAACTATTTTAGTGAAAATTCCTAGTACCTATGGTGGTGATGGTTTTAGTTTCTAAGTCATGTCTGACTCTTTTGTGACCCCATAAACTGTAGCCCATCAGTCTTCTCTGTCCGTGGGATTTCCCAGGCAAGAATACTGGAATGGGTTGCCGTTTCTTTCTCCAGGGAATCTTCCTGACCCAGGGATCAAACCCACATCTCCTGCATTGCAGGCAGATTCTTTACTGCTGAGCCACCAGGGAAACCCTTTCTGGTACCTATCAGTTCGGTCTCTCAGTTGTGTCCTACTCCTTTCAACCCCATGGACTGCAGCATGCCAGGCTTCCATGTCCATCACCAACTCCCAGAGCTTGCCCAAACTCATGTCCATCGAGTTGGTGATGCCATCCAAACATCTCATCCTCTGTCATCCCCATATCCTCCTGCCTTCAATCTTTCCTAGCATCAAGGTCTTTTCCAAAGAGTCAGTTCTTCTCATCAGGTGGCCAAAGTATTGCACTTTCAGCTTCAGCATCAGTCCTTTCAATGAATTTTCAGGACTGATTTTCTTTAGGATAGACTGGTTTGATCTCCTTGCAGTCCAAGGGACTCTCAAGAGTCTCCTCCAATACCACGGTTCAAAAGCATCCATTCTTGGGTGCTCAGCTTTCTTTATAGTCCAACTGTTACATCCATACATGACTACTGGATTGCTTCTTGGCCTTTTGGCTAAGATCAAGTGTAGTATCTGGTACCTATGGACCTCTTTAATTCAAACTAGGGTAATATGGACTAGTAAATAAAAATGACCCAGCTGGAGACACTCTAAAGGGGCATTGTGGCATTGATATTAATTTTAGTCTTTGCCAATTAGAAAATCCAGAAATAGCACATACCTAAAAATCTCTCTCTATATATGTGTATGTGTGTGTATAATAGTGAGACAGATACAGAGAAAAGGAGGAGGGGAGGGAATGAAGAGAAGAGAAAGAGAGTAACTGACTGACTCTACTCTTGAGCTAATAATTTCTATAAAGTTTATGGAAATATATAAGTGCTCTATCTGTTTATGCTAGATAATAGCTAAAGATGTGAGCCAAGTACAGATTCTCAGGAGCATCTATAATAGTATTATAATAGGCTTTAAAAATGTGAACTCATGTTCAAGAACAGCTGTTATCAAATAGCTGTTTAGTGAAGGCATAGGACAACGTAGTTTTTCTCAGAATTATGTTTTTTCATTTTACTTTAACTAGCAGCTGTCACTTGGGTGTCTCAACCTAGAAGATAATCAAACAATTGGATTTCTGTATGCACCAACAATATTTCTGAACCAAACTGGTTTCAGCATGAAGGAGATGAAAGAGAAAAAATAGTACACACAAATGTGTGTGTATGTGTGTATGCATAAATGCATAGAGAAAACATACTGATACATAATAATAAGCATAATAAGCACATACATAATAAGCACCTGATAATTGTAGTTGCTGTTAGGAGTGGGCTGCTGTGTCTTCCTCCAGGGTATCTTCTCGACCCAGGGATCAAACCCACATCTTTTAAGTCTCCTGCATTGACAGATGGGTTCTTTACCATTAGCACCACCTGGGAAGCCCAGTTATATTGTTAAGATGTTATCTGTTAGGATTATGACTACCCAGGAGGTAGTTGAGTATTTCTCTAATGACTGTATTTTATAGTAATACTATTGGTTAGAGGTCCGTTCTGGGGAAGAAAAGCTTCTCACCCAGGACAAACAGTATGCAGAAATGTTCTTTATATAAAAAGTAGTCATCTGGGAAAATGGTTTCTTGGTCTTTTGACTAATACTATTCTGAACTTGCAAATCCGTTCTTACACAAGAGTTCCTATTGTCTTTTACCCATACCTTTGGCTGAACTTTGTTTTAACTTTTCAAAGGTTCAATAGGAAAACCTTTTTTAAAAATGATACTTATGATATGCTTCATATTTCTCCTCATTCTTCAAAGGGCAGTTAAATCCTCACTCCTCTCTGGAATCTGTTATGAATTATTAAATTAAGGGTAATCTTCAGTTTCTACTAATGACCACTCTTTCTGGTTGTAATTCTTTAAATCTAAGACATCTATTTCTGCTTTATTGGCTATGCCAAAGCCTTTGACTCTGTGGATCACAAGAAACTGTGGAAAATTCTGAGAGAGATGGGAATACCAGACCACCTGACCTGCCTCTTGAGAAATCTGTATGCAGGTCAGGAAGCAACAGTTAGAACTGGACATGGAACAACAGACTGGTTCCAAATAGGAAAAGGAGTATGTCAAGGCTGTATATTGTCACCCTGCTTGTTTAACTTCTATGCAGAGTACATTATGAGAAACATTGAACTGGAAGAAACACAAGCTGGAATCAAGATTGCCAGGAGAAATATCAATAACCTCATATATGAAGATGACACCACCCTTATAGCAGAAAGTGAAGAGGAACTAAAAAGCCTCTTGATGAAAGTGAAAGAGGAGAGTGAAAAAGTTGGCTTAAAGCTCAACATTCAGAAAACGAAGATCATGGCATCCAGTCCCATCACTTCATGGGAAATAGATGGGAACCAGTGGAAAGAGTGTCAGACTTTATTTTTTTGGGCTCCAAAATCACTGCAGATGGTGACTGCAGCCATGACATTAAAAGACACTTACTCCTTGGAAGAAAGTCATGACCAACCTAGAGAGCATATTCAAAAGCAGAGACATTACTTCGCTGACTAAGGTCTGTCTAGTCAAGGCTATGGTTTTTCCTGTGGTCATGTATGGATGTGAGATTCGGACTGTGAAGAAGGCTGAGTGCCGAAGAATTGATGCTTTTGAACTGTGGTGTTGGAGAAGACTCTTGAGAGTCCCTTGGACTGCAAGGAGATCCAACCAGTCCATTCTGAAGGAGATCAGCCCTGGGATTTCTTTGGAAGGAATGATGCTAAAACTGAAACTCCAGTACTTTGGCCACCTCATGTGAAGCATTGACTCACTGGAAAAGACTGATGCTGGGAGGGATTGGGGGCAGGAGGAGAAGGGGACAACAGAGGATGAGATAGCTGGATGGCATCACTGACTCGATGGATGTGAGTCTGAGTGAACTCCGGGAGTTGGTGATGGACAGGGAGGCCTGGCGTGCCGTGATTCATGGGCTTGCAAAGAGTCGGACATGACTGAGCGACTGAACTGAACTGAACTGAAGACATCGTGGGTTTTTAAGATATACCACCATTTTTGTACAGCTAAGAAAGGAAGAACTCTGCCTATTTATTTTACAATGCTTTCTTATCATTTAGAATTTTAGTTTTATACCTACTGAAAGAACTCATTTACAATATTTAGATAAAAATTTTTGTTTATTTCATACCACTTTCATAAGGAAAATAAAAGTCAAAGAAATCCATTAAGGAATTCTTTTTCATATTCAGAATCTGGTTTTTTTGAGTCGCTTTTCAACTCAGTGTTGTTGATGTCAGTGTTTTCTTAAATGGTACCATTCCCTGGATTATCAAGACTATTTGTGATGTTGAACTTCATAAAAGAGTGATTCACCATGGTTTCTGAGATTTTCTGTTTGTCCATTTGAAAATTTTATGCTGACTCTTGATCCTAGTAAAAGACGTCCACAAAAAGTTTTCAGACAATACTCAGGGCTCACATTCCTTCCTTCCTCAAAAGGTTTTTAAATAGTCTGTTGACTGAAATATTGATGGCTAAAAATTGTCTAGTCTGTCATTAGGAAAGTGCTCCAGTTTGTATGTATGTAATCAGTGACAACTAGATCGCAGCTGCTACCAAGCCATAAGTTATAAGATGACATTGATTTTAGCAAAGATCCTGCTGTGAGAGGTGTTAAAATATTGTGAATCTTAGAAGAAATATGACACTACTCTTTCCCTTTGTATTTCTTGGAATTCAACTAATATTCCACATCTGTGAACCTTTAATTAGCTCCTAGGACTTTGTTAGTAGCTATTTTATTTGAAAACCAATACCACCTTTTAATTTAATTAAAAAGACAAAATAATAAGTTTGCATGAAAATAATCCATGCACACAGTTACAGAAACTTACTGTAATAAAGCACAGCAGTCCCTTACCCCACTCCCTTCACGTTGTTATTCCTTGTTTTGAGAAAAACTGACTTGAACCATTTTTGGTTTTAATTTTCCTTTGGCTAACTCTGTAAGGCTAAATAATATGCTTATACTGATGTTTTTTCTTTTCATTTATAACCTTTAAATAGATACCATGGTTGAGTTCGGTTCAGTTCAGTCACTCAGTCGTGTCCGACTCTTTGCGACCCCATGAATCACAGCACGCCAGGTCTCCCTGTCCATCACCAACTCCTGGAGTTCACTCAGACTCACATCCATCGAGTCAGTGATGCCATCCAGCCATCTCATCCTCTGGCGTCCCCTTTTCTTCCTGCCCCCAATCCCTCCCAGCATCAGAGTCTTTTCCAATGAGTCAACTCTTTGCATGAGGTGGCCAAAGTACTGGAGTTTCAGCTTTAGCATCAGTCCTTCCACAGAAATCCCAGGGCTAATCTCCTTCAGAATGGACTGGCTGGATCTCCTCGCATTTCAAGGGACTCTCAAGAGTCTTCTCCAACACCACAGTTCAAAAGCATCAATTCTTCGGTGCTCAGCCTTTTTCACAGTCTGAATCTCACATCCATACATGACCACAGGAAAAACCATAGCCTTGACTAGACGGACCTTAGTCAGCAAAGTAATGTCTCTGCTTTTGAATATGCTTTCTAGGTTGGTCATAACTTTCCTTGAAAGGAGTAAGTGTCCTTTAATTTCATGGCTGAAGTCACCATCTGCAGTGATTTTGGAGCCCCCCAAAATAAAGTCTGACACTGTTTCCACTGTTTCCCCATCTATTTCTGATGAAGTGATGGGACTGGATGCCATGATCTTCGTTTTCTGAATGTTGAGCTTTAAGCCAACTTTTTCACTCTCCTCTTTCACTTTCATCAGGAGACTTTTTAGTTCCTCTTCACTTTCTGCCATAAGGGTGGTGTCATCTTCATATATGAGGTTATTGATACTTCTCCCGGTAATCTTGATTCCAGCTTGTGTTGCTTCCAGTCCAGCGTTTCTCATGATGGACTCTGCATAGAAGTTAAACAAGCAGGGTGACAATATACAGCCTTGACATACTCCTTTTCCTATTTGGAACCAGTCTGTTGTTCCATGTCCAGTTCTAACTGTTGCTTCCTGACCTGCATACAGATTTCTCAAGAGGCAGGGCAGGTGGTCTGGTATTCCTATCTCTCTCAGAATTTTCCACAGTTTCTTGTGATCCACAGAGTCAAAGGCTTTGGCATAGTCAATAAAGCAGAAATAGATGTTTTTCTGGAACTCTCTTGCTTTTTCCATGATCCAGTGGATGTTGGCAATTTGATTTCTGGTTCCTCTGCCTTTTCTAAAACCAGCTTGAACGTCAGGAAGTTCACGGTTCACGTATTGCTGAAGCCTGGCTTGGAGAATTTTGAGCATTACTTTACAAGCATGTGAGATGAGTGCAATGGTGTGGTAGTTTGAGCATTCTTTGGCATTGCCTTTCTTTGGGATTGGAATGAAAACTGACCTTTTCCAGTCCTGTGGCCACTGCTGAGTTTTCCAAATTTGCTGACATATTAAGTGCAGCACTTTCACAGCATCATCTTTCAGGATTTGAAATAGCTCAACTGGAATTCCATCACCTCCACTAGCTTTGTTTGTAGTGATGCTTTCTAAGGCCCACCTGACTTCACATTCCAGGATGTCTGGCTCTAGGTGAGTGATCACACCATCATGATTATCTGGGTCGTGCAGATCTTTTTTGTACAGTTCTTCTGTGTATTCTTGCCACCTTTTCTTAATATCTTCTGCTTCTGTTAGGTCCATACCATTTCTGTCCTTTATCGAGCCCATCTTTGCATGAAATATTCCCTTGGTATCTCTAATTTTCTTGAAGAGATCTCTAGTCTTTCCCATTCTGTTCTTTTCCTCTATTTCTTTGCATTGATCGCTGAGGAAGGCTTTCTTATCTCTTCTTGCTGTTCTTTGGAACTCTGCATTCAGATGCTTATATCTTTCCTTTTCTCCTTTGCTTTTCGCCTCTCTTCTTTTCATAGCTATTTGTAAGGCCTCCCCAGCCAGCCATTTTGCTTTTTTGCATTTCCTTTCCATGGGGATGGTCTTGATGCTTGTCTCCCGTGCAGTGTCACGAACCTCATTCCATAGTTCATCAGGCACTCTATCTATCAGATCTAGTCCCTTAAATCTATTTCTCACTTCCACTGTATAATCATAAGGGATTTCATTTAGATCGCACCTGAATGGTCTAGTGGTTTTCCCTACTTTCTTCAATTTAAGTCTGAATTTGTTAATAAGGAGTTCATGATCTGAGCCACAGTCAGCTCCTGGTCTTGTTTTTGTTGACTGTATAGAGCTTCTCCATCTTTGGCTGCAATGAATATAATACCATGGTAGGAAGGAATTTATCTTAATAACTTCACCTTTCTCTCTCTCTCCTCCATTATAATTATATTAATTTTCTGACATCTTTTATTGGTTACATTTAAATTCCACAATCTTTTTTGTTTCATTCACTATAGATAGTTTCTCTTGACACCTTACTTCAAGATGTTGGGCTATTTCCACCCTTTGCCTTCTCACCATCTCTCTTTTTATAATTATACCACCCCAATTTTTTTGTACTACTACAATTTTGACAACTGTACAGTGAGAATATTGATGATATATATGTTTAATATTTGTAATTAAGTCTTTCATTTGTGTCTATTGATTAGGCCAAAAAGTTGAAAAATCAATAAATAGCAGCATTAATGCTTTTAGAACTTTGTAAATTCTACTCATCACAGAACCAATAAGAGTCCTAGAATCATATTTTGCTCAATATGACTCCAAAGCCACCCAATGGAGAATATTCCAAGAATCAAGGTTAAAGGGATCTTCCTTCTTTCAAATGGATTAATTCCAGCATTTGCTTAAAATTGTACCATATTTTATTTCAGTTCATATTTAGATCAGGACTTTTTATAAAGCTCTTTTCCAGCTAACTTATTTTTTTCTTCTAGAAGATTTATGAGTCTTATTTTTTAATTCTTAATTTTCAGTGTTTTACTCATTCTCTTTATTTTTTGGAATCTATTCCATTCTCATTTTGAAGTCTATTTTGAACTCATATTCTTATTTGGACTAGTGGCTTCAATTTTAGACTATGACTTTCTTTTTTCCCTTATGTAATTCTGATTTCTTGTTTTATTTTCCAATTTTTGCAGCTTCAGAATCATAGTATGTTTTGAGTTGCCTTCCTTTATCCTGGCCTTTTCCTTTCAGGGGTCACCTGTACTCCATCTGCTATCTGGACAGGTCGTTCTCAAGACTGCAGAGCCATCAACTGGCTTGTAGTCAAGCTTTTCAGGATCCCGAATCCCCAGTCCTTTCCTGGTTTACTCCTCATTTTGTTGGCATACATCATAAAGTTACTTCTGAGAAAGAGATTCACAGGATGTAAATTTTCTAAGTCATTGTGTTATTTAAAATTTATTTGTTTTGTTTGTATACTTTCCTGATTGGCTAATAGAATTTTAAACTGCAAATAATTTTCCATCAGTCATTACTAGATAGCTTTCTGTAATTCAGTGTTTTGAGATGCAACATTTGTTTTAATTAGATTCTCATTGCTTTGGTTATTTTTTTCTTCTCTGGTAACTCTTCTTTTCTCTTCTGCAATTTTTAAATGATACATTTAGAAATGGATGTTTGTTTTCCATTCTTTTTCCTTGGAATTTGCTAGTTTTTTTTTTTTTTTTTCTAGTTTAAAGACTTAAGTCCCATCAGTTCTGGGAAATTTTCTTATATTATTTCACTTTTTATTTTCTCTTTAGTCTGTTTTTCTGGAAATGCTATTTGTTGGTTATGAATCACTTGATCTTATTCCCCACTCCCCACCTTGGGGAGGAATTAATTATGCAAATGTGTTTAAATAAAAAATGGTTGTCTTATGTAAGGAAGAACAATATGATCTGTTTGGTCACTTAACTCAGTGAATCAGTTGAATTAAAGTGAGTCAAATCAATTATTGGACTGAATTACTTAGTCACTAGTCAGCTCAGTCAAAACACTTAGTCTAGTGATATGTGTATTTGCAACATACCCTGATTATGAAATTTCCTTTATGTTTATTCTGTGAGACAATGTTGTATCAGAAAGAGGTAGCATAAAAAAAGCTGGGAGAACTTTGCACACATTTAATACCATTAGATAATAAAGATGCCACACTGAATTGGTTTCTAGAAATCCTCAAGGCATACATTGTGGGATCATGTGTGTAAAGAACCAAAATTCTGGTGAAAAACTCATGAGTCTGACAAACAGATTTACCAGACTACAAAATGGTCATACTCACCCATCTTTTTCCTAAGAGTCATTTAAGTTGTGAACTAAACAAGCATGTTTTTCTGTTTGCTTGTCACGTGCTACCAGTTCTCAGATACAACTTATAAGACATGTTTCTCACTTAATACTTTATAATACTCTTTGTGATCAAGCTGTGATTTCTGTTTTAAACTAAAGCCTCTCAGAATCATAAGCAGCTCTGAAAGGGATTGTAGGGATGGTCCTTCAGTCTGATGAGGAAGCTGAGATCAAGAATACTGACGTCCCAAGTCTTACACCTGGTTAATCAAAAGAGCCTCAATTGGCATCCAAGACTTCTGATACCTAATTCAGGGCTTTTTACCTCAGATTAATTTTCATGTAGTGAACTGAATCCCAAATATGAGATAGTAAAAAAAGACTGAAACACCAAAAGCCTTTAATGTTTCCTTATAAATCTAAGCTAAATATGTTTAAATTATATTCTCATTCGATTTCATGACATAGTAGTAAAAATAATCTTATTCGTGGTATATTTCAAATTGGATAGAATTCATGGCAAAGTTTGTCTCTGAAATCATCCCTATCATCTGCATATATGAAGCCATCAAACTCTCTTTCAATTACCGATATCTTGCTAATGTGAATATTGTGTGTGAGCTAAGTCACTTCAGTTGTGCCCGACTCTGCGACAGGGGTTTCCAAAACCATATTGCAAAAATTTCTCTTCATTGGAAATAAATATGCAGTTCATTACCTATGCTGTAATCATTCAACTTTGTGGTATCATAATAAAGATAAAGACTTTAGGAAATGAAAGGAATTTAAGAATTGAGCACACACACACACACAAATGAAGAGTGTGATATTTATGGTGTTAGGTCAGCTGTACATATTTAATTGGCATTGTAAGCTTTTTTTGTTTAGTTAAAAATTCAGTCTCATCTATGATACCTGTCCTGGTTTGTCATGTCATGAAGGAACATTGCCATTTTTTTGATTAAGCCATATATGAATGTACTGCTTATGTTTTAACTGTAAAATAGCATGTGCATAGGAATGAACCTATAACTTACTGTTTTACATTCATGTTAAATGCTGATACTGATCCAGAGTATTATTATCAGATTACAATTTGAAGAATTCTTAATTTTAATCCTTTACCTTTTATATTTTCCCATAGATGGCTTGTGTATATGTCATTTTTTTAATTTGTGTGTGTACTGGTTTTAGATTTACTGTTTTCTAGGTGTTCTTCTCTGAAGATGATTTGTCAAAAATTCTGTGTGGCTTTGTTACATTGGGGTAAGTTATTTGCTTTTAAAATGTCCATATACGAGGTAGAGATTTTACCCTTAGAGATGTTGTTACATTTATTGGCTGACTAAATTTCCCATTTCCAGTTAGGAATTCTCTTGCCCTTGATTAAAAATGCAAACCAAACAAAAATGGAAGTGTGAAAATGAAAACTCTTCCCAACCTCCTGGAAACAATATGATGGGTATCCTTCCAGAAACGTACCCTCCCCCAACCACACACACACACAGTCATACCTCCAGTCACAAAAATAGAATTGGTCTGTCTATTCTGTATTTTTCTTTTTCCTGCTTAACAGTTTTCCAGTTTATCCTCATAACTTTTCTTGTTAGTGTTCACTAATATACTTATTTAATGATTACATAACAATGAACTTTATGAATGTACCTTACGTTATAAACTTATTTGAACAATTCCCACTGTTAGACATTTCTTTTTCTGTAATAAATTATGCTACACTGAAATTCATATACATACATCTTTGTGTATTTGGGAGAGTATTTCTATCGATTAGTTTCTGAAGAGGAAATTTCTATGTTGAGTAGTAAATACAAGTTTGAATTTGATAGGTACTGTGAAATCTCCTCCAAGCTCTTTGCCTTTTGCAGTCCAACATGAGTATGTCAGTGGTAGCTCAGTCAGTAAAGAATCTGCCTGCAATGCAGAAGGCCCAGGTTCGATCCCTGGGTCGCGAAGATCCCTGGAGAAGGGAATGGCTACCCACTCCAATATTTTTGCCTGGAGAATTCCATGGACAGAGGAGCCTGGTGGGCCACAGTCCATGGGGTCACAGAGTCGGACATGACTGATCAACACACATTTGAATGCATTCCTGCCAAAGATACGCATTATCATTCCTTTACTTGGAAATAAAGTATAATGACATTTAAATATTTTGATTTTATTTAGCAAATGTAGCATTATTAAATTACAAATATGTATATATCAGATGATCGTCAAAACTTTAATTCTCTCTATCTAGGACTGGTTTACTTGGTGATAATATTTAAAATAAATGGCTATCATATAGAATAACAGATTTATTCTAAAATGGAAAAGAAATGTCATTTAAATGGTATTCCCCATTATGATTCTGGTAAACAATGACAAGATAATGTTATAAGGGGATATTATCAAGGGATTGTGTATGCCTTGGGAATTCCCACCTTGACTACCAAGAGATTATATTCAAAAATTAAATGTATACTAGTCTTCCTCTTACTTACTGCAGGAATATCCTGGAGAGAAAGCATTCTTTTAAGATCCTGTGTTTTAACTTTCTGTGAAGCATAACAGGCTTCTGTGTGAAAGTGGTCACACAATGCCAGTAACTTTTGAGTATATAGATATGGTTTTCTCAGGTCCACTTATACTTGGATTTTTTAAAACCAGTGAATACCATGGTACTGCATGGTCCAAGGTTAGTTGAATCTGCAGATGCAGAGAAGTTGTTGATACAGAGGAACTGTGTATAGGGAGGGACAGCTACAAGTTATATGCAAATTTTCCACTGCTTAGAGGGTCAATGGCCTGAACCCATGCATTGTACTATTCTCAATGGTTTCTTACAGCATTCTAGAAATATTTTGATTTTTTAAAAACTCAAATCATCTAATTTAGATTGTGTTCCAAGTCTTTGAAATTAAAGTCAGGCTGTCTTTAGGAAAACCCCCTTTTTTCCCCCTAGCAACCATTACCTGTTTATCAACTGGTTCTGAGCATCTCTTTGGTTACTCTAGACTTTAAAGGTGCCCTGAGAAGCTTTCTTATGACTCTTCTATCTTGTGCATGCTATTGTTTGTCATTGTAGCCATCTATATAGCTACAGATAATATCCAGGATAATTTCACTGTTACAGAATTCAGAAAAACTGGACCACAAGGGACTATCAAAGAAAGATAACACCCTCTCTTAATTTTCTAATTTTTATTAGGTTCCATGGTAATGTTTTACATTGGTTTTTCAAAAGGTTTGTGGTTTGGTCAAGTTTTGTGAATCAGAAGGTGTCTGGGGCCTTAATGTATAACATATGACAATACATATCATATGATAACATAAACTTATGCCTTCAGATGAATATTCTGAACTCCTTGCCATTTAGGGTTCATTTTTGGGGAAAGAAATATCATTTGCAAAGGAAGCATGTAAACAAAATAGAATCATCTTTTAATTAAGCTGATTCAGTAGTTACCATGTGACATTCATTATTACATTTTAATTTTCAAATACTTTGAGGTTTTTAGGCTAATTTCAGTTTAGTCAACTGAATCTTCCATGTGCAGCTAGAGAATATAATGTTTTTAATTAGTATTTATTGTTTTATAAAATGAAAGAAACACCCTAATTTCTTTTTAGTGAGAAGTTCTAATTTCAAAAACGTATTTTAGAAGGATTGAGTCCAAAGCATCACAATTGCAGTGACGATTCACTTTTCATGATGTTCAGTTCAGTTCAGTTCAGTTCAGTCGCTTAGTCGTGTCCGAGTCTTTGCGACCCCATGAATCGCAGCACGCCAGGCCTCCCTGTTCATCACCAACTCCTGGAGTTCACTCAGATTCACTTCCATCGAGTCCATGATGCCATCCAGCCATCTCATCCTCTGGCGTCCCCTTCTCCTCCTGCCCCCAATCCCTCCCAGCATCAGAGTCTTTTCCAATGAGTCAACTCTTCGCATGAGGTGGCCAAAGTACTGCAGTTTCAGCTTTAGCATCATTCCTTCCAAAGAAATCCCAGGGCTGATCTCCTTCAGAATGGACTGGTTGGATCTCCTTGCAGTCCAAGGGACTCTCAAGAGTCTTCTCCAACACCACAGTTCAAAAGCATCAATTCTTTGGTGCTCAGCCTTCTTGACAGTCCAACTCTCACGTCCATACATGACCACAGGAAAAACCATGGCCTTGACTAGATGGACCTTAATCGGCAAAGTAATGTCTCTGCTTTTGAATATGCTATCTAGGTTGGTCATAACTTTTCTTCCAAGGAGTAAGCGTCTTTTAATTTCATGGCTGCAGTCACCATCTGCAGTGATTTTGGAGCCCCCCAAAATAAAGTCTGATACTGTTTCCATGTTTCCCCATCTATTTGCCATGAAGTGGTGGGACCACATGCCATGATCTTCGTTTTCTGAATGTTGAGCTTTAAGCCAACTTTTTTACTCTCCTCTTTCACTTTCATCAAGAGGCTCTTTAGTTCTTCACTTTCTGCCATAAGGGTGGTGTCATCTGTGTATCTGAAGTTATTGATATTTCCCCTGGCAATCTTGATTCCAGCTTGTCTTTCTTCCATCCCAGCATGTCTCATGATGTACTCTGCATATAAGTTAAATAAGCAGGGTGACAATATACAGCCTTGACGTACTCTTTCTCATATTTGGAACCAGTCTTTTGATGATGTTATGATACCTAATTGTTCAGTGTGGGAAAAATAAAATTAGTTCATGATAGTCATTTTTGCCTTAATTTTTCTATCTGATACATATTTCTATTAATATTTATAGAATGCTCTAGAAACCAAAGTAAGAATCATTACTTGTGTATTTAAATATTTTTACATGTATTACTTTTGTAATTTAGAATAGCACTTTTGTGAACTGATTTTAATAATTTCTGTTTTCTTACATTTTAACATTTAGCATAATCCTTCATAGGTCTCACTCTATAGACTCCATGCAAAATTCTTAGAATTCTCATTCTGCATTGCTTTGTATATGAGGCAACACAATTGTTGGATGATTAGAATAACTTAACTTGTAAAAGAAAGAATTATGGAGAATTAATTATTTTATTTTCAAACAATTATTTAAAAAACAAGTATCACTTTTAAGGTTTTCTGGAAGGGTACAAGTTTATAAAATTGTTCTTAATTTTATGGGTGAGTGATACATTATCTTTAATCAGCAGTGAATGTTTCCTGTAAGAACTCTGTCATTGTTCATCAATTATTGGAGGATACTAAGGACATATCTTACATGATATTGTATATCTGGAGAATCATAGGCATATTCAGGAAATCAACCAGCTGTTCTGATGTTGAAGACAAACCCTTTCTAAAATCATTCACTGAAAGTAGTGTTAACATTTTGGCATTATTCTCCTTAAGAAATATTAAAACATCACTTTAATATTTGCTTATATAATTGCACATCCAGATGCCATTATGGTGGAAGTCCGTTAGAGTAATTTATTTATTTATTTATTTTTGGAAAAGGAAATTTAATTTAGCTGTAATATACTTTCACTAAAATATAATTATGAGTTGTTAGATTAATGGGGTAAATTAAGTGTGAATTTCCCAAAAGGGTTGCTAAAGAGTCAGGTTATCTCCGTAAATAAATGTACCCTCTTAAGTATAACACATTGTTCAGTGGAAGCACAGAGTTATGCATTAGGCACTGATTGAGCACTTAGAAAGTTTGATAATAACAATTGAGTACTACATCATTTAATCTTAGATACTTCCTATTGATATCTTAATCAAAATGATTAATTGCTTTTTTCTGTGTCTTTTGAATGTCCTAACAGAATTTATTTATGTAACAACTGCATTTAACTTGGCATATCCAATTACTCCCTGGAAATTTAAGTTGTCTTGCATGCCATCAAACACAACATATGACTTCCTCTTTCCTCCTGGAATCTCAAAGAACACTTCAAATTTGAATGGACGTTATGAGGCAGTTGTTGAAACTAAGCTTAATTCAAGTGGTAACTACTTATCTAACTTATCATCAAGAATAACTTTCCACTGTTGCTTTTGGAGTGAGGAAGATAAAAACTGCTCTGTATATGCAGATGACATTGAAGGGAAGGCATTTGTTACAACAGTAAATTCTTTAGTTTTTCAACAAACAGGTAAGTATTTTAATGTTCCAAGCATTAGTTGTTACTTAACTATATTGGATAAAATATTTTCATTCTCTGAGACTTGTGTGAAATAGATGTCTCTGGATGTGATTCTGAGCAAATATTACCATTTTATATTAGTGATAAAATTAGGGTTATCATATGACCAAACTAATAAGTCCCCAATTATTTTATGTCCCATGAAAATAAAAATGTAAATGAGGGAATTTTTTAACCTTAAAATATATTTTTATAGTCTTCTAAATTTGCTTTAAAATAAAAAAGTATATCTTATTCTTTTTAAATAGACAAAATATCAAATGGCAGATAATCCTGTTGAATTAATTAAATTTTAAAACAAGGAATCTCAGTAGCCAATGCATATATTTTAAATCACTTTTTTTGTTGTTGTTTAAGTGTAATGCATACTGAATGTATCTAGTGTAATTAATAATTTTGCATCTGGAAATAGAAACAACAAAATAATCTCCAAGCCTTCTGGAAGAGCTAAACAGAACAAAGACAATTGACTTAGCACCATAAACATCTGTAATATGAAAATAAAGGCATATATCAATATAGTACTCCTGTGTAGGGTTCATCATAATTTCTCAACCTCAAAATTTTTGACATTGTGGGCCAGGTAATTCTCGGTTATGGGGACTGGTTTGTAGCGTTATACCAGTGACTCAGTGGTAAAGAATCCACCCGTAGTGCAGGAGACACAGGAGCCAAGGATTTGATCCCTGGGTGGGGAAGATGCCCTGGAGAAGGAAATGACAACCCACTCCAGTGTTCTTGCCTGGAGAATCCCATGGACAGAGGAGCCGGGCGGGCTACAGTCCATAGTGTCACAAAGAGTTGGGTATAACCAAGCTGCTAAGCTCAAGCACAGGATGTTTAGAAGCATCCCTGGCTTCTACCCAGTTGATGCCTGTAACACTCACTCAGCAGTTGTGACAATCAAAATGGATCTCCAGACTTTGCCACATGTCCCTTGTAGTGCCAAAGCACCACTGATTAGAGGGAAGAAATAGTTTGTTGAGATCAGGTTAGGAGTAAGGATAAAGCATAACTGTGCAATAAGATCAGAGTTTTAAAACAAGTTAGAAGTAATACTTCCTAGTGTCTCTGTCTTTGGGCATTTAATTTCAAATGAAGCACTTTTTTTAATTTGTAAGGGAGCTTGACTTTACCATTCCAATGATTGTTGGATATATTAAGAATGGACTTAAAATGTGAAGGTCCTTGTGATTAGCCTTGAAGTGATCAAAAAATGTTAGCACTTTTTTCATTTATCAAGTGAAATGATTATGATGCTGCAGATTTTAATTTATGTATAAATAAGGGCTATTAACTAGTTAGTTTAGTGAGTTTAACTTTGTGTAACTAAAGTTACGAGGTTAAGTGGTGGTTACTGAGGATTTCCATGTAATTTTCTGCCACATGGGCTATTTACTTCATAAGGCTCAACCTATGCAAAGTCACTACTAGCTAGAAATTCTCCAAGTGGGGAAACATGTTAGTATTGCTTAAGATACTTTTGGCGTTGTATTAAATTAGTCATAATTTTTAGCTGTTGCTGTGCCTGCTTTCTAAATTAAAAATCACCAATAGTTTATCATTATCAGGTGAATTTTTCAGTATACAGTGAAATATACTCTCATTATTTGTATGTGGGGCCTAGTATTGTAATAACAAAAATTTAAGATATGCATCTTACTGGTGATTCCAGTGTGAATCACCGTGCTTTACTGCTAAAGCAGACACAGAAATCCTACACTAAGTTTGCTGTACTTGGTAGTTCATGTTCTCTTGTCTCTTGGAAAGTGGGGATGAACTGAACTAGGTGAGTTTTGGGGTCTTCTGTCCTACATAAGTGGTTCAAGATTTAAAAAAATTTGAGAAACAATAATTGAATTTAATTCTCTTACTTTATGAAGAAGGAAACTGAAGGCCAAAGGGACTAAATGGGCACAGACATATGACCAATTAGAGCTTGTTCTTTTTCTCTCAGAATGGACAGTGGTAGTTGTATCAGAACACTGGTAAATTTAATTTAGCCCTTCCCTTTCATTGGGCTGTTCAGAATGGTTTTTTTTTTTTTCAGATTTAATTTAGTTTATTTTTAATTCAGGTGCACACTGGAACATACAGTGCTGGATGAAAGAGGACTTGAAATTATTCATCTGTTATATTGAGTCATTATTTAAGAATCCTTTTAAGAATTATGACCTTACGGTCCATCTTTTATATGTTCTGTAAGTACCAAATAAATAAATTTAGACATTCCCATGACACAATTTTTTTCTGAAATACAAGAGCGTCTATATACAGAAGTAGATTATGAAAGCTCTCCTATCCCTGTAGTTCCTTTTATATCAGTGTACATTTCTGTATTTTTTGTATGACTTTCTCCTCTATTAGGTTTTCTCTTTTCTCCTCGTATTGGTTCAAGTAGCAAGACATTGTAGATATGGATGGGCATATATTTGCAAAGAAGTGTAAACTCAAATTCCGGAGTCTTAGGTATTTGACTGAAGAAAGGGGGAAAGTTTATATATTTATCTTTCTGGTAGATTTTTCTCTCATATTTGATCTTTTTATTGTCTTGAAAATGTATGTGCTTAATATATGTTTGTGCTCGGTAGAGAGCCACAACAGTGGTTTCGAACAGCCATACTTAACAATTCTTACAGTAAATAGGTCATTCAAGTTTTTCTAATAATTCCAGTGATAATACCTACCACTCCTATTTGAATTAAAATAAAATTATTTGGCTGTGCTGCATGGCATGTGGCATCTTAGGTCGGCAACCAGGGACTGCACCTTCAGCCCGTGCAGTGGAAGCATGGAGTCTTAACCACTGGACATCCAGGAAAGCCCTTGAATTTTAACTCTTTAAAATTCTTTCTCATTTGTTGTTACTCACCTCCCTCAGTTCTGCTGTTATTGAGGTGCTATAAGAAAGGGGTAAATTGGGACCTCCCTGGTGGTCTAGTAGTTAAGACTGTGCTCCCAGTACAGGCAGCATGGGTTTGAGCCCTGATCAGAGAACAGAATAGTGCATCCTAAAAAAAAAAAAAAAAAAAAAAAAATTAAGGGACAATGTACTAGAAACTGTCCATATAATGATGAATAGAGACAGAAAGCAGAATGATGGCTTCCGGGGACTAGAGGAGGGGTAATGAAGAATTCTTGTTTAAATGGGTATAGAGTTTCAGTTTGGGAAGATGACAAAAGTTCTGAAGGTGGATGGTAAGGATGGTTACCCAACAGTGTGAATGTACTTAGTGTCACTGAATTTTGTACACTTAAAATGGTATATATTGTGTACATTTTACCACAGTAAAAAAATTTAAAGAACACATGTCAAAAAAAGGATGTATTCAGACACTTTGATAAATGTGTGTTTTACTTCAACTTTTTAAAATAACTGAAATGGTTGATTTATATATTCTCACTATTTTGCCATATGTTGTCCTATGTATTTTTAGACTCTATTGTTGGGTAGATCTATGTTCATAACTGTTATATCTTCTTGATATACTTTCCCATTAACCTGACACAACATCATTCTTGGTTTTGCCTCATGCTTTTAATTTGGAAAATGTATTTTGTCTTATATTTTAAAAGGATAGTTATAGTCTCTGCTCTCGAGCCATTCATAGGTTAGTGATTTGAACAGATATGTACAAATATGTCTCAAAATAGGGTTTGAGTTTTAGTGATTACTGATGCGGGAGCACAAGACTGATGTGAGAGCATCCAGTGGGGAAGTCTAGAGTACTGGTGGGAAAAGAGAGGAGTGGAGGTTTCCCTAAGAGGGAGACAGCTGAGTTGAGATTTCAAGGATGAGTGAGCTAATAACCAAAATATGAAAGATTTCTTGTGTAAAGGTAAATGACAAATTTTAGAAGAAGCAAAGCTACTATCATCCTTATTTTTCTACTGATTATCAGACTGTAGTTAATATTTTGGAGGAGGCAGTGGCACCCCACTCCAGTACTCTTGCCTGGAAAATCCCATGGACAGAGGAGCCTGGTAGGCTGCAGTCCATGGGGTCGCTAAGAGTCGGAAAGGACTGAGCGACTTCACTTTCACTTTTCACTTTCATGCATTGGAGAAGGAAATGGCAACCCACTCCAGTGTTCTTGCCTGGAGAATCCCAGGGACAGGGGAGCCTGATGGGCTGCCATCTATGGGGTCGCAGAGAGTCAGACACGACTGAAGCGACTTAGCAGTAGCAGCAGTTAATATTTACAACTTACGTTAAATTGCTGGACTGATTTTTTCTTTTGGCCCTGCCACGTGTCTTGCAGGATCTTAGTTCCCTGCCCAGGGATCAGACCAGTGCCCTCTGCAGTGGCAGTGCTGGTCTCTAACCCCTGGACTGCCAGGGGATTCCCTGAACTAATTTTTAAAGTCACCCTAGGAGTAGAACAGATACGACACCCCCTGCTGTCTCATCTGGACATTGTGATAATTTTCACCTCTGATGCTGGTCACTAGATAAGTCTAGAAGTCAAACCCCTGCTGCTTTAATAAGTGCAGTTCTCATTAGGGCCAGTGTCTTGAATGGGAGGATCTGATTGGTGAGAATGTGCTGTATCTATCTGCCAGTGTTTCAGTCGAACAGAAGAGTAGTTTTTCCAGGCAGATGCTGGGGGCAGCTAGTAGATAAATGTCCACAACAGAAATGACTGGGTTGCAAATCTCAAGAGGCCCAAGAAGCTTAGCTGAGTAGTGAAATGGGGAAGGTGGGGGAGTAATAGGCAGTGCACAGCCAAAGGAGAACATCTGAAGGATGGGACAGAATGAGCTTGCTTCTAGTTTATAGAAAATGACCCAGAGAGAGAAAAATTGAAGATATGGTAGAAGGGGACACATTGAATATTTGTGACAGAGAGTGAATAGTTGAATAGGCAAGTTCCAGAAAAAGAGCACAGATGAAGGGTTGGTCTTAGAGCAAAGGAGACTCACCACAACTTCTGGGTCTTGAGTGAAGAAAGGAAGCATTGTGGTTGATGAGGATATATTTGACCTCTGGGGCATAAAGTTTCCTGCTTTATTTAACCAAAACACATTTTAGCTCAGAGAAACTAATTCCTTTACAATGAAGTACATTTTTGTGATTATCTGAATACTTTGGTGGTGGTCAAAATCTCACTAGGTGCCATTCAAGAGAATTTCAAATATTATCAGTGAGGTAGGGTAATGTGCCCAGTTTGATAGCTCTATGACCATGTGTAAGGATTTATATTTTGTAATGTGTGGGCCATAGTTATGTCTGGAGGTCTGCATTCTATGAGAAGGATATTATATATGAATATATCAGAACATTTCAAAATTGCATAGTAAGTTAGTGATAGCTGAGAATTTGAACTTTAGTCAGCTAAGTGGTCATTGGTCTGTTCATCTAAATGGACCCAGAAAAATGAGAAAATTATAATATTAAATAGATTTTTCAACTTGCTAATATGATGACTTTAGTAGATTCTTTCAACCTTCTTTTATTTTGAACTCAGGTTTCTGAAAATATCAATATAGGAAAACCTGTCCTAATTGCATACCATTTGAGAAATGTCTTGGTTTTTTTTCTTTCCACTTATTAAAAGAAATAATTTTTATTATTTTTGGCCATACCATGTGGCGTGTGGGATCTTTCTTCGCCAGCCGAGGTTTGAACCCTGGCCCCCTGCAATGAACGTGTGTAGTCTTAACCACTGGATTGCCAGGGAATTCCCATTTGCCACTTTATTTGTACTCTTCACTGTATAATTTGGTTAATATGTCCATTTTACCAACTCTCACATGCTGTTTCTGTCTTGAATGCTATTTTTGTGTACATCTTTGGACAATACATCTCCAATAATTTAAATAAGACTCTTCAGCTCAGGAGGAAGAACTGGCCCATATAACAGATGAAACCTCTATGGAATAGGAACTCTATAATGATGATTACTATAGAAAAGTTTTTCATCAAAAGCACCTCCCCAAGGCATTAGAGAATTCACAAGAGAACTCTTTCAAATTCTTCCGTGTGTAAATAAGTTTAAAGGGAACTAAAATCTATTGTTTAAAAGGAATTTAAAGCCTTATAAATAAATCCCTTATGGGAAAGCATTGTTTGAACTCAGATATTAATGTTTGTCAGAGAATCCAAAGTAGAGCTACCACAGATATTTGCTATTTTGAAATTTTCTCTTAAACCTAGGAAGGAAATCCTCTCCTTCCTTTGTGAAGTGCCTATGAGTACATCAGACTCTGAACTGAGTATAGGGAACAGCGTTAAGCAACTCAGACTCAACCCTGCCCTCTTGGACCTAATAGTAAAGATAAAGAACAGAAAGTTGGAAAATGCTGTTGATATAATACATATGGGGGCTTGCAGATGCTAGAAGTGTCTGTTTAGATTCTAAGAGGGGAGAGAAGAATGAACCAGAGAGAGTGAAGAGCATTTGCAATAAAACACAGTCAAATAAAGACATTTGAGAACTTGAAATTCCCAAATGTGTGGTTGGGACGCTGGGGAATGATGAGAAATCAAGGTGGATAAATAGGCAAGGGTCATGAGGGAGTCTGGACTTTTGTAACTTCTAACACCTCGTTTACTTTGTCTCTTCAGAATCACTCTGTCAGCATTCTTGGTGATTTCAGCACCCACCTGGATGGTCTTCAGTTTCTTGAAAGCTTTATTTTGACT
This sequence comes from Capra hircus, assembly GCF_001704415.2. Classification (NCBI taxonomy): domain Eukaryota; kingdom Metazoa; phylum Chordata; class Mammalia; order Artiodactyla; family Bovidae; genus Capra; species Capra hircus. The sequence continues at coordinate 41,115,375 of NC_030810.1, forward strand.
CTTCTTGTTTTCACTACGTCTAGTTCACCGATTCTCATGGATCTTGCCACTGCTGATAAGCTGGATCTCTTTTATAAGTTCAGTTTCAAGGATCCTACTCTTTGACCATCTCCCCCCCAACCCCTCATATTAGGCCTACTCCCTTTATTACCTCAGTCTCCTTCAGTCTAAGCCAAAGTGTTTCTACTATAATTCTCTCACAAGATCACACAGCTGTCTGGGAATCTTACTAGGGTTCACTCCATTACATAAAAGCCCATAGAGCTCTTAGAAATAAGCTCTTCCCTGCCTTCCCTTTGATTTTTGCTCAGAAGCCATTTCTTAGTTCTAACATTGTTTGCCAGCTGGAGAGGCTGAGAATTTCACAACTCTCAAGTACTATTAAAAGTTCTTTTGTCTAACAGCCCTTTCTCAAGGAATATCTCTCCTCTTGCAGCAAGAAGAAACAAGAGGCACTTTCAACACTTGTTTGGAAATTGCCTGGAGAGAGATCACCAGTTCAGTAGGCACCTTCTATTCTGTCCACTGAACCGCAGATGTGTTACATAGCTTTCGGCCACAACATAAGGAAGATCCCATTTCCTCCAGTCACCAATCACATATTCCCCACTTCCTTTCATGTCCTCACTGGCAGTGTCCTTAAAATGTAGATATCTGCCAACAGTCTATTCAAGGTATTTCAGGCTTTCTCCACATGCATCTCCAAATACTTCTAGCCTCTCTGCATCACCTAGTTCGAAAGCCACACCCACATTTTTAGGCATTATAGCAGCACCCCACTTCCAGGTACTGGTATCTTCCTTGGCTATCTATGCCATGTAATAAATTACCCCAAATTTAGTGGCCTAAAACAAAAATCATTTATCATTTCATAGCTTCTATGGGTCCAGAACCCAGCTGCAACATCTGAAGACATCTGCCTCAATGTCTTTCACAAGGCTGCCATGCAGATGTCAGCTAGAACTGCAGTTATTTTAAGGTTCAGTTTTAGGAGGATCTGTTTGCAAGCTCACTCCCTCGGCTTCCAAGTTCTTTATTGACCACTGGTCAGAAAGCCTTTGTCTCTCCCTGGCTTTGACAGGAGGCCTCCCTCAGTTCTTTGTCTCATGGGTTCTCCATAGAGCACATCACAGTATGGCAGCTGGCTTCCCTTAGAGAGAGCCTGAGAAACTCACTGATGATCTTGCTTTTGGTTTTCACTGGGAAAATAGGAGTGGGGGTATGAGTTCCTGTTTTTGCTTTTCTCACCAAAATCTATCAGCCTGCCGATGTCTGTGCCTGTGCAGTTTTCCTTATCATCTTTAACTGCTAACGTGTTCCAATATAAAATGAGCCCTTTCTTCTGTGTTTTGAGTCCCATCCCCTGTTGTCACTCAAGAAATTTGTTCTTGCAATTATTCCCTCTCGTTCTTGCATCATCAAGTTTTCCTCTCAGCCAATACATATGCTGCAATAACTCTCATTTACTTTTGAATTTATGTTTTAATTGGAGTATAATTACTTTACAATGTTTTGTTAGTTTCTGCTCTACAGAAATGTGAATAAGCTCTAATTATAAATATACCTCCCCCCTCTTAAGCCTTCCTCCCACCTCCCCATCTCAGAGGTCATAGCAGAGCACTGAGCTGAGCTCCCTGCTATATAGCAGCTTCACACTAGCTATCTCTCTTACACATGATAGTGTATTTATGTCAATGTTCTCTCAATTCATCCCACCCTCGCTTTCCCCTCCTGTGTTGACAAGTCCATTCTCTATGTCTGTCTCTATTCCTGCCCTACAAATAAGTTCATCAGTACCATTTTTCTAAATTCCATATATATGCAATAATATACAATATTTATTTTTCTGTTTCTGACATACTTCACTCTGTATGACACACTCTGCTGCTGCTGCTGCTAAGTCGCTTCAGTTGTGTCTGACTCTGTGCGACCCCATAGACGGCAGCCCACCAGGCTCCCCCGTCCCTGGGATTCTCCAGGCAAGAACACTGGAGTGGGTTGCCATTTCCTTCTCCAATGACAGACTCTAGCATCATCTAAATCATCAAATGACTCAATTTCATTCCTTTATATGGCTGAGCAAAATTCAATTTTATGTACATATATATATATATATATGAAAGTGAAATATACACCAAATCAATAACCTCTATTTAAAACATAGATTTCCTTGATCACCAATTTCCACCAAGTAATTACCCAGTTTCACTACTGCCATTATAGAAAACCAAGTTTTGAACTATGTGAATACAGTCTTCAGAAGTTAATATAAAAAGGTCAACAAAAGTGGCTTCTGGCCATAAGGGAATAATATATTCTGGAATTACTCCACTACTATAAACAATTAGAAAACCTGATAAAAGAATAAACATCTATTTTCAGATAATGGACAAAGTCAAAACAGAACAGTGATTCCTGAGAGAAGGAAACAAAGCAAGTTATATATTATTAACGTTTTCTGGGGTGGAGACAACTTCCAGGACATGATACAAGGTGAGGGATCTCAAACAGAACCCTACAATATTGCTAAACTGAGGAGACAAGAGTGAAGAGTTCAGAGTAAAATGGGACTTGATTAATGGAGCAGAATACTCAAAGCAGAGAGGTACAGAGGAATTAGCATTCAGTTCAGTTCAGTTCAGTTGCTCAGTCGAGTCTGACTCTTTGCAAACCATGGACTGCAGCACGCCAGGCCTCCTTGTCTATCACCAACTCCCAGAGTTTACTCAAACTCATTTCCATTGAGTCGGTGATGCCATTTGACCATTTCATCCTCTGTCATCCCCTTCTCCTCCTGCCTTCAATCTTTCCCAGCATCAGAGTCTTTTTAAATGAGTCAGTTCTTCACATTAGGTGGCCTAAGTATTGGAGTTTCAGGTTCAACATCAGTCCTTCCAATGAACATTCAGGACTAATTTCCTTTAGGATGGACTGTTTGGATCTCCTTGCAGTCCAAGGGAGTCTCAAGAGTCTTCTCTAACACCAAGTTCAAAAGGATCAATTCTTCATCACTCAGCTTTCTTTATAGTCCAACTCTCACATCCGTACATGACCACTGGAAAAACCATAGCCTTGACTAGACAGAGCTTTGTTGGCAAAGTAATGTCTCTGCCTTTTAATATGCTGTCTAGGTTGCTCATAACCTTTCCTCCAAGGAGTAAGTGTCTTTTAACTTCATGGCTGTAGTCACCATCTGCAGTGATTTTGGAACCTAAAAAAATAGTCTCTCACTGTTTCCCCATCTATGTGCCATGAAGTGATGGGACCAGATGCCATGATCTTAGTTTTCTGAATGTTGAGCTTTAAGCCAACTTTTTCACTATCCTCTTTCACTTTCATCAAGAGGCTCTTTAGTTCTTCTTCACTTTCTGCCATAAGGGTGGTATCATCTGCATATCTGAGGTTATTGATATTTCTCCTGGCAATCTTGATTCCAGCTTGTGCTTCATCCAGCCCAACGTTTCTCATGATGTACTCTGCATTTAAGTTAATTAAGCAGGGTGACAATATACAGCCTTGATGTACTCCTTTCCCTGTTTGGAACCAGTCTGCTGTTCCGTGTCCAGTTCTAACTGTTGCTTCCTGACCTGCATACAGATTTCTCAAGAGGCAGGTCAGCTGATCTGGTATGCTCATCTCTTTCAGAATTTCCCACAGTTTGTGATGATCCACACAGTCAAAGGCTTTTGCATAGTCAATAAAGCAGAAATAGATGTTTTTCTGGAACTCTCTTGCTTTTTCGGTAATCCAACGGGTGTTGGCAATTTGATCTCTGGTTCCTCTGCCTTTTCTAAAACCAACTTGAACATCTGGAAGTTCATGGTTCACATATTGTTGAAGCCTGGCTTGAAGAATTTTGAGCATTACTTTACTAGCATGTGATATGAGTGCAATTGTGTGGTAGTTTGAGCATTCTTTGGGATTGCCTTTTTTTGGGAGTTAGCATTAGGGTTGCCTTGATTCTTTGGCTAAATACCAGTCCATCCATGATTTTGGGAAAGAAAACTTCTTGAAAAACAAGTTACTAGAACTATAAGCTAAGAAATTCCCGAAAATCACACAGGGCCAGGAATAATTAGTTTCTTATAATGATATTTGGAGAGTCCTAGTTGAAAGGCAAAGGAGAAAAGGAAAGATATACCCCCTTGAATGCAGAGTTTCAAAGAATAGCAAGGAGAAATAAGAAAGCCTACCTCAGTGATCAATGAAAAGAAATAGAGGAAAACAATAGAATGGGAAAGACTAGAGATCTCTTCAAGAAAATTAGAGATACCAAGGGAACATTTCATGCAAAGATGGGCACAATAAAGGACAGAAATTGTAAGAATCTAACAGAAGCAGAAGATATTAAGAAGAGGTGGCAAGAGTACACAGAAGAACTATACGAGAAAGATCTTCATGACCCCGATAACCATGATGGCATGATCACTCGCCTCGAGCCAGACATCCTGGAATGTGAAATCAAGTGGGCCTTAGGAAGAATCACTGTGGACAAAGCTAGTGGAGGTGATGAAATTCCAGTTGAGCTGTTTCAAATCCTAAAAGATGATTCTGTGAAAGTGATGCACTTAACATGTCAGCCAATTTGGAAAACTCAGCAGTGGCCACAGGACTGGAAAAGGTCAGTTTTCATTCCAATCCCAAAAAAGGGCAATGCCAAAGAATGTTCAAACTACTGTACAATTACACTCATCTTACATGGTAGCAAAGTAATGCTCAAATTTTCCAAGCCAGGCTTCAACAGTATGTGGACCATGAACTTCCAGATGTTCAAGCTGGTTTTAGAAAAGGCAGAGGAACCAGAGATCAAATTGCCAATATCCATTGGATCATCAAAAAAGTGAGAGTTCCAGAAAAATACCGACTTCTGCTTCATTGGTTACACCAAAGTCTTTGTGTCAATCACAGCAAAGTGGCAAATTCTTCAAAAGATGGGAATACCAGACCACCTTACCTGCCTCCTGAGAAATCTGTATGCAGGTCAAGAAATAACAGTTAGGCCCGGACATGGAAGAATGGACTGTTTCCAAATTTGGAAAGGAGTATGTCAAGGCTGTATATTGTCACCCTCCTTATTTACCTCATATGCAGAGTACATCATGAGAAATGCCAGGCTGGATGAAACACAAGCTGGAATCATGATTTCTAGGAGAAATATCAGTAACCTCAGATACACAGATGACACCACCCTTATGGCAGAAAGTGAAGAAGAACTAAAGAACCTCTTGATGAAAGTGAAAGAAGAGAGTGAAAAAGCTGATTTAAAACTCAACATTCAGAAAACCAAAGTCATGACATCTGGTTGCATCACTTCACAGCAAATTGATGGGGAAGCAATGAAACTTCCCCATCAAACAAACTTTATTTTCTTGGGCTCCAAAATCACTGCAGATGGTGACTGCAGCCATGAAATTAAAAGATGCTTTCTCCTTGGAAGAAAAGCTATGACCAACCTAGATAGCATATTAAAAAGAAGAGACATTACTTTGCTGACAAAGGTCTGTCTAGTCAAAGCTATGGTTTTTTCAGTAGTCATGCATGGATGTGAGATCTGGACCATAAAGAAAGCTGAGTGCTGAAGAATTAATGCTTTTGAACTGTGATGGTGGAGAAGACTCTCAAGAGTCTCTTGGACTGCAAGATCAAACCAGTCAACCCTAAAGGAAATCAGTCCTCAATATTTGTTGGAAAAACTGAAGCTGAAGCTGAAACACTAATACTTTGGCCACCTGATGCGAAGAACTGACTCAAAGGAAAGGACCCTGATACTGGGAAAGATTGAAGGCAGGAGGAGAAAGGGATGACAGAGGATGAGATGGTTGGATGGCGTCACTGACTTCATGGACATGAGTTTGAATAAGTTCAATGGAGTTGGTGATGGACAGGGAAGCCTGGCATGATGCAGTCCATAACATTTGCAAAGAGTTGGACACGACTGAGTGACTGAACTGAACTGTTGAATACCAGCAGAAACCCCATAATATCCACAGTTTAAAATGGGTCCAGCCAGCTTGGATGAGAAGCCAATTTGGGGGAGAATTTATACATGTCTTTGTATGACTGAGTCCCTTCACTATTCATCTGAAACTATCACAACATTATTAATAGGCTATCCCCCAATACCCAAAATAAAAAGTTAAAAAAAAGTGTGGCCAGATTAGTCCTAGAGTCAAGGCTGATCTACACTTCCCCCTAAAGAGCTTAAAAAGTTCACACTTAAGTCACCCAAATAACCAATTTCCAGAACAAAATTCAACATTCTAAGAAAAAACAGCATGATCCAACACTCAAAAATGTAATATTCACCATGTCTGGCATCCTGTGAAAAATCTACATATATGAAGGACAGGAAAAAGTAAACCCTAACCCAGAGAAAAAGAAAAAAATAGACAATAGGTACAGACCCAGAAATGGCTGAGATGATAGAACCAGCAGATGGTTAGTATTAATATCCTCCATGTACTCAAGGATATAAAGAAAATATGAATATAATGAGAGAAATTGACAGTATAAAAAAGAACCAACTAAAATTTTGAGAGAAGAAAGATGCGTTATTTGTAAAGTAAACAAGTGTGCTCAGTGTTAATTGAGAAACTTTAGACATAGTGTTATTTAATCAAGAAGCTGTATGCAAACCACAATGCTAGGCTCTGTGAGAAGTACTTCATTCTTTTGCTCTTGCCTTTTTTCTTTTCCTTCCCCTTCCCTTTTTCCTTCCTTCTTTCCCATCAAGATGGACTCACAGATTATTATTTTATTTGATGAGCAATACAAATTATTATTTTATTTGATGAGCTATTCAGCTACTATTATTATTTATTTTTTTGCTCACACTGTCCAACATTTGCTGAGTTGGGGCTTATTTAAACTGGCTTCTGTGTCCTTTTGATGTTTTCCATCCATCTTTTTTTTTTTTAATTTAAAAATAGGACTCCTTACTTTCTAACACTACAAGAAATTTCAGGTTGATTTTACGCTTTTCCTGCTCTGACTGGAATTGGCCTTTTCTCCAAGGAGCCCTGATTCCATTTTGTTGGAGAATGATGTTCACAAAGTGGTATCTGGGGCTAGATGCTCACTGTTACTTGAGTGGCATTGTTTCTAGGCCCCCTTAGCTACAGAGTTTCTTATATGTATGCCTACACACAGTACACACACAATGTGCATAATACACATAATACTCAGAAATCTATATTTTTGTATCTCTCTGTATATACATAACAAAAAAGCGTGTGTTCATACTGATATCTCTTGCTCTAGTTCAAAACTGCAGAATCTATTCTAGCAGTGCTTTTCTTTTCTTGTAACAATAGTGACTTCAGTCATGAAATTAAAGACACTTGCTCCTTGGAAGGAAAGCCATGACAAACCTAAACAGCATATTAAAAAATAAAGACATCACTTTGCCAATAAAGGTCCAGATAGTCAAAGCTATGATTTTTCCAGTAATCATGGATGGATGTGAGAGTTGGACCATAAACAAGGCTGAGTGCTGAAGAATTGATGCCTTTGAATTGTGTTGCTGGAGAATCTCTTGAGAGTCCCTTGGACAGCAAGGAGATCAAACGACTCAATCTTAAAGGAAAGCAACCTTGAATACTCACTGAAAGGACTGATGCTGAAACTGAAGCTCCAGTATTTTGGCCATCTGAGGTGAAGAGCCAACTCATTGGAAAAGACTCAGGCTGGAAAAGATTGAGGGCAGGCAGAGAAGGCGGGCAACAGAAGATGAGATGGTTGGATGGCATCACCAACTTAATGCACATGAGTCTGAACAAACTCCAGGAGACAGTGAAGGACAGAGGAGCCTGGTGTGCTGCAGTCCATGGGGTCACAAAGAGCTGGACATGACTTAGTGACTGAACAACAAACAAGTATTTCTAGAAGTGAGAAATCTTGCTTCCCTTTCCAACAATATATTACATAGTTGCTTAGTCCTAAAATACACACAAAGTAATTTTGGAATAGCTAAGCCATACTACTGTAGGAAACAGAGGGTAACTAGAGTACAGTGTTTGTGTTGACTCATTTTGTCTTTGCTAATGCTAAAGGTTGCATGATCCAAATACTGTGTAGTTAACTAGGATATCCCCTCCCCTTCCACTTCATGTGATTATGTTGTTAAGTTGAGATATATTTAGGTCCCTTTGCTTTTGTTTGTATTCATTTTTTATTTTTTTCTTCCTTCATCTCATCCTTGTTGATTTTCCATTTGTTTGGTAATATCATACAACTGACAGGTACTTTGTGTTATACAGAATGCTTCTTAAATTTGTCTCCTTGATGAAATTTGTCAGCTTCTCACCTGGATTTGGTTCATGAGGTCTGGGCTGGGTTTGCATTTCTATCAAGTTCCAGATGCTGCTGATATTATTGGCTTGGGAACCATACTGTGAGAACCTCTGATCTATGACATTTACTAAAAACAGATTCCTTGGCCCCAGATATAGTGAATTCCATGGAGGGTCCAGGAATCTAATTTTAACAAGGCTCCAGGTCATTTTTATGATGAAACTATCCTGGGATGCTAACCTGTTTTTTAAAATTCCTTTTGATGGGTAAAGTAGATTTTTGGGAGTAACATTTGTATAGGTTACCAGTCTGAGTTTTAAAATGTGACTTGATTAAATTATTCACAGAAATAATGCTAAATTTTCCAGTTCATTTAATGGTTCACCAACTATGTTTTGCTCTCAGTTTATGTCACAGTAAAGAGCACTCATTTGGTGTTACTCCTATAATAATTTAATATAGATCTTTCTTAGAAAAGTTTTAAAATATTGATAGAAAATTTTGGGGGGGGGGAATAAGTAACATGACCAAAGGTCAGAGGATAGAATGTGCTTTCTATAAACCACTGTGACTAAAAGATGAAATTTCAGTACTAATTATATATCTGGCTTCTGAGTAGAAATATTGCCCGAATTGTGAAATTTGCAAAGAAATCAAATTTTAAATTATTTGACAACTTTTTTAAAAATTATTTTCACTTGCAAGTATAGTTTACTCATATATAGAGGGATTAAATAAATAGTGGCACTAAATTTACGTGTGTGAGTACTGGCAATGCATAAAATATTTTGCTGAATAAACATTTTTCAAGAATGTCAGAAATTCTTAAGTTTTGGTTATTTTAAGCCAATGAATTGCTTTCTTATTTTAAAAATTTGATCACCATTTTGATTTACACTACTTTGAAATTTTGATAATTTAAAAGTACTATCAAAATTTTAAAGTACCTTCTTTGAAATAATTTTTTAAATTTATTTATTTTTGGCTGTACTGGGTCTTCCCTGCTATGTGTGGGCTTTCTCTAGTTCTGGTGATTATTTATTTTATGTTTGGCTGTACTGGGTCTTTGCTGCTATGTGTGGGCTTTCTCTAGTTCTGGTGATTATTTATTTTATGTTTGGCTATACCTGGTCTTTGCCACTATGTGTGGGCTTTCTCTAGTTGTGGTGATGAAGGCCTCTCTTGTAGATCATGGGCTCTAGAGCGTGAGGGCTTCAGTAGTTGTGGCACACGGACTTAGTTGCCCCATGGGATGTAGAATCTTCCCAGATCGGGGATTGAACCCGTCCCCTACATTGGCAGGTGTATTCTTAACCACTCGACCACCAGGGAAGTCCTTGAAATATCATTTGATGTATGTAAATACTTAGAACTTTAAAAAATCTTTTGGAAGGTAAAAGAAGTTCTTATGCTTACTTTGACAAGTAACAAGGCTGTATAGTCCAGGTTTCACACAAACTTGGAAAAACTTCTGCTCTAATAAATGTGAGAAATATCTAGTGTTTTCCTCAAGGAAAAAATAATTCAAAATAATTCGGTAATTTTCTAATTTTGTGAATTTTTGAAATATTAACAATTCAGATTATAATTATTCTTTAGTTATGGCCATTAGAATCTTTACTAATCCCTTAAGTAAAATGATAATGGTAACAGTGAACTTATCTTTGATTATAAGGCATCTTGGATGTAATGAATTGAGTACTGAACATGGAAGCGTGAGACTTCAGATGAATTCCACTCCATGTTCTCCCTGAGCCTCAGTTTTTTGCTTGTAAAATAGGTGATATTAGTTCCCTCATAAAGTAGTTTGAAAAATTGAAGTAGATAGTTATCCTCAAGGTGTTTTGTGTGTATTATAGATATGCTAAATAGTGAAATTTGATGGTATATTTAATGTAGCTTCTATATTTTATATCCTTTTTTCATCAAGTAGTCACCAGTTCAATTCAGTCGCCCAGTCGAGTCCGACTCTTTATGACGCCATGGACTGCAGCACACCAGGCCACCCTGTCCATCACCAGCTCCTGGAGTTTACTCAAACTCATGTCCATTGAGTCGGTGTTGCCATCCAACCATCTCATTCTCTGTTGTCCCCTTCTCCTCCCGCCTTCAATCTTTCCCAGCATCAGGGTCTTTTCAAATGAATCAGGTGGTCAAAGTATTGGAGTTTCAGCTTCAACATCAGTCCTTCCAATGAATATTCAGGACTGATTTCCTTCAGGATGGACTGGTTGGATCTCCTTGCAGTCCAAGGGACTCTTTAAGAGTCTTCTCCAACACCACAATTCAAAAGCATCTGTTCTTCAGCACTCAGCTTTCTTTATAGTCAAATTCTCACATCCATACATGACCACTGGAAAAACCATAGCCTTGACTAAACAGACCTTTGTTGGCTAAGTAATGTCTCTGTTTTTCAATATGCTTTCTAGGTAGGTCAAAACTTTTCTTCCAAGGAGTAAGCATCTTTTAACTTCATGGCTGCAGTCACCATCTGCAGTGATCTATTCACCATGAAGTGGTGGGACCAGATGCCATGATCTTCGTTTTCTGAATGTTGAGCTTTAAGCCAATTTTTTTACTCTCCTCTTTCACTTTCATCAAGAGGCTCTTTAGCTCTTCTTCACTTTCTGCCATAAGGGTGGTGTCATCTGTGTATCTGAGGTTATTGATATTTCTCCCGGCAATCTTGATTCCAGCTTGTGCTTCATCCAGCCCAGCGTGTCTCATGGTATACTCTGCATATAAGTTAAATAAGCAGGGTGACGATACACAGCCTTGACGTACTCCTTTTCCTATTTGGAACCAGTCTGTTGTTCCATGTCCAGTTCTAACTCTTGCCTCCTGACCTGCATACAGATTTCTCAAGTGGCAGGTCAGGTGGTCTGGTATACTGGTAGTTAGCAGTAGGGAGTATGAAATGTTTTTAGCCTGTAGCTGGGATAGAAAATCTTTTTTTTTTAAAGGTGAAGATAATAAATATTTTAGGCTTTACTCTCCATTCTCTTTGTATCACAGCCGTGTAGTCATAGTTACTAATGAATGAATTAGTAAATGAATGAGCATGACTGTGTTTATGGACACTGAAATGTGAATTTTATGTAATTTCCATGATTGTGGGATATTCTTCCTTCTTTTTTTAAACCAGTAGATAATGTAAGAAATAATTCTTAGCTCATAGGCTGTACAAAAGCAATTGTATTTGGCTTGTGGGATACAGTTTCCTCACCCCTGAGTTTCATGAAGGGGTTATCTGTTGGAGTGATTTGGGAAATTACTTTGTGGAGATATTTACTAAAAACCCTACAAATTATGAAATACTATGATACATATTATATAGTACATGTATTCTATAACACATAATAATTATATATCATTATTATGAATATATACTATGCATATTTTTGTGTATACTGAAATGATAAAGTAAATGAAAATGAGATTGATTAAATAGAACACAGAAGTGAAGTGGTAGAGAAACCACAGAGTTAATCTCTTTGGGAATCAGCCCTATTCTATAAATATTCACTGTATTTAGAAAAAAACGGCATTGGTGAGACCATCTAAAGTAAGAGTATAATTCTAACTTTTCTTTTTGTTTTAAAAAAGAAAAAAATCACCAGAATTTCCTCTTAGAAATTATTAGTGGGAAATATGTTTTCTGTTCAGTTCTTTTTTGCCTTAAAATTTGGAAGTTTTTTCAGTTAAAGCATAATACAAGCTGCAAGCATATTTCTGACATAAAATACTGCAATTTATTTAATTTGTTCCATACTCTTTTGATAAAAGCTTTTATTTTAATATTTGAAAAACACATAAAAGCCATGGTGTGATATTTTTAAAAATCACATTTTGTTGGAATTGTTTAAAGGTTTAGGTGAAGTTGAAAGTGCTAAGTCATTCTACTTTCAATTCAAAATGGAATTTTATGAGTGTATAGCATTTTGAAGTTTTCAAAAACACTTTTTTTGGCACAGTATTTTTATTTTAAGGTAAAGTTTGCATATAATAAAATGCACCTTAAATATAAGGTTGATGAATTTTGAGAAGTATGCTCACCTATGTAACCAATATCTAAATCAAATACATTGCATTTGTCTAATAATTAATGATGTTGAACAGCTTTTCATGTGTTTTCTGGCCATGTGTATGTCTTCATTGGAGAAATGTCTGTCTAGATCTTCTGTCCATTTTTTGATTGACCCTTTTGTTATCTTTATTTCGAAGAACAGAAGTTTTTAATATTGATAAAAATCAAATGATCAATTTGTCATTTTGTGACTCATGTTTGTGTTGCATCTAAGAAATTATTATTTAAAACAAGGTCACAAATTTTTTTCCCACATTTTTTTCTGATTCATAGCTTTAAATTCTGCATTTAGATTAATGATCTATTTTGAATTAATATTTGAATCTTATGTGATGTGTGGAGTAAAGTTGAATTTTTGTGTGGAGGGGGATGTATAGATACCCCACTGTTTCAGCACAATTTATTGAAAAGATTACTCTTTCTCCACAGAATTGCTTTTGCACCTTTGTAGAAAATTGATTGTCCATATAGGGGTTGGTTTCTTCTGTTCCATTAATCTATTTTTTTCTCTTTACGTTCATGCTCCTTTGGCTTGATTATTGTAGCTTATTAGCTGTGACTTCTTGTTTTATTATTTTAGCAGTGGTTTTAGGATTTAGAATACAGGTCTTTAACTTAATATAGCTGAACTGATGTTATACCTCCAACTGACATTTCACCACTACATGTATAGTGGAAGAAATTTATAGTTGTATATTTACACATCTCCCCTTTCCCCAAGTTTGGTATTAATGTCATATATTTTATTTTTACCTATGTTATAAACCCCACACTTTATGGTTATTATTTTTGCTTTAATTAGTCAATAAATATTTACTCTTTAAATTAAATTTCATTTCTTTGTGTGGAACCAGACTTCTATTTGCTATCATTTTCTTTTTGTCTGAAGGAAGCTTTTGCAAGTTTGATTGATGATAAATTCTTTCCATTTTGTTGTGTCTGTAAAAAGCCTTTATTACATGTTTATTGTGAAAGTTATTTTTATTGAATATAGGATTTTAAAATCACAATTTTTCTTTCAGTACTTCACTGTTGCCTCATTGTCTTCTTGCTTATATTATTTCTAACTTGCTTTATTGATTCTAACTTATATTGATTGCTAACTTGTTTTAACCCTTATCTTTGTGTCTCTGTTATAATGTAGCTTTTTTCCCCCAGAAGCTCTTTAAGCTGGGTGTGCAGAACAGTTTACTTCCATTTGGATTTTGTGTCCTACATTTTAAACACATCTAGTGCTTTCGCATCTATGTTAATACTTAGCTCTTCTTTTCTCATATAGGCTTGACCTATTAGAAGAGTCACCTCTGCTCCCTGAGAAAGGCAGTTTTCAGATTGTTCAGTGCAACTGCAGTTTTAATGAATGTTGTGAATGTCATGTGCCTGTGCCAACAGCCAAACTCAATAACACCCTTCTTATGTATTTGAAAATCACATCTGGTGGAGTAATTTTTCACTCACCTCCAATGTCAGCTCAGCCCATTAATGTTGGTAAGTTGTGCCTAAGAAAGATAATATCTTTAAACATCAGTCATTCAAACAGGCTGAAAATTGTTTACAAGATGTTTCATTAGCTTATCTCACTTTGACTGACACTGTAAGGATGGTAAGTGTAGCCCTAAGGGGTATTAAAAGCAGCTTCTAGAATGATTTAACAACAGTATAGATATTTCTGCAATTGTAACAAATTCATTTTGAAAACAGTTTGATTTATTTAAATCCTAGGTCAGTCTAATGGATATGTTTTGTTTGGTTATGACTTTTTCACATCTCAGATAACTATTTCTGAAAATGATTAAAAGCTCTTTTTTACCTGACTTTATGCCTTCAATAAATATTTTTTAGAGACTCGTGGGTATCAGTCACTGATCTAGGAGCTGGGGGAAGCAATGGTGAGTGAGACAAAGTTCCTGCCTCGCAGAGCAGGGGCAGACAATATTGGGCAGAGAAAAACAATGAAAACATAAGCAAACTAATTGGCTGTACAAATCTGATTAGAAGAAAAACTTATATAATAGACAAGTGCCCACATTATTAGTGCAAAGATTCCCCAGATTTCTTTGATTAACTTGAATATATAATTATAAATATTCAGTGTATTCAGTTATATTATTTAATGTGAATAATATAGATGAATGTTAAATTATTAATTTATTAACTCAGTTTTGTGTGTATGTGTTAAACTATATGTTACATATGATACATAATTTAATAGTGTTACTGTTTTACATTTCCTGAAATAATTATTGCAAATTCTTTATGTGCTTCTCTGCATCATTGTTTTTGCCATCACTGGAACCACTTTTTCAGATATCTGATACCATATTCCTTACAACTTCATCCTCACTTCTTTTTAAGTAATAAGGGTACAGCATTTTTTGAATCTACGTATGCTATCATATTTAACATTAGGACTTTTAAATAACTTGTCTTTTAGGGATATATTTGTGATTTCCACGTGATTACTATGATATCCAAGAAATTCAGTCATGATGTTATACCATAAGGAAAAAACAAAAAAAATCTATAACATGTCATCATCTTCTCTTTTTAAAACCAGTTCTATCAAGTGATTTTTTAGAAGTATTTAGAGCCAACATTGAATTGTTTTTAAAAATAAAGTAGTTAAGATAAGGTGCTGTGATAGACTTTATAAGAAACTTTAAAAATTTTGTCTTATTTCAGATAATTTTTGGGAAAAAAAATCTCTTTTTTTTTTGTATTTGAGTATATGTGGTTAAGATCTCAAAATTGAAAGAAATAAAACAAATTGTATGATAGAGAATTTCAGGTGTAGGGGTCTATTATTTCAGCTGTGGAAGTCCTCTTTTAGGAAATAGCATTTAAACTGAAAGAAAAAGAGATAACTATGCAAAAAATCCAGAACAAAAGGTGCTCTGAGCAGGAAGAACAGCACTCACAAAATTCCTGGGAGAGAATGAGCTCAGAATTTGGAAGAACCAAAGACAAGAGCCTTTTGCTTGGAGTAATTAAGGTAGGAGAACATTCAGAGATGTGGTTAGAGAGTCATCTACATCCAGGTCATACCACAGGCTATGGTTACAAAGTTTGGATTTAATTCTAATTGCAGTGTAAGCTTTTGTACCAGGAGAGTGATGTGATCAGACGTGAGTGTGTGTGTGTGTGGGCACACGCAAGCACACATGCATGCTCATGCACATGTTTAAAATGTATGCTCTATTGAAGAAGTAAACTTATGGGGAAGGGAAAAGGATACTTGCAAGAATGGGAGGAATCAGATAGGCAGCTGCTAGAGTTGTCCAGTTGGCTTGGGGTTGTTATAGTGGAGAAGTAAAGAAATGTTCAGGCTTGGGATCTATTAGGAGAGGGTGCTTCCCTTATACTCAGTTGGTAAAGAATCTGCCTGCAATGCAGGAGACCCCAGTTCAATTACTGGGTTGGGAAGATCCACTGGAGAAGGGATAGGCTACCCACTCCAGTATTCTTGGGCTTCCCTTGTGGCTCAGCTGGTAAAGAGTCTGCCTGCAATGCTGGAGACCTGGATTCAATCCCTGGGTTGGGAAGATCCCCTGGAGAAGGGAAAGGCTAGCCACTCCAGTATTGTGGTCTGGAGAATTCCATGGACTGTATAATCCATGAGGTTGCAAAGAGTCGGACACAGCTGAGCGAGTTTTACTTTCACTTTTCAAGAGCTGGTGCAGACTGAAGTGGATTGGGTATGGAGTGTGAAGGACAGAGAGGAGTCAAGGGTGACACTTAGGCTTGGACCTGGTTAGTAGCAGAATAGTGTTACCAAATGGGGATATTGAAGATAATTAGGTGTGTGATGAATTATATTTGAGATGCTTATTAGAAATCAAAGAGATGTTGAGTAGGTAGTTAGATATATGATTCTAGAGTTCAGGGGAGATATATATTTGGGAGTCTCTAGCATCAGATGTTTATGGGATTGTATGAGGTCACGCATTTAGAGTCCAGTGAGAGAAAGACTGAGAGGCAGTTAGAGAGAAGAGGAGTAAAGGAATGTGACGGCTGGAAACCAGATGGACAAAGTATTTCTACTTGTCCGCTACTCACAGAATAAGCAGTTGGGACACTGCTGAGAGATGGAGCAAAATGAATCAGACAGTTGACATTGGATTCAGCAAAGAGTAGTAACCTTGCTAAGAGCAGTTTCAGTGGACTAGCAAGAAGGAAGGCCTGATCAGAATAGATTGGTTAGGAAAATGGGATGCAAAATGGAGAGTAAGTAATGCCAGCTCTTTGGAGGAATTTTCCCCTGAAAGAAGCCAGTATGTGTGGTCTGGGACTGAGTACCTAGGGGATCCAGGGAAAGATTTATTTTTAGATTTCTAATACAAAGGGATATGTGTATGAGTATAAGAAATGTAAAATAGTTTATAATTTTATGATTTCACTTCTGTTTGGTGTCTGTTTTGTTTTCTATCTGTTTGGTCATGAATTTCACCTGTTACTTCTAGACTTTAGAGTTTAGCCATTCCTGCTTTAAAGTAACTAAACGTTGTAGTATGTTGCAGAGAGTAAAACTTCATTCATTTTGACTTGAGGAAAAGGAAAAAACTACGACTGAATTCTTGAAATTATGAAATGTGGAAAATATTAATGTGCTATTATTTTTTGAAAATAAAATACACATCAGTAAATATTTCAATGTAGGGATTTCTATGTTTATGAGTAATTCTTGTTAATCATAAAAATCTTGAAAGCATAGAGATGCACACAGAAGAAAAATGTATCATTTATTTTCTATTATTTTGCCATTTTTTTCTATTTTAATGCATATTTACACATATCCTTTTATTTGTTCAAATTTTAATGAATTCAAGTAAATAGATTGCTTAATGGACTTCCCTTTAAGCCCATTAAGATGGCTCAGATGGTAAAGAATCTGCAGTGTAGGGAGACCTGGTTCGATCCCTGGGTTGGGAAGATCCCCTGGAGAAAGGAATGGCTACCCACTCCAGTATTCTGGCCTGGAGAATTCCAGGGACTGTATAGTCCATGGGGTCACAAAGAGTTGGACACGACTGAGCGACTAACACTTTCACTTTCACATTGCTTAATAAACTTTCAAAACTAGCAATATTAAACTTGTTCAACATTCTTCTCTAATATGATTCTAATGACTATAGATTACTTTTAAGGGTATGAACTATTATTTGTTCAATCAGTTCTTTATTGTAAGATGTTTGCGTTGTTTCTACAGATGATTTAAAGTTTGTTGTATGTTTTAAACTCCACAGACATAAATCTCCACATATGTATATACACAAATGCATATGCATACATAAAACACATAGACAAATAAACTCAGAAATTAGATGCTCCTTAGTTTAAATACACCATTAGGATAAGAACTCTGTCTGCATTTCTGGTGACAAACCAACTGCTGCTAATGTTGTGTTTACTGCATGTAAATTGTGTATGCTATGGCTTATTTGAGTGGGTATGCCTTGATTTATTGAATTTGAAAATTAATGTTTACTGTTTTATGTACAGATTTACATGAATCTGCATGCTTATATGCATTGATTTTTGCATACAAAATTTATATGCATTTTCCAAGTAGTGCTCTGCAAAATGCTTTTTCTCCTTGTCATTCACTAAAACAGTGGGTTTCATCAAGGGAGGCTTCAAATAAGTGTGGGAAAAGCTAGGTTCAATAAAGTTAAGCAGGGTTTTTTTTAATAGCAGGAATTCACATTTGTCAAAGTAACATAATTTTCTGATTTATAGTTTTTACCAAGTAGGGAGAAGGAAACGAAAATACATGGATTGCTATGGTAAGTTATAGTAGTAGAATATTTTGGTTCTGTAATTAGCCTTTGGATAAGGACTCCTTAAAGAATAGAATATGCTAAAAATTCATTTTGACTTCATTTTATGATTATCATGAAAATAACTTGACTTAAAAGTGTTCTCTTTTTTTCTTAAGTGAAGCCTGATCCACCATTAGGTTTGCATATGGAAATCACAGACACTGGTAGTTTAAAGATTTCCTGGTCCAGCCCAACATTGGTACCATTTCAACTTCAATATCAAGTGAAATATTCAGAGAATTCTACAAAAAATATGAAAAAAGTAAGTATATTTTAGTAAATAAAAAGAAAAGTTGAGAAGCAATTAAAGAAAAGGTGAGATGCCCTCCAAGTCCCATAGAAAATGCCTCTGCCTATCAAGTGTGTATACTGTTTTTGAGGAGATTCAGTCATTCTTCAATATCATACATTCAAGCTTTCATTCAAGATCAGCAAAAGAAATGAGTATGTATGCAAAATTTCTGCATCTTCTATAAAATGATTTTAGAAAAGTTGTTCAGTGTTACTAAATGTCTCTTACATGTGGATCTGTGTTATATTTTGATAAGCATGACAAATTTCTCCTAGAATTAAAGTTCCTTTTCCAAAAGCTTAGTATATTAAATCAATTCTCTTTTTTCTCCCCCTTTCTCTCCTTCTCCATCTCATTAACACAGACACATACACACACACACACACACACACATACACACACACACACGACTAATGACTATAAGAAGTCCAGATACAGAACTATTGAATTCATAATCATAGTATTTTCACTTAAAGACCTTCTCTGGCTTTTGATTTTACATGCCATCCTTATTTTTTCTTATTACTCAATATATTTGTTTACATGCAGTCCATGCATTTATACAGTATAGTCTGTCAAATCCTTTTTTCAGAAAGTGTTTTGCACGCAGTGGGTGCCAAGAACTCAGGACACACTAGTAGAACAGGAAACACAAGTGGTAGAGGATGGGTTGCATTATTAATTAGAGGGAGGGGAAGATCTCTTTAAGAAAGTGATATTTGAGCAGGGATTTGAAGGAGGTGGTGATGCAGGGAAATTAGGGTCTAAATAGAGGAGATAGCAATTTAGAGGACCTTAGTTGGCTGGGAAGTTGAGTGAGGTTAAGAGCAGTAGTGGAGGGGTAGGAGAGGAGGAGGAGTCATGAAGAGCCTCATGGGTCATAACTTTGGCATTTTAATTTGTAAAACTAATTGTTTTATAACTTAGAGGTTAAAACTTATCTTTTTATATCTGGGCTAATTTTCTAAGACTTGCAATTTAGTCACTCAGTTGTGTCTGACTCTTTGTGACCCCATGGACTACAGCATGCCAGGCCTCCCTGTCCATCATCAGCTCCTGGAGCTTGATCAAATACATGTCCATCAAGTCGATCCATCCAACCATCTCATACTCTGTCATCCTTGTCTCCTCCTGCCTTCAATCTTTCCCAGAATCAGCGTGTTTTTCAGTGAGTCAACTCTTCACATGAGGTGGCCAAAGCATTGGAGTTTCAGCTTCAGTATCAGTCCTTCCAATGAATATTTAGGACTGATTTCCTTTAGGATTGACTGGCTGAATCTCCTTGCAGTCCAAGGGACTCTCAAGAGTCTCCTCCAACACCACAGTTCAAAAGCATCAATTCTTCAGTGCTTAGCTTTCTTTATAGTCCAACTCTCACATCCATATATGACTACTGGAAAAACCACAGGTTTGACTAGATGGACATTCGTCTGCAATGTAATGTCTTTCCTTTTCAATATGCTGTCTAGGTTGGTCATAGCTTTTCTTCCAGGGAGCAGCTGTCTTTTAATTTCATGGCTGTAGTCACCATCTGCAGTGATTTGAAGCCCCCCAAAATAAAGTCTCTTACTGTTTCCATTTTTTCCCCATCTATTTGCCATGAAGTGATGGGACCAGATGCCATGATCTTAGTTTTCTCAACGTTGAGCTTTAAGCCAACTTTTTCACTCTTCTCTTTCACTTTCATCAAGAGGCTTGTTAGTTCTTCTTCACCTTCTGCTGTAAGGGTAGCATCCTCTTCATATCTGAGGTTATTGATATTTCTCCTGGCAGTCTTGATTCCAGCTTGTGCTTCTTCCAGCACTGCATTTTGCATGATGTACTCTGCACATAAGTTAAATAAGCAGGGTGACAGTATACAGCCTTGACGTATTCCTTGCCCTATTTGGAACCAGTCTGTTGTTCCACGTCCATTTCTAACTGCTGCTTCTTGACCTGCATACAGCTTTCTCAGGAGGCAGGTAGGGTGGTCTGGTATTCCCATCTCTTTCAGAATTTTCCACAGTTTGTTGTGATCCACACAGTCAAAGGCTTTGGCATAGTCAATAAAGCAGAAGTAGATTTTTTTTTTTAACTCTCTTGCTTTTTCAATGATCCAACAGATGTTGGCAATTTGATCTCTGGTTCCTCTGCCCTTTCTGAATCCAGCTTGAACATCTGGGAGTTCACGGTTCACATACTGTTGAAGCCTGGCTTGGAGAATTTTGAGCATTACTTTGCTAGCGTGTGAGATGAGTGCAATTGTGCAATAGTTTGAACATTCTTGGCATTGCCCTTCTTTAGGATTGGAATGAAAATTGACCTTTTCCAGTCCTTTTCCAGCAGTGGCCACTGCTGAGTTTTCCAAATTTGCTGGCATATTGAATGTAGCACTTTAACAACATCATCTTTTAGGATTTGAAACAGCTCAACTAGAATTCCACCACCTCCACTAGGTTTGTTCATAGTGATGCTTCCTAATGCCACTTGACTTCAGGATATTAAATGTAGGCGATCTGATATTGTTTAATGTATTGCTGAGGCTTTTCACCATTTTTAGTCTATGTTGCCCCACAGTCGAATGGGCCAGGAAGTTCAGTAATTTTGAAATACCTCATTGGTAGTTTTATGAAGTTGTATCTCTTAGATGTTTTCACTCTGGTTTGTAAACTGTATTTTGTTTGACTATAGCTGATCATCATGGAGAAGGAAATGGCAACCCACTCCAGTATTTTTGCCTAGAGAATTCCATGGACAGAGGAACCTGGTAGGCTTCAGTCCATGGAGTTGCAAAGAGTCGGACACGACTGAGCAATTAACCCACACAGCTGATCATTAGACCAGGATTCTTAAAATTATTCATGCCCTCCTTCTGTGACCCATTGCTCTAGGAAGGTTTATAGCTCTGTGCCTACCCTGTGCATCATCTTTTTAAAAAATATTTACTTATTTATTTGGCTGTATCAGGTCTTAACTGTAGCACGCAGGATCTTTGCTGTGTCATGTGGGATGTTGCCAGGGTCCAGCCCTGGTGAATCCAGGGTAATTCAAAGGGGAGACGGAATTGGTGTCCAAGGAAAAAATTTAATTACAGATATAAAGAGAGATTAGAAAGGAACAGTGTAGTAGGAAGATTAGTGGAGAAAAAGAGGCTGAATAACTTGGTTTACATGGAATACCAATCACCACCTACATAGGCCACAGGCGTCTTTCCATTCTCCCAAAGGAGAGGAGGCACTGAGGCCTCCCCGGTCCGATCTTAGAAGCCCAGGCAAAATTAGCAGGCTTGGTGAGTACCCACATTCCAGATGGGAATTCAGCCAGAAGGGGAAAGAAAGAACGACATGGGGGAATCAGTCTTTCTGGAAACTGATCCCATTTCTTTATTTTTCAGGTTTGCTTATATACTTTTTGTTATACATAGGGATGAATACAGAGGTCACACGGGGGTCAGCAGACCTGACCCTTGTCAAAATCAGGTGCTTCATATAAATGTATACAAAGGTCTTATGGGTTTTACATCATCTTCTGGCCATGAGGCCTGCTGACGTTTTATGGCCCTTTCCGATAATGGTCAGTCAACCAGAAAACTTATTTTTTACAGGGGTGATTTTTTTCTTAAACCAAGCTCCACCCTCCAAATAAAGTTGCATTTCTATAGGGTGAGAGTGTAGTGGGTTACAATCAAGAAAGGAATTTACTTAGCCTAAGGTTTAACATGATTAATCTTAAAGGTTAATACTTATTTCTCCTATATGCTAGTTATATTCATTATAAGGGCAGGGAATATGGAGATTTAGCAGCAAATATTGGCTCAACAAATGAAAAACCCTTCACCAATATAATTTCTAATCAACCCACTAATACTATACTAATAATTTTGTAACTTCTCAAAAGAGTCTGTATTTAGAAAGTTTTAAAGCATCTCGTGCCTCTCATGGTTGGGAGGCTGCAAACAATCACATGTGGCTGGACGAACCTGCTCAGGCAGGCTAGAGAACCTTAAGAAGAGTTTGTAAGTTGAAACACTCTTGTCATACCCAGGAATTTTTATTAACTGGAGCTGCAAGTTAACTCCTTCTCCGAGAGAGGTGGTGGGGATCAGCCCCCTGTAAAGTCAGAGGTATAGGTGAGAGCATAAAATAGTAAAGTAGGTAGACTCTGGTTTGGGGGGTAGATGCTCGGGAATAGGGGGTTTCCTGAGGCTCGATCCCGCATGCCTTTGCGTATGCAGAAGCCTCCTTCCTCATGACCTTTGCCATGGGCGGAGTTCCTCACGCTGGCTCCCGGCAGGATCTTTCATTGTGCTGTGTGGGTTTAGTTGCTTCATAGAATGTGGGATCTTAGTTCCCCCACCAAGGATCAGACCTGTGTCCCCTGCATTGCAGGCAGGTTCTTAACCACTGGATGATCAAGGATGTCCCTCTGTGCATTGTAGTCTATTAATATCTTGTATGTTATTGATGTCAGCAAAGGCTTGAAGCTTCCCACTGATTTTAGCTGTTCCTCAAAGTTTGAAAAGTCAGTATTCATTATCATTCAGTTAAAAATACATGCTGATTATCACTGTGATTTTTTTCCCTTGAATTTACAGGCTTTTAAAAATACTATTGACTAATGTCAGTCAAACATTTGTTACTGGGTTATTGATCTCTCTTAAATTCCACTGTCGCCAGCTAACTCCTCCGTAAGATTTTAATTCTTTGAAATTTGTAGAGACCTGGTTGTAATCAATTTTGGTAAAGGTTTCACATCAACCTGATGCTCTGATGTTTTCAAATGATATTTAACAGGCTGATGAGATTGTCACAGCTACGTCTCTGCTAGTAGATAGTGTGCTTCCTGGGTCTTCATATGATGTGCAGGTGAGGAGCAAGAGATTGGATGGCCTAGGAATCTGGAGTGACTGGAGCACCCTTCTTACCTTTACTACACAAGGTAGGTTTTGTAAGAGTCACCTCTGTTCACAGGGGAGTATGATTCCTGAATTGCCTTTGGCATATTATACTTGTCTTAAATTTTGTGGTGGTAACTCAAAAGGAGGAATACCATATTAACTTCTAATTTAAACTTCGAGCAAGGTAATCCTTTAGTGAAAAGTTGTCTGAGAGCGCCCTCATTTATGTGCAGCCATAGCAATATCTTGCTGAATTACTCTTTCTTACTCAAAAGACAGAGTTGATATAAAAGTTCCAAATTTACAAATTTAGAACACTGCTTGTACTGATGTTTCCTGAATTTACACTTGAAAATCAGATATATTTATTTGGTATACTTTTTAAATATTAAAGTTTTATTTGAATATTTGAATATTATATATGTTATATAATTAAGCAGTTCTTTTCACTCCAGATGCTTGCTTTTCAAAGCTTTTACTTTCAGTTTTCATGTTTTAAAAATAATCTTTAACATCAGAAAAACTGCAGTTTATTCACAGCTTCCTCATGGAGTTGAGGTGTAATGTTTTACATAGAGGCCCCGGAGTCTAATGGTGGTACCCCTGGCACAAGCCAGGCTGTGAATGCCGGAAGGTAGTTCATAGGTCTTTGACTAGTTTTCAATCTATCAAATGTGCAAAATTATTCCCACTCAGACTTGCTCAGGTTGATAGTAGATATATGGAGAAAGCAAGTACCGTGTAAAACACTAAACCATGTAAACGTGTAAAATACATAAAACACTAAACAGGCTTATTTATTAATTGCGTACTATTTACAAAGCATTGATTGTTAAAAAGTAAGTATCAGTAGTAGTTTAAAAGCACTGACTTTGGAGTCTGACAGAATTTTGTAGGAGTCCTGCCCACCCCCCTTATTTGGAAAGTTTCTTAACCTCCCTATACCTCAATTTCCTTATCTATAGAATAAGGTATTTTTATATGGATAGAATGAAATGATGCCCATAAAGTGCTTACTGCAGTGCCTGACTCTTAGTAAGCACTTGTGAAATAGTGGATCATAGTTTATAAATATCAAGCTTGTAAATGGACAAACTCAATATTCAGAATTTCAGCGTCTAATGAAATTTAGAGGCGGACATGATATATATCTAATTGCTTAGCACAAATAACACTGTGAGAAGAGCTAAAGTAAGTGCTAAGCATTAGAAGGGATTAATTCTCACTTGAAAAGTCAAGAACTGTGAGTGAACAGACTTAGAAGATAGGAATTTCTCATCTCTATTCCTCAAAGAATTATTGAGTATCACAATGTGTGTTATAGGATGCTGAAAATTCAACTTTCGTTCTATCTTGAATTATATATCATTGATTAATAGGTCTTAATGACCAGCTGTGAAATACATAGAATGGAATGAATTAACAGCATCAAATTTCAATGAATGTCCTGTGGAGGTTTTTATACAGTGGGATTGGGTGAAGTGGGTGGTGGTGTAGGGAAGTTGACAAGGGAGGTGGAGGCAGCAGCCCCTGCTCCCATTCTGAATGGCCGATAACTTGTACCTTTATTTTGCTGTCTGGTGAAATGTTTCTCTTCCACAAGAAAATGGCTTCATTCTTTGCTGTTTTTCTTCTTAATAAGATCTGAGAACCTACCCTTGCTGAAGAAAAGGGAAATTCTAAAAGAATCATGATTGTTTTAAAGTTTTCTGATGTTCAAGTTATACGTTTGTACCTTCCTAGTATAATGATTCTTAGCAATGTTATGTACTCAGTTGGATTAAATGAAATCTTTGATCCAGAATAATATAACTACTTGTATTACATTTCGTATACGATTTTATTTTGGGTTGTTCAACTTAGATTCTTAGACCTTCCGATGGACATATTTTTAGTTCTATTTTGCTTTATGCAAAACCCTTTTATACTTCTTTTCTTTCCTAGTTCATATCAATATCTGTAGGATTAAATTTGCTTGGTTTACTAATATTTTATATCATATTTTTATGCTTTTATAATAAACCAGATATTTTAATATATACTATAAAACACATACGTACACATGTATATGCCCTTCCAAAGGCAAATATTATGTGTTTTGTTTACATGAAGGTAATAAAGGTATGTTTTGTTTAAAAGAAGCATTGCTAATTTATTTGCTTGTGCGGTATCCAATAATTGTTGTTCTTCAGTCACTGAAGAAATTCCTTGGTGGCTCAGATGGTAAAGCATCTGCCTGCAATGTAGGAGACCTGGGTTTGATCCCTGGGTCGGGAAGATCCTCTTGAGAAGGAAATGGCAACCTACTCCAGTACTCTTGCCTGGAAAATTCCATGGATAGAAGAGCCTGGTAGGCTACAGTCCATGGGATCACAAAGAGTTAGACACGACTGAGCAAAATCACTTTGTGCTGCATGACTCACTTTGAGTCACCAAGTCATGTTCAACTCTTTGTGACTCCAGGGACTACAGCATTCTAGGCTTCCCTGTCCTTCACTATCTCCCAGAGTTTGGTCAAATTCATGTTTGTTGAGTTAGTGATACTATCCAATCCTCTCATCCTCTGCCACCCGCTTCTTTTGCTTTCATTCTTTCCCAGCATCTTTTCCAGTGAATCAGCTATTCTCATCAGGTACCCAAAGTATTGGGGCTTCAACTTCAACATCAGTCCTTCCAAAGCATATTCAGAGTTAAGTGATTTCCTTTAGGATTTACTGGTTTTGTCTTCTTCCTGTCCAAGGGACTCTCAAGAGTCTTCTCCAGCACCACAGTTCAAAAACATCAATTCTTTGGTGCTCAGCCTTCTTGATGGTCCAACTCTCACATCCGTACATGACTATGGAAAAATTATAGCTTTGACTATATGGACCTTTGTTGGCAAAGTGATGTCTTTGCTTTTTAATGTGCTGTCTAGGTTGTCATTATCTTCCAAGGACCAAGTGTCTTTTAATTTCTTGGTTGCATTCACCGTCTGCAGTGATTTTGGAGACCAAGAAACGATATTACCATTAATAGCTAGCCTTTTAGTTATTCAACACAGATGTGTCCCTTTAGTGACTGTAGACATTCCAAACAGAAGAATCTGAAAATGAGGAATGAATGCAGACAGTGAGTAAACAGCTACCTCAAAGGCCAGGATTTGTTGATGTAGCAGTAAGTATGAGCTTACTAATGTAACAAATGTGGATAGTTCAGATACCATGAGTGATACCATTTGATTATCAAGGGAAAGACAGAAACTTGTCAAATAGAAAGTAGGTTAGGACACCGGTAGAGAGGAGGAGAGCTTATACACTTTAGCATCTCCCAAGCACATTTTTCTATTCCAGTATTATCTGCTGTAATGATGTAATATGTATTAAATCACAAATAAAAGGTAGAAGTAGATTGAGAACTCCTTCTTGAATAATAATAATATTGACAATTATAGGGTGCTTCCCGTGTTTCAGGCACTACGTGCTTTGCACATACTAACATTTTATCCTTTCAATGACCTGTGGGATAAGTACTGTTATCCCTCTTTTATAAACAAAGAAATTGAGAATTAGATAGGGTTAAGTACTTGTAACAGTTGATATAATTACAAAATAGCCTAACTCCAAAGTTCGTGTTTATAACCACTAGTAAGGCAATTAAGTGCATAATGTATAATTATATAAGATTTCTGGTAGCCCTAAAAATTGACCCTCAAAGCAGTTAATTTAATTATATAGAGTGTTTTATTGGAATACCTCATTTTCTTCATGATTCCTGGTAAATGAGGTTTTAGCATTGCTTAGGTTTCTTGGTTTAGGTTTGCTGAGTTATGCTGGCTGCAATGTCTGCACTCTATAGTGCTGACCATACGTGAGGCTCATTTCCTGAAAGCTGTGCAACAGCAAAGGATGTCTCCAAACTCGGGGACTTCCTCTTCCTGTGTGAAGAGATTCGAATCCTTTTCCCTTAAGTCTAGTTACTTAATAGGATTAGGTTCACAACCATTGTTCACTGTCCAGCAAACAGAAATATTCCATGAGATTGAGGCGTTAATTTGTTTAGAATGTGTTATCGCACCTGTTTTACTATTTCCAAACACTTAAATCAAAGGTTACTTGATGTAAATATTGCTGCAGACAGAATACTAATTCTCAGAACCTTTGTAACTGCTACATTTTATTCATTAATGCGTTTAAGCTGTACCCATAGTTAATGAAGCATTGACTATTCCTAGTCAAGGAATTCTTATTGATTCTTTTAAAGTGAATTTAATAGGTTCTTTCTCTATAGCTGCTGGGAGATGTTTTTCAAGGAAAACCAGGACCTTCCCAGAACTTATGAATATTGCAATTTACATACTAAAAACAATTTTAGAAGTGCTAAATTCCTGTAGTAACTTTATTAACTGCATTCTTGTTGCTGTGAAAAAAGAGGAGAAACAGATGTTAGATAATATCTAGATTTCTTGTGCAGCTCTTATATCAGGTTAGAGAAAATACTTTTTTCTTAAGGAAAAATAGGTAATCTGCTCCAAGAATTTAAAAATCAATTTTATGGAGCTATGATAAAGCACACATTTTAAAAATAATTTATCTAAAATGTTTGATTCATGATTTATGTTCTTTTGAGTAATTTACTAATATTTGTCAATAGAATTTCATTTTTAAATAGAATTCATTAATGCAGATCCTATAAAGGTATTGATATTTGGTCATGGAAAGATAAATCATTATTGTTGTCTTAATTTACAAACTGTTGTGTAGTAGTGTCTCACATGAGAATAAAAGATAGATATATTTATATTATCTTGAAAATTAAATAGCACATATCAATTTCAATACATTTGTTCAATGTAATTTTTATAGATCATCAGGTTTTTATTTTTATTTTTATTTTTTTTTCATAATTTATTTTTTTTAATTTTTTAATTTTTATTATTTTTTTTTATTTCTTAAATTTTAAAATCTTTAATTCTTACATGCGTTCCCAAACATGAACCCCCCTCCCACCTCCCTCCCCACAACATCTCTCTGGGTCATCCCCATGCACCAGCCCCAAGCAAGCTGCACCCTACGTCAGACATGGACTGGCGATTCAATTCTTACATGACAGTATACATGTTAGAATTCCCATTCTCCCAAATCATCCCACCCTCTCCCTCTCCCTCTGAGTCCAAAAGTCTGTTATACACATCTGTGTCTTTTTTCCTGTCTTGCATACAGGGTCGTCATTGCCATCTTCCTAAATTCCATATATATGTGTTAGTATACTGTATTGGTGTTTTTCTTTCTGGCTTACTTCACTCTGTATTTTGGCTCCAGTTTCATCCATCTCATCAGAACTGATTCAAATGAATTCTTTTTAATGGCTGAGTAATACTCCGTTGTGTATATGTACCACAGCTTTCTTATCCATTCATCTGCTGATGGACATCTAGGTTGTTTCCATGTCCCGGCTATTATAAACAGTGCTGCGATGAACATTGGGGTACATGTGTCTCTTTCAATTCTGGTTTCCTCGGTGTGTATGCCCAGCAGTGGGATTGCTGGGTCATAAGGTAGTTCTATTTGCAATTTTTTAAGGAATCTCCACACTGTTCTCCATAGTGGCTGTACTAGTTTGCATTCCCACCAACAGTGTAGGAGGGTTCCCTTTTCTCCACACCCTCTCCAGCATTTATTGCTTGCAGACTTTTGGATCACAGCCATTCTGACTGGTGTGAAATGGTACCTCATTGTGGTTTTGATTTGCATTTCTCTAATAATGAGTGATGTTGAGCATCTTTTCATGTGTTTGTTAGCCATCTGTATGTCTTCTTTGGAGAAATGTAATTCACCACATTAACAAATTGAAAAATAAAAACCATATGATTATCTCAATAGATGCAGAGAAGGCCTTTGACAAAATTCAACATCCATTTATGATAAAAACTCTCCAGAAAGCAGGAATAGAAGGAACATACCTCAACATAATAAAAGCTATATATGACAAACCCACAGCAAACATTATCCTCAATGGTGAAAAATTGAAAGCATTTCCCCTAAAGTCAGGAACAAGACAAGGGTGTCCACTTTCACCGCTACTATTCAACATAGTTCTGGAAGTTTTGGCCACAGCAATCAGAGCAGAAAAAGAAATCAAAGGAATCCAAATTGGAAAAGAAGAAGTAAAACTCTCACTGTTTGCAGATGACATGATCCTCTACATGGAAAACCCTAAAGACTCCACCAGAAAATTATTAGAGCTAATCAATGAATATAGTAAAGTTGCAGGATATAAAATCAACACACAGAAATCCCTTGCATTCCTATACACGAATAATGAGAAAGTAGAAAAAGAAATTAAGGAAACAATTCCATTCACCATTGCAACGAAAAGAATAAAATACTTAGGAATATATCTACCTAAAGAAACTAAAGACCTATATATAGAAAACTATAAAACACTGATGAAAGAAATCAAAGAGGACACTAATAGATGGAGAAATATACCATGTTCATGGATCGGAAGAATCAATATAGTGAAAATGAGTATACTACCCAAAGCAATTTACAAATTCAATGCAATCCCTGTCAAGCTACCAGCCACATTTTTCACAGAACTAGAACAAATAATTTCAAGATTTGTATGGAAATACAAAAAACCTCGAATAGCCAAAGCAATCTTGAGAAAGAAGAATGGAACTGGAGGAATCAACTTGCCTGACTTCAGGCTCTACTACAAAGCCACAGTCATCAAGACAGTATGGTACTGGCACAAAGACAGACATATAGATCCATGGAACAAAATAGAAAGCCCAGAGATAAATCCACACACATATGGACACCTTATCTTTGACAAAGGAGGCAAGAATATACAATGGAGTAAAGACAATCTCTTTAACAAGTGGTGCTGGGAAAACTGGTCAACCACTTGTAAAAGAATGAAACTAGATCACTTTCTAACACCGTACACAAAAATAAACTCAAAATGGATTAAAGATCTAAATGTAAGATCAGAAACTATAAAACTCCTAGAGGAGAACATAGGCAAAACACTCTCAGACATAAATCACAGCAGGATCCTCTATGATCCACCTCCCAGAATTCTGGAAATAAAAGCAAAAATAAACAAATGGGATCTAATTAAAATTAAAAGCTTCTGCACAACAAAGGAAAATATAAGCAAGGTGAAAAGACAGCCTTCTGAATGGGAGAAAATAATAGCAAATGAAGCAACTGACAAACAACTAATCTCAAAAATATACAAGCAACTTCTGCAGCTCAATTCCAGAAAAATAAACGACCCAATCAAAAAATGGGCCAAAGAACTAAATAGACATTTCTCCAAAGAAGACATACAGATGGCTAACAAACACATGAAAACATCAGGTTTTTAATAACTTGTTTTTTAAGCTACTTTAGCATTTAATTACATGAAAATGCTATGACTTTAATCGTGTTTTTCAATTAAGTCTTAGGCTTCAATTTCAAAGTGAAATGCTTTGAGCTTTTTATTATCTTTCAAATTAAAGCTTCAATTTAATTTTGGAAATCTTATTTGTACTCTTTTTTAAAAAAACTGAATTGAGACTTTTGAGGTAGTTGGTAATGAGATGTGTGTTTAAGTAATTACCTGAGTGCCACCCTAGGTGAGATTCATAAATACAAGGATTAACTTCTGTCCAGTAATTTCATGCTATGAAGTTTTTTCCTGTTTATACTTGACTGTAGACATAGCAAATGCAAATATCTTCTATGGATTGTAAATGTTAAGACATTGGAGTTTAGCATACTATTACAGAAAAAAAAATAATAAGAACTAATCAAAGTTTTTGGATTTGTTTTGAGGGTAATTCAAAGGATATATAGGGAAACAGATATTCATATTCCATCAGCAGAAAACAGCTTACCTTAAATTTTACAACTGAAATATACTGTTTTCATAATGCATATGGCAGAAATAATTTGTTCCTGTGTAAACATTCATTTACTTTTATTCTGTTTCTAATTTAAAAAATAGAGACTTAACTATGGCTTCCCAGGTGGCGCAATTGTAAAGAATCCACCTGCCTATGCAGGAGACATGGGTTTGATTCCTGGATCGGGAATATAAGTGGCAACCCACTCCAGTCCTCTTGGCTGGAGAATTCCATGGACAAAGAAGCCTGCAGCAGTCCACTGGGTCACAGAGTCGGAGATGACTGAGTACACAAAGAAAAAGAAAATGTTTCCAATAATGGGAGACAAAAATAGTACTATGGAATAGTGTACAAGTGTCAAGAATGATATTTTGGAGAAATATTGATTCCCCTTGTCCTTAGCCACACGGCACTGGCACTAAATAACTTAAAATGATGTTACAGGACAGTATTTGCAGTTTTGCCTGCCTTGTTTACTGGTGCATCCTTGATTTTACATTTCCTAACAAGTTTTCTTATTTAAAGCTTATTTCTCTACTTGCTTCCTTGAAATTTTCATGTATTCAAATAAGAGAAGGGCTATCACCATTTATTCTTCAGGATTTTGCTTTGTAGGGATTTGATTTGAGAACCTGCCTAAGGTTCGCTGATTCTGAAAGGAGTCTGATAGAAGACATGCCATGGTAGAATTAGCCTATATTTCATTTTCGCTAATTTTCTGCCTATCAGCAAGTGACAGTTATTCACTAAAATATATTTTATAATGAATAAATCTCTGTTCTTAGAAAATTCTGAAGACATTTATGGACACTCAAGTCATTTGAGAATGAGAATGCTTGGGATGCTTACTAACTATACATGAGTGGACAGCTATAGTTCTGCAGCCTTTCAGCACACTCATTTTATTTGGGGCAGTATAATCCTGAATGCCTGGTGAATCCTTTTTACATGGTATCAATTGCTTACGTGATGTTTTCTTTCTTGATCTTATATCATATATTTCTTCCCCCATTACAGATGTCATATATTTTCCACCTAAAATTCTGACAGCGGCTGGGTCTAACATTTCTTTTCACTGTATCTATAAAAATGAAAAGAAGATTGTTTCCTCAAAAAAGATTGTTTGGTGGTTGAATTTAGCTGAGAAAATTCCTCAAAGCCAGTATGATGTTGTGGATGACCATATTAGCAAAGTTACTTTTCCCAACTTGAATGCAACCAAACCCCGAGGAAAGTTCACCTATGATGCAGTGTACTGCTGCAATGAGCAAGAGTGCCACCATCGCTATGCTGAGTTATACGTGATTGGTAAGAATCCCAGGCTTGTCTTCTTTTTTTCCACGAGATACATTTTTATTATGGACTCCATCTTAGAGTCCCATTGAAGATGCTAAGGAAATTTTATTTTCATTAAAAAAATGTTTTGGTGTTTTTGCTTTATAGTAATATTTTAATGTGTTTTAAATAGATGTCAATATCAATATATCATGTGAAACTGATGGGTACTTAACTAAAATGACTTGCAGATGGTCACCCAG
This sequence comes from Capra hircus, assembly GCF_001704415.2. Lineage (NCBI taxonomy): Eukaryota > Metazoa > Chordata > Mammalia > Artiodactyla > Bovidae > Capra > Capra hircus. The sequence continues at coordinate 41,148,155 of NC_030810.1, forward strand.
TGCAATCCAATCACTTGCAGGAAGCAATTTGCAGCTGAGGTATCATAGGTATGTATAATTTTTGTTATTTTATTTTTCTGTGGATATGGTGAGATAAACATTTCTTATAAAAATGTCATGATAGTGATACCCTTGTAGGTTTATTCCTGAAAGAGGAAAGTAGAATATACTTAATTAGGAAATTTTTGAGGAGTTAAATAAATTGGTGATTCTTGAAAAAATTCATACACAAAAAGTTGTAATTTGTTTTTATGTCAGATTATTTTTTTCTGATGATCAGTTAATTCTCCACAATTGCATTTAATGTGGAGAAATAATTAATATGTAGTTAATGAATGAAATCCCCAAAACTAATGTCTATACATTTTTAATTTGACTTGGAGAATTGACTAGAGGAAACTATAAAGGATTATAGAAGCCTCGTATCATTTGCTGAAGATTAAGATTTTAGAAAAAAATTGGAGGTAGTGGCACAGAGATTGTGAGAGACAATATGAATGGTTTTTATAAATAGGTCAGATTATTTTTTAATTGAACTATAGTTGATTTACAATGTTGTGCTAGTGTTCAGGTGTGCTGCAAAATGATTCAGCTATGTGTGTGTATATATGTGTGTGTGTGTGTATCTATTCTGTTTCAGATTCTTTTCATTATAGGTTATTATCAGATACTGAATATAGTTCTCTGTGCTATATAGTAAATCCTTGTTGTTTATCTGTTTTATAAATAGTAGTATGTATCTGTTAATCCCAAACTCCTAAATTATTTATTTCTTCCTTCCTTTCCCCTTTGGTAACCATAACTTTGTTTACTTCATAATGATTAAACTAGTCTAGTAGAGTAATTTCATTTGTTTTTACCCTTCTCTGTTTTAAAAAGAATTTAAGTTTATTGTCTTCCTCTAGTATTCTCCTTCTCTCTATAAATGCTTTTATCTAAAATGTGTTTTAAGACAAGATAGACATATTTTAATTTTTATCATACTCTTTAGTAATTTTCAGGAATGTGTACTACTTTTAAACACCCTGTCTCCATTTGTATCAGGACTTCCAGTTTTATATCTTGTGCTCATTTATTCTTAAAATCTGAAGTTTCTACTTGAAAAACAAGTCCATTTTCTCAAATAATGTGTTCTGATCTGTTCCTACTGCTACCAGTCTGTTCTTACATAGTATTAGAAAAACGGGGCAATTTCTTCATCTCTCATGTGGGAATAATAGCTGTCTTCCTCTAACCTGATATGAGTACTTTAAAATGGTACAGGGAGGGAGGTGGGAGGGGGGGTTCAGGATTGGGAACACGTGTACACCCATGGCGGATTCATGTTGATGTATGGCAAAACCAATACAATATTGTAAAGTAATTAGCCTCCAATTAAAATAAATATATTTAAATTAAAAATAAATGAATAGAATGTTCACTGTATACCACATTACTTTTGTAATCTCTTTACTTTCTTTCCATGACATTTTCAGTGGTGTTTGTGGACGACTGTTCTCTAAGCATTTTGAGTCATTTATCTTCCTAGTATTTTCAGAAGAACCGTGAAACTAGCTGCATGCTTGGTCAAGATTTTTAATCTCTTTAAGCTTCATTTTCCTTATCTGTACAATGGAACAAATAATAGGACTTGAAGGGTTTCTGTGAGAATAATTTATTTAATTATAATTAAGTGATATGATTTCTTCTGGTAAACATTCAATAAATGTTTGTATCTATCATGATGATACTGATGCTAATCTTTGAATTGCAAGTGGACTGTTAAAGTGCTTCTGTACGAGATGATGACTCCTCATCCCACTTTTCTCATCTAACCTCACCCATCACAGTCTTTCACACACACACACACACACACACACACACACAAACTCACACATGGTTGTAATTTTGAGAAAATAGGAAGAAAAAGGTGTCACAAAAAATGGAAAATAAGGGACAGAAAAATATAGATTTTCCATTTTCATGTAACCTCCTTACTCCCATTCCTAAGGAAATAGTAGCTGCTACTTTTAGCACTTAACTACTATATTTAAAGCAAATAATGGCAGAAGAGTTATTTGAAAGAAGAGGTGAAATGCTTTATATTCTCTAATGTATGGTGTTGATTGGGATGTGGTGATAAAAATACTTTCTTAATTTTCTTCTCTGAGAAAATAAGTGATATACCTGACTATATGCCTGCATGCTCAGTCGTGTCCAACTCTTTGCAACCTCATGGACTATAGCCCATCAGGCTCCTCTATCCATGGGATTCTTTAGGCAAGAGTACTGGAGTGGGTGCCATTTCCTTCTCCAGGGGATCTTCCCAACTCAGGGGTTGAACCCATGTCTCCTCTGCACAGCCAGGTGAATTCTTTACCACTGGGTCACTTGGGAAGCTCACCTGACTATACGATCCATATATAAGTCAAGAATTGGTATTATTTTAATTATATTGCTTTGAACGAGAATATATTAGGGCAATGTCAATTAAGATATAATTTACTATCAATTATGTTTTCAATTTGTGGTAGAATTTAACATGCGAGGAATTTACCTTCCTTTCCATCTCAGGAATGTCCCATTACCACTTATGATCTTTATTTTAAAAATCGATCACTGAGCTATATTAGCATAGCTTCCAAAGTGGTGTAAGTCCTATCTCTAATTGGATCCTTCTCTCCTTATTAGAAAATTGTCATTTACTTCAATTGCATACTGACTTACTGTCAAGTGAAATATTTAATAAGCGTTTTCTATTTTTATGGAAATATTGTAATATAGCTGGGAATTCAGAAATGCCTTTTCAATAAGAACAACAACTTTTAGATAGAGCAAAAACTGTCTATTTTAAACAACAAAGAAGTCTTCTCAGATATCTTATTGCTTTCAACATTGCTGTATACTTATTGATTGTTTTTGTATCTTTTAAGGAGCAGCCTGTACTGTTCTGATGTTCCGTCTATTCATCCTGTATCTGAACCCAAAGATTGCCACTTGCAGAGAGATGGTTTTTATGAATGCATATTTCAGCCAATCTTTCTATTATCTGGCTATACAATGTGGATTAGAATTAATCACACGTTGGGCTCACTGGACTCTCCACCAGTTTGTGTCATTCCTGATTCTGTGGGTACGTCAAAAACTATATGTATGTCTTCATTTTTATTAGCAGATTTGGATTCAGACTGATTCAGGGTAACAGTTGAATTTTGCTATTTTCTGATCACACTAGATTAAAAAATTATTTTCTTATTTGCAGTGGGATTGAAAAGAAAATCAGCCTTAGACAATTTTACAATTTTTATTTTACTTATAACACAATCTTTTAACAATAGGAATATGTTTAGCACATAATTTGCTGAGTTATATTGGTTACTGGGTTTTAAATATTGGTACTAATATTCTAAATAATATACTATTTTATGTTTTTTCTCTATACATATGGCAACATCTGATGTTTTTAATTTAAAAGTTTAATTTGGATATTCTGATGGTTTTTGAAATCTGAGTAGTCATAACTCAAAGCTTAAATTGGTAAGGCTGGGTAGGAAGCAGAAGGATTCAAAATAACTCAAGTGAAATAAAGAGAAAATAATCAAGATGATGACATCCATCATAGTATCTTAAAAAGATATTTTGATTTCAAAGGACAAAGAGAACCCTTGGAAATTTGGTATATTGCTCCAAGTATCACTGTGAAATCTTTGAAAAATGGACCATTTATGATTGTCTGGCAAAGACAGAAGAGTATCTTTTGATGCTGTATACTATTTTGTTGGGAAATTATACCAAAAATTAATATTGGTCCATTGTATTTTCAGATAATTAATACATATCTGACTTCAAATCTAAATTTTATTAGATACAGGATGAAACTGTCATAATCAAAAAAGTTTTCTTTCAATATGAAGTCCCAATTAATTGATCTGCCCTCTTCAGGTCCCTCACTAGTTTGGTTCCATTTTAAGTGACTTTATTATAAGGAGTACTTCTCTGATACTAAATATCATAGGGTAGCAGAGAATTCTTCTACACCCCTCCCCACAAACATGCACAGATACACCCTCGCATCTATTATGTGACAACTGCAACATGGATACAGTTTGATATCTGAACAATTTTTGATGTTACTCTTTTCAGTACTAATATAAGGCATTTAAGTTGGACTTAGACCATCCCCATGGAAAAGAAATGCAGCAAAGCAAAATGGCTGTCTGGGGAGGCCTTACAAATAGCTGTGAAAAGAAGAGAGGCGAAAAGCAAAGGAGAAAAGGAAAGATATAAGCATCTGAATGCAGAGTTCCAAAGAATAGCAAGAAGAGATAAGAAAGCCTTCCTCAGTGATCAATGCAAAGAAATAGAGGAAAAGAACAGAATGGGAAAGACTAGAGATCTCTTCAAGAAAATTAGATACCAAGGGAACATTTCATGCAAAGATGGGCTCAATAAAGGACAGAAATGGTCTGGACCTAACAGAAGCAGAAGATATTAAGAAGAGGTGGCAAGAATACACAGAAGAACTGTACAAAAAATATCTTCATGACCTGGATAATCACGATGGTGTGATCACTCATCTAGAGCCAGACATCCTGGAATGTGAAGTCAAGTGGGCCTTAGAAAGCATCACTACGAACAAAGCTAGTGGAGGTGATGGAATTCCAGTTGAGCTATTTCAAATCCTGAAAGATGATGCTATGAAAGTGCTGCATTCAATATGCCAGCAAATTTGGGAAACGCAGCAGTGGCCACAGGACTGGAAAAGGTCAGTTTTCATTCCAATCCCAAAGAAAGGCAATGCCAAAGAATGCTCAAATTACTGCACAATTGCACTCATCTCACATGCTAGTAAAGTAATGCTCAAAATTCTCCAAGCCAGGCTTCAACAATATGTGAACCGTGAACTTCCTGATATTCAAGCTGGTTTTAGAAAAGGCAGAGGAACCAGAGATCAAATTGTCAACATCTGCTGGATCATGGAAAAAGCAAGAGAGTTCCAGAAAAACATCTATTTCTGCTTTATTGACTATGCCAAAGCCTTTGACTGTGGATCACAATAAACTGTGGAAAATTCTGAGAGAGATGGGAATACCAGACCACCTGACCTGCCTCGAGAAATCTGCATGCAGGTCAGGAAGCAACAGTTAGAACTGGACATGGAACAACAGACTGGTTTCAAATAGGAAAAGGACTACGTCAAGGCTCTATATTGTCACCCTGCTTATTTAACTTGTATGCAGAGTACATCATGAGAAATGCTGGACTGGAAGAAACCCAAGCTGGAATCAAGATTGCCGGGAGAAATATCAATCACTTCAGATATGCAGATGACACCACCCTTATGGCAGAAAGTGAAGAGGAGCTAAAAAGTCTCTTGATGAAAGTGAAAGAAGAGTGTGAAAAAGTTGCCTTAAAGCTCAACATTCAGAAAACGAAGATCATGGCATCCGGTCCCATCACTTCATGGGAAATAGAAGGGGAAACAGTGGAAATAGTGTCAGACTTTATTTTTTTGGGCTCCAAAATCACTGCAGATGGTGACTGCAGCCATGAAATTAAAAGACGCTTACTCCTTGGAAGAAAAGTTATGACCAACCTAGATAGCATATTCAAAAGCAGAGACATTATTTTGCCGACTAAAGTCCGTCTAGTCAAGGCTATGGTTTTTCCAGTGGTCATGTATGGATGTGAGAGTTGGACTGTGAAGAAGGCTGAGCACCGAAGAATTGATGCTTTTGAACTATGGTGTTGGAGAAAACGCTTGAGAGTCCCTTGAACTGCAAGGAGATCCAGCCAGTCCATTCTGAAGGAGATCAGCCCTGGGATTTCTTTGGAAGGAATGATGCTAAAGCTGAAACTCCAGTACTTTGGCCACCTCATGCGAAGAGTTGACTCACTGGAAAAGACTCTGATGCTGGGAGGGATTTGGGGCAGGAGGAGAAGGGGATGACAGAGGATGAGATGTCTGGATGACATCACTGACTCGATGGACGTGAGTCTGAGTGAACTGTGGGAGTTGGTGATGGACAGGGAGGCCTGGCGTGCTGCAATTCATGGGGTCGCAAAGAGTCATACATGACTGAGCGACTGAACTGAACTGAACTGATATTGCCTACTATATACTAGAAGACACTGTGAAAATTCAACTTTGGGAATGACAGCTCCTCATTTTACTAGCTTTGTTAACTTGGGCTAGTTGCTTAAATGCTCCGAGACTATTTAATCACCTATAGAATATAGAAAACTCCTTCTGCTTCCCTAAGGTCAGTATTCTGGGGATCACACGAACTATTGTACTTCAGATCATTCCTTGTACAAACTAGCCATTCATGGAGTATATAGATGTGATGTCCACATGATTCAGTCAAGTGAAATCATAGATTTAATGCCTTAGGATCTTTTGGAAGCTCATACTTCTTTTCTTGAGGAGGAATTATTAATACCTTTTCAAAAGGTGAAAAATATGTCATCATACTGGTTGGTGAAGAATATCTTCTTGGCATATAAGGAATTGAATAAGCATGAGATACTGAGTATAATAAAAAAGAAAAAGCTTAGGAGTTTTGGTTATCCACAATCTGAAGAAGTATTGTTGATGAAGTCTGGAGCTTCAAATGTTCACACTATTGTGGTTATGCTTTGAGATATTAGTCCCCAAATACATTGAGTTTGAGTAATGTCTTTTACTATTTTTTTAAAAAGCTCTTGCCATCTGGTTCTCTTTGCCTTTGTTTCTACCTTTAAAAAACTTATTTTCCTCAGACTGTAGAGAACCAAGGCTTTACTCTGCAAGACTACCTCTGACCTTAACCTAGGAATACCTTTTAACAAACAGTAGAAAAGTTTGAAACCACATGTGTGGAAATGGATGCACTGTATAGTTTTTTGCTTTTAATTAAAGTTCTATATAGAAGACTTTGCTATTAAATTTCTTATGTGTTCAGTATGGTATCTTTTGCATGCAAAGGCAATAGCTCCATTTCTAATCAGGTCTTACTATTAATTTGCAGAGTGACATGGACAGTGAATTGACCTTTTTTCAATCAATAGCTCTATTTGCAAAATAGACATAATCTTTTTCTTATGTATCACATAAAGTTGTAGGGAATAAAATGAGACAATGAATGAGAAAATTCTGAGAAAGTGAGAAAGAGATGTTGCTTTATAAATGCAAGGTATGGAAGATTATTGTTGCTAAAAGTTGTATCTGACTCTTTATAACCATATGGACTATAACCTGCCAGGCTCCTCTGTCCATGGCATTTCCCAGGCAAGATACTGAAGTGGGTTGCCATTTCCTTCTCCAGAGTATCTTCCTGACCCAGGGATTGAACTTGTATCTCCTGCTTGGCAGGTGGATTCTTTACCACTGAGCCTCCTGGGAAGCACAATGGAAGATTATAAAATCATAATAACATTTAAAAACATTGTTACTGTTTAAATTACTGTTACATAATACTTTAATTTTTTTTTTCTAGTGAAACCACTGCCTCCATCCAGTGTGAAAGCAGAAATTACTGTAAAAATTGGATTATTGAAAATATCTTGGGAAAAGCCGGTCTTTCCAGAGAATAATCTTCAGTTCCAGATTCGCTATGGTTTAAGTGGAAAACAAGTACAATGGAAGGTATTTTTTTCCTGGAAATTTCTTCAGCTTGCCTCACTAAATATTATTTCTTATAACTGTTTAAGAATTGCATAAGATTTATTTTGCTGGCATAAAATACATCCTCCTGTATTCTGTAGTTCTTTCTGTTAAATTTTTGTTGTTCAGTCGCTCAGTCATGTCCAACTCTTTGCGATCCCACTGACTGCAGCACAACAGGCTTCCCTGTCTTCTGCTATCTCCTGGAGTTTGCCTAAGTTCTATCCATTGAGCTGCTAACCCTTTCAAGGAATGAAATGTCCTGTGATTGATCATTTCCCAAGGTGTGTTTTATAGAACACTGATCCCGTAAAATGTTTCTTGAACAAAGATCACATTAAATAAAGTTTAGGAAACCTTGCATCACTATATGTCCCTAGTGTAGCATCATGAGACTTTGCATGTTAAAGGTTTGGAGAAGTCCTGAATTTAAGAAACATTTGTGACTTTATTTCATCCTGTTTCTCAAACTCATTTTACCAAGGAATCTTTTTTCCTCTAACGCACGTATTCAATGGGACACATTTTGGAAGCTGCTTTTATCAAACAACCAGAATGACACCCACAGTGGCAAGTGAATATATGATACCTTTTTGTTTTGGCTTTCTGAAAGCAGCCTGCAAAACCTAGAAATAGCAGGAGCTCCCATTATGTCTAAATTACAGTGATTTCAGCTGAATGTGACAGTTTACCTACTTATTGAAGAGACTGAATATCAGACAGGCCCTATAGAGTATGCCCTATCTAACCACTAGGTTAAAATTATTAAAAGTCTGTGGACAGAGGTTAGCACTAGGGTAAGAGGGTGATTGGGAAGTGAGGTTGCAAGAGAACTCTTGTCCTAGTCTTGTCATGAGATGAAAATTACAGGATGGCTAAGGCAATCCTTAACTTGAAGGAACTCACATTGTGAGCCTAGTAAATTTCTAAAGTCAGAAAACACAAAGTCAGTTCTCTCTTAGTTTTGGAATAGTGTTAGAGTTTAAAATAAAATGCACCTCAGGGTCTTTTAGCTACATATTGTTAGTAATGATCAATCTAATGATTTGACTTATTTTACAGATGTTTGAGGTGTATGATGCAAAATTAAAATCTGCCAGTCTCCCAGTGCCAGACCTCTGTGCAGTCTATACTGTCCAGGTGCGCTGTAAGAGGCTGGATGGACTGGGATATTGGAGTAATTGGAGTACTCCAGCCCACACAGTTGTTGTGGATGTGAAAGGTCTGTAGAGATTTTGTGAATGTGTCTTAAAAATGCCTAAGTACGTGCTTCAAATATGACTGAAAGATAATCCTTCTAAGATCATATGTACAAGTTGGGCTCCTTGTCATTTTGCAGTTCCTATCAGAGGACCTGAATTTTGGAGAATAATTAGTGAAGACACCACTAAAAAAGAGAGAAATGTCACTTTGCTTTGGAAGGTATTCCTGATTTTTATGTTATTTAAAATTTTACTTCTCTATCCTGAAAGATTTACTTCATTGTAAAAAGATTTATTCAATAATACCATCTTTTGTAAACTCTGCAATCCCAAATTTATTTCCGTTTGAAGATGTTGATTACAGAGAGCTGAGATGTAGAGTGGAAGAAGCACTGGTCTGGAGTTTGGAGACTTTAATTCTGTTTTTGGCTTGACATGGTGTAGTTAATCAGTGTTATTTTGACAGTCGCCTAGACCTTTCACCCTCAGTTTCCTCATCTCTATCAACATAAGATTGGGCTGGATAATATCTAGTGTTCTTTCAAGTCCAAAAATTCCATCAGTGTTTAATCCTAACCAGAGTAAACATGGCCTTCCCTACATACCTCAAGGACGTTGAGATTGTTCTTTCTGTATGATGGCAAATATACAACAGATATTTCTAAAAACAATGAGTATAGAACTTAGCAATTTTGAAAGCATTCTTTCTCCCAAATGAATTGATTTCTGTCCCAAGCGAATGTATTTTTTTTTTTTTTAGAATTTTCAGGAGATACAAACATTCAGTCCTTACAAACATCATTTGTCATTAGGGAAATCATACTAGAACAACAATGAGATATACTACATACTTTTTAGGATGGTTAAAATCCAAAAAACTCATAATAAATTGCTGACTAGAATGTGAAGCAATGGGAACTTTTATTCTTTGCTGGTGGTAATGCAAAATTGTACAACCACTTTGGAATATAGTTTGATAGATTCTTATAAAAAAAACTTTGGTACTTTCATATAATGGAATAATGCGTGTGTGTGCTAAGTCTCTACAGTCCTGTCTGACTCTTTGTAATGCTATGGACTGTAGCCCACCAGGCTCCTCTGTTCATGGGATTCTCTGGAAAAGAATGAGTTGAGTGGGTTGCCATGCCCTCCTCCAGGGGATCTTCCTGACCCAGGGATCAAACCTGCATTTTTTACCATTGGCAGGCGGGTTCTTTACCGCTAGTGCTGCCTGGCAATAATCAGTGATAAAAAGAATATAAAGCCCCAAAAGATATGGATGAGTCTTAAATGAATGTTGCTAAGTGCTAGAAGCTTGTGTAAAGGGCTACATTATGATTCCACTTGGATGACATTCAAGAAAAGATAGATGTAACTATAGAGACAGCAAAAAGATCAATGGTTTCCAGATGTTTGGTTGATGGGGAAAGGTTTGAATGGGTGAAGAACAGGGGATTTTTTTATGATGGTGAAACTATTTGGTATAATATGGTCCTAGTGAGTACACGCTGGTGCTGCTGCTAAGTCGCTTCAGTCATGTCCGATTCTGTGTGACCCCATAGACGGCAGCCTTGTGTATTTCTCAAAATTCGTAAAACCTTATAGCATAAAGAGAAAACTTTAATGTGTGCAAATTAAAGATAAATCATTAGGAGGTTGGAGAATCCTAGGATGGAGTTCAGGCTGCAACGAGAGAATCTAACAGTACTACAAGTATATGAAACAACCTTACTGAAGGAGTTGGGCAAAAAAGGTCCAGGCCTAGGCAACCTTTTTAATGAGTAGATTCTTAAGAATAAAGTCAAAAGGAACTGTGCATAATCACTGTATTCTAGTTGGTAAAGTCATTTTTCTCACAAGGTATGGGTTAACAGTTTTGGTATCATTAGATATATAAATTGGAATTGAACAATTAAGTATTGGATGATGGGTGGTAAGAAGGACTCAAGTTTGTTACTGTTTAATTGATTATAGATAAGCAAAGAATGATCCATGTGGAAATGGATTAGGGTATGAACTCATGTTTAGCTTAATATGGATACAGATAGATTCACCTAGAAATTTTCAGTGGGAAGAACCTCCAACCAAGAATACTCAGCAAGACTCTTGTTCAGATTTGATGGAGAAATCAAAAGCTTTCCAGGCAAGCAAAAGTTAAGAGAATTCAGCACTATCAAGTCAGCTCTATAACGAATGATAAAAGAGGTTCTCTAGGTAGGAATCACAAGTAAAGGGAAAGACCTACACAAAATAAACCCTAAACAATTAAGAAAATGGTAATAGATCATACATATCAATAATTACCTTAATGTAAATGGATTAAATGCACCAAGCAAAAGACAGACTGGCTGGGCGGATAAAAACATATGCATGCGTACACTTCCACTTACCATATCACTCTACTTAACCCCCTAAATTGTATGTAATTATTTTATATTGTTAGGTTAATTATGTTTCCATTATAGCTTGTAATTATAGTTCTCTTTTATCTTTTGTCTGGCTATTGATTGAGAAGTTTTCATAGATATGTATATATATAGATATAGTACACACACATATGCATTTCCTTAATCTGTCCACTGAGAAAGCCATATTCTGGTAGTAAGCAACACTCTCAGATTTGTTTCTAATACTCTTCTCCAATAAAGAAACTAAGGCTCTGTGAAAAAAATGCTTGGTAATAGGTCTGGGGCAGGAAATATGACAAGATGAGCCTAGAGTAACTTGCAGGACTAGAAAGTAAGGAAGTTTATCATCAATTTTATTTGAGGGTTACAAAAGTAAACATTTGTATATGAAAACTGACAGAGTGTTTAAAAACAAAATGCAACATTTGAATGATTTTTCATTTATTTCTTGCTGTGCTGTGCTTAGTCGCTCAGTGGTGTCCAACTCTTTGTGACCCCATGGACTGTAGCCTGCCAGGCTCCTCTGTCCATGGGGATTCTCCAGGCAAGGAGTAGGTTGCCATGCCTTCCTCCAGGGGACTTTCCCAACCCAGGGATTGAACCCAGGTCTCCCATGTTGCAGGTGGATACTTTACCATCTGAACCACCAGGGAAGCCCTTATTTCTTGCAGTGGCTGCTAGTATCCTCTCACCACCTACCCAGGTTCTTCCAAGACCTGCAGGGATATAGTTATGTGTGTTTGTATTTATGTTTCTCAATTTCTGACTTAGAAGAAGAATCTCAATGACAAAAAAATGAGAAGCACTGCTCTAGTCTGTTGTATAGTGTCAAACATTCTAAAGGTTGACAAGGTATTAGTAGCACTTAAATCTTACCTGAAACAGGTGAAGGTGATGGGGAAAGTGGGATGTATTGTTAATGCTCTGTAGGATGGAAGGATAGGATTGTACTAAGAATGTATTTTACACTGGTATCTCGGTGACCTGGTATGATTTTTTTTAACTACAGGACAGACGTTCTGGGGTGCCTTGTACCCTGTCCTGATGCTCTCTGTGACTTGTAGTGTCAGCATGTCATGGGAAGGAAAAAAATGACCAGTCTTACTAAGATTGATAGAAGTGGTGATTAATTTCTTTTCAGCTCTTTCTCATTGCTGCTTTACAGAAACAGAGGGTTATTCCTTTTTTTTTTTTTTTTTTTTTTTTTTTGCTTTTTAGATGAAGAAACTGTCAACTCCCTATTAGTCTTTCTTTCCTCTAAAATTAGAGTGAAACTTCCTGGGAGAAAAGTATCCTATTTATATCCAAACTTCATTATCTTCAAGTGATTTATTCTCTGAGTCTTAAAGAAAAAACAAAAGCCATAAGGAGAAAACCAGTTTCCCATGTTCCATAGTCACCCAGACAGCTTCAGGGAGACTGTCAGAGCAGCCCACAATTCAGCCTTGAATTCATCAGGGCTTGCTCTGGTCTGGCCCCTGCCTACCACTGGGAAATGTTTAATCAGAGTTCCAGGAGCTCGGCTGGTATAAAAAGCACTGTAGCCCTTCAGCTAATCAACTTTTGTGTTTACTGTAGCCCCTGATGAAAAATGACTCATTGTGCAGTGTAAGAAGATATGTGGTAAAACATCATACTTCCCACAATGGAACGTGGCTGGAAGATGTGGGAAATCACACTAAACTCACTTTCCTTTGGACAGAGCAAGCGCATTCTGTTATGGTTCTGGCCATCAATTCAATTGGTGCTTCTTCTGCAAATTTTAATTTAACATTATCACGGTCTATCAGCAAAGGTAAGAAAAGGTATAGGGTATTAAACCTGTGCTCCTCTTAATATTTAATCTTTCAAACCCCTCCCATTCTAAATGATCTTCCAAGAAGCCTACGATTCTCTGAATCAGTCTCTTTTTTACCTTTTATCTCTGTTTTGTCTAAAAAATAGTGTAAGAGTATATCCTGATTATGTGATGTGGTCTTGGGTTTTCACATGGTAGGACATTGTTGAAATAGTACTATAATAAATGTGAATGTCCTGATAAATCTAAAACTTAAAAATTCTGGGCCAGTGCGGGTTGTAGGTGAATGAATCTCTCTCTCTCTTTATATACGTATATACATATGCATATAATGTGTCCATATATATACACACACATATATTACTAGGTAAAATACACATGTGTGTGTCATATATACTACATATATATATGGGATAGTATAACATTAGATAGGTACAAGTAATTGCTTAGATTTGAAAATAACTTATATTTCATTTAATATGTAATAAACCCTCTTTTATTAATTTTGATATATTTGATTAATCAAGGAATTAAGAACAACTTTATATAGGATCTTGTATAGTATATTCAAAGTACAATTTTTAATGAAAAATTCAAATTTCACTTCCCTCTACTAATCATGTACCTTCCTGAAATATTTGCTTATTGCTTTACTTACTTAGATGTGTCCTATCCTATTTTTTAGTTCTCAGAATACTTTCTACCTTTTCTATGGTATTTTATATCCTGCCTTGTATTGTGATTACTTGTGTACATATAGTGTAAACTTTATGTAAGTTTCACAGCATTTGCACTGTATTTTACACTAAAAATATTCTCAATCAATATGTTCTATTAATAGAAATAAATGCTTTACTATGCTAGATGGTAGAAATTCCAATGTGGGTAAAATTATAATGATCTCACAGAGTTCAATAGATGACTTTAATCAAATAGTCATATAAGTTAATGCCTATTTACAAACTGAGATGCATGTTCCTAGGAAAGGAATATAATTTTATAAAAGAAAAAAAAATAAGAGCCTAAACTAGTATTGAGGGTCTAAGAAGTTTTCTTGAGGATGCGGTATAGAAATTGAACTTCCATGAAAGGTGGGAAGAAGAGCTCCCTTGAGAGAGGAACAGTCTGACCAAAAATCCTGCAGTCCAGGAGAGGACGTGAAGGAGGACATCAGGGGCGTGTGTTTGTGTGTGTGTGCACGCGCGCGGAGAAAAGCCGACAGATGTGCTGAGACATGGCCCTTAGGGCACTGTAGGCATGATGAGAATTTTGCTATCACTTGTGGAAGTCTGGAGGCTTTGAAGTGGGACTCTGTGCAGAAGGTGTTAAAATGATCAGTTTTGTGCTTTGAAAGCATGATTCCATCAGTGGGAGAGAAGAGTTGGGGGGAATTAGGATGAAGAGAACGTCTTTTGACCATGTCCAAAAATCTCTTTTTTGGATTTTAGGTAGAATCTTATTTATCAATAGCATATATTTCCACATCTCTCTGCTTATATGACTTATGTGATACAAAAATAATTGCCATGTTTTATATTTATTTGTGTAAATATCTGCTTTCTCTTCCTTCTTCCTTTTTCACTAAGTTTTCTGTTCCTAAAGACAATTTGGAGATGTTCATTAATTTTGAAGTTAAAAATAAATTTCCTTCTTTTCCCCTCAGTAAATATTGTGCAGTCCCTCAGTGCTTACCCTTTAAACAGCAGTTGTGTAATTCTTTCCTGGATGCTGTCACCCAGTGATTACAATCTGATGTATTTTATTCTTGAGTGGAAAATTCTTAATGAAGACAGTGAAATTAAATGGCTTAGAATCCCTTCCTCTGTTAAGAAGTACTATGTCCATGGTAAGCTTACTGTATTTTGATAAGTTTTTCCTATGGGTTAATATGACCCTACAGATTATTAATTCAAATAACACAGTTAATGAAAACTTCAAAAATATAGATAATATGTCTTATTACCTTTAATTCTGTCACCTTGTCACCAGCATTTAATTCTATTTCATTTGTTTTTCACTTAAATATCTATAGTTGTAATCATATTGTATCATTTATAACTTTTCTTCTGGTTGGTTCCTTTGATATATCACAAACATGTTTCTATTTTATCCCCAATCCTGTAACCATTGTTAGTGATTATATAGCATTTTACTACAAAGTATAGTTAACCATTTATTTATTTGAGGACATTTATGTTGCTTCCAGTTTAACCTTTTTTTAAAAAAACGAGTTTTAACAGCTTTTGATATCTACTGCCAAATTGTTTTCCCAAATTGTATACCAACTTATGACGTCACTAGCAATGAGTGGGAGGGCCAGGCTGAAGGTCTGATTAATAATTTCCCAAAAGTAGACCAGTTACCCTGTAAGGTGAATAAAGTACAAAATGTAAGTGCACAGTACAGAGTCTCCAAGTCTGAGTAAGCTTTAAGCAGGGAAGCTAAGGATTGCCATAGTACTATTTACAATGTCATCCCAAAGGCTCATACTTTTCATTCCAAAGACCCTAGAATTGAGTGTCAGAGTAAAGAGAAACAAATGACTGATGGAGAACTAAATTCAGTTCATTATTGCTATTATTGTCCAGGTGGTTACTCTGTGCTTCAGAGGGATTTGTCTCTTGTGGAGTAATATTTGTGTGTCATTAGCATTTGTGAAAATGATAGATCACCAATAGATCCGTTTTGAGCTTTGCTATGGAGATGGTCATCTTCCATAGATCTAGACACCTGGATATGTACAAAGATTCCTGGTCCCCATTCCCAAGTTCTTTACAGAGGATCTCCTAAGACTTTAATCTCCCAACTCCCTTGAATACGGAAGCTGAGTAAACTGAATTCCTATGGAAAGGGAATATTGCTGGCTTTGATCTGGTGGGAAAAGAGGTAGAGCAGATTGTCCAGGAAAGGGAAATGGAACAGCTCATACAGCCCGAACTTGAACAAACTGACTGTCGCTGGAACATGCCTTTGAAAAATTGAAATTTTCTATCTCTGGGTAGGATTTTTAAAACATTATTTGGAAAATTATTGGTGTTACTAGGAGAGTTTAGAGTGCTCAGATTGTCTTTGAAACTCCCCAGTTATATTTCAGCCCATAGATAGCAGTCATCAGTTTTCAATCCAGTTTCAATCCATAAATCATCAATTTTATATGCATGAAAATATGAGTCACTTAAAATTTTTATATAGATTTCACTCATTAATATTAATTCAGTAGGGATGACTTTTTAAAATATTTTTTTCTCCTCAGATCATTTTATCCCCATTGAGAAGTATCAGTTCAGTCTTTACCCAATATTTACGGAAGGAGTAGGGAAACCGAAGATAATTAATAGTTTTACTCAAGGTAAAAATTTTTACTTTTAGTTTCCTTCTACACAGATATGTGGTTTCTTCGTTAGTTAGCAACAATGCTGCCATCTGATTATTCTGTTTCTGATGGAATCATGGAAGAGCCCAGAGTCTTCTGTAGAGGTGTCATGGGTGACTGTGTTAAGGGTATATGGTTCCAAGGTGTCATTAAGAATAATCAGGCATGATATTGTGTTCCTGTATTGGTAAGTAACACTTTCAGTCTCATATTGGGTAGAAAGTTGATTGTTGTTTGGTCGCTAAGTTGTCTCTAACTCTTTGCAACCCCATGGACTGCATCACGCCAGGCTTCCCTGTCCTTCACTATCTCCCAAAGTTTGCTCAAACTCATGTCCACTGAGTCAGTGATGCCATCCAATCATCTCATCCTGTTACCCACTTCTCCTCTTGCTGTCAATCTTTCCCAGCATCAGAGCCTTTTCTAATGAGTCTGCTCTTCACATCATAAAGTTGGTGGAAACAAAAATGGAAATACCGACCTATGCCACAAAATATATCATCATAAAGGTTAATTGAAAAAATATTAATTTGCTGCACAATTAATATAAACACACCTACCCCAAACAATAAGCTTTGACATACTTATGGAGTCTTTAAATTTTCAACATCTTCTAAAGGAAAATTTTTCTGAAAATAAAACTGGAGAGACAGGTATAGAAAAAAATTCACTGGGTGTCATATTTCTGATTCATTTTACTGTACGTGGAGTGGGAAGATTTTGATTTTACTATTATTTTTCAAGTTGTTTTAAAATCGAAGCGACCCAATAATGAAGTTTCAAGAGAGAAATATTTTACTTGGTTTTAGAAGTAAAATAATTATATATAACTTCATTCATGTACTGTTCAACAAATACATATTGAACAGTGTTCTAAGCATTGGGGATTGAATATTGAACATGAGTCTGTGTCCTAAATGGAGCTTAAACTCCATACTCAAATGACAGACAATAAACAAATAACATAGTGTCATATAGAAATAAGTATATGAAATTAAAATAAAAGTAAAATGAAGGGATAGAGTTAAAATGTGGTACTTTAGTGTGTGTGTGAGTTGCTCAGTCATATCCTACTCTTTGTGACTCCATGGACTGTAGCCTACCAGGCTCCTCTGTCCATGGAATTTTCCAGGCAAGAATATTGGAGTGGGTTGCTGTTTCCTTCTCCAAGGGATCTTCCCAATTCAGGAACTGAATCCATGTCTACCCACACTGCAGGCATATTCTTTACTGTCTGAGCAGTAATGATGGCCAAAAATGATGGTCTTTTTCTCTAAGAAGGTGATAAGTCCTGCAAGGACAAAGGGGAAGAACATTTGAACAAGGGGACAGCAAGTGCAAAGACCCTGAAGAGTGAGCGTGCTTGGTGGTCCAAGAAGCAACAAAGAAGTCAATGTGTCTGAAGTGAACAAGATAGAAGTTGATGGGTCTTGTAGAATGCCTTCTCCAGAAGCAGATGACTGGCGCAGAGAGCCATCATAACAACTTTAATTGACACTTTGATTCATATAATTGAAAAGTGATCAGATGGAGAGAGCTGGCAAATAAATATTTTTGAGAAAATGTTTTGCTACATTATGAGAAGCATAATTTACTGCATTACGAGAAGGATAGTTCTAAACAAAATAGTAATTATTTTATGATCAAAGCTTTCTAATTTTGGTATCTTTAAAGGTCATTCAGATTGATGATGAAATCAGAAAAAAGGTCTGTTATGATTTTTGATACAGAAAGATATTACTTCCTCAAGACTCTGAGTTGTGTGAATTTTTTCTTTTTCAGATGATGAAAAACACCAGCATGATGCAGATCTATATGTAATAGTGCCAATAATAATCTCCTCCTCAATCTTATTGCTTGGAACGTTGTCAGTATTGCATCAAAGGTATTGTATGTGGTGGTAAAAATCTCGAGCATATTTAAACCATTTTAAACCCAAATCAGAAACACTAAAATATGCTAAATACTTTATATGTATTCAGTATACAATAAGATGGCATAAGAAGAAAAAGGATTCCTTATTTCAGGAATCCACACTGCATTTTGCTAGCACACATAAGCCTCAGGGAAGAAATTAGATTTTTAACAAATGTATATACATTCATGAAATAACAAGCTTATAACAGAAAAGCCTAGGCAGTGTATTCTTAGAGGTGACAGGAATGGCTTTCAGAATTGTAAATCTAGGTTGAGGACTTTCAGTTGCGAAAATTTATCTGGAATAGTCAATTCACTTATGGTTAGTAGGCATTCTGCTTTTTAAATTTTAGCACTGTGTGGCTCCATTCTGTCTCATTTGAGCTGCTTGAATGGTTCTTTATGTGCCCAATCACTCTGTGCTGAGAGGTCCAGACCATTGAGGTTATTTCACATGTGGCAAATCTCTACAGAAATTTTTGTCTTCTAGCAGTGAAGAGGGAAAAGTGATTTTAGAATCTGAATTTATCTTCCAATCAAGTGAGCTGATGGGGCCTGTGCAAAGTATTTAGCACAGGGCTAGGCATACAGTTTTCAAAAAATGTTAGCTATTTTTTATTAATATTATAGTGATCATTAACTTTGGTCCAGACATAAGGTTGGTAGAAATCTTCCTGTGATAGCATATGAAAGTAAATCTGATCCTACTGTGGCATAACCAGTCTGGTAGACTTAGTCTCTAGTTGTTCGCTTATTAACTGTTAACATTTTCAGTGTGAATGTTCTCTAATTCTAATGCCTTGTTTATCCTTTGTAGAATGAAAAAGTTGTTTTGGGAAGATGTTCCAAACCCCAAGAACTGTTCCTGGGCACAAGGACTTAATTTTCAGAAGGTCCTTTTTTCAATTTTTTTTAACACCAAGTATATAATATTTCATTTTAGATGCTATATATCTTTTAGAACTTCAAACATTTTTAAGGTTCAAAACTTTTTTTTTTAAGGATAAGGTTTAAATTTTATTTTATTCAATTCATCTTAATATGAATCTGTCTAATTTGTTATTTATTTTCATGGATAGGAAGATGCAGGGATTTGAAACCAGGACAAAACAAAATTCAATAGAAAGTTTATCATCTGAATTAACAATATACATACCTTTCTTCTGTGTCATAGTATATCATAAAACAGATATTAGAATGTTAGGGTCAAATCTGATGGAGAACAAGTATTTGTATATACTTTTGGGTATAAATTGATTGTCCTTTGGAAAAGGCTGGAATCAATATTTTTAACCCTTGTAATTATCTTCATAATTACTTAAATCAATTAAAAACTACATAATCCTTTCCTGAAAGACCACAATCTGAAAATGCAATTATCATAGTAAAGCTTACATTTATGAAGATAGTTCCTTTCAAGCTACTTAGGAAACAGTCAACTCTAATAATGTGCACTTATGTCTATAATAGATTTTCTCAGAAAACTCTAGAATTTAACAAATATATCATTAATTTCCCAAGTTTTCCTTGAAGCAGGGTTGGCTTTCTACCTATAAAGCTGGGAAAATAGAATTCAGTTTTTATGGCAAAATATCTAAATGGTGTTTTGAACAATAATCATATGGGGGTTATTCAGTCTCAATAATTGTGTCATTGTAGTCGCTGTTACACGTCTTCAGTGGTTTCTTTTTAGCTACAAGATCAGGTATAGTCCTTTTAAGCTGGTTCTCAATGACTTCTCTCTACAATCTGTTATCAACTTATATATTCCATTTTTCCTGTCCATGGGCCTTAGTCATGCTGACACTATTTCTCTCATCTTTACAGACCCCTCTATGTCAGTGAAGAGTTTGCTCTAAGCTCTTCTTTCCCCAAACCTTCTGTGAACAAATGTAGTTCAGAAGAAATTCTGCCCCCTCTAAGCTTCTAGAGCATTTCATTATTTATTGTGAAGTGTGTTCTGAGTTCTAGGGCTGTATTTTAAGACCACATGTATTATTGAGCTCCTCTTGCTAAATGCAAAATACTAAAGTCAAGATTCACAAAAGAATGAACAAAATGCTGATATCTTATCATATGTCCATTTACTTACGTGCAGATCATTGAGATACACATTCTTACATTCATTAAGATTTTTATTTCAATTCTTGGTATCTTAGTTTCCTCTCCTGTAAAATGAGGTTTAATAGAACTTACCTCATTGAATTGTTTCAGGGAGTAAAGAAGATGATACTTTCAAATAGTAGTGTCTCAATAAATTATCATTATATTGCATATTTACATGTTTTACATTGTTATTCTTTTAGTTACCCCACGGAATAAGTATTAGCATCTCCATTTATAGAAGGAAAAAACCTAAAGCTTATACTGGTTAGGTAACTTGTTTTAGAGTCTGACTTAGTTTACTAATTTGTCTAATTTTTAAGCCTATTCTATTAGTAATTGCTCTCTCTGGCTTTCCTTTTTTTTGACCATGACCCTTGATGAGAAATATGCTTTACCTTGCAACCTAGGAAATGTATAGATATAAATAATATGCATTTGCAGTACCCTCTATCTTCAAAATTTTATTTCATTTAAAAAATACTGGTTACAACCCTCTAACTTCATTCACATACTAATGAATATGATTTGCAATAACAAAATCACTGCTCTACAGTTTACCAATGAACAAGTGAGTGAACAAAATAAGTAATATTGTGGGCAAAACAATGCAAGCAACTAAATTGTCATCTTTCAGCAGAAGAGATGGTGTTTTATCTTCAGACACGGTAGCACTGTAGTTTCACATACTTACATGCATGCATTATCTTTACAGAAACTTCACTTTGCCTGGATCTAACCAGCCCCACACCCATACACTTCTCAGCTATACCCTTACTATAAGCCACAGAATCTCCTTTCATTAAAACAGACCTGATGACTTTTTTCAATTAGTAAAATATTTATTCCTCTTCTTTCTCTTCCATTATGAATTCTTACAGTGACATTTATTGTAGTAATAGTGACATTTCAGCCGTGTATATTTATTTGTCATTCATGCATTCCTTTGTTCAACAGGCACATAATGAGAGTGAGTATTTACATGTAAGTCTAGGATGTTGCTAGGCTCTGGGAAAACAGTTTTTAAGATATCGTTCTTACCATCTAGGCAGTGACAGGGGAGGTCATAGAGGAATGACTGGTTAAAAGCAGTATAGAATGAGCTTGTCTTCTTTGCTCTCTCTAAAATTGTTTATTCATTTATAATTCAATCATTAATTCATTCCATGCATTTTTTCAAGGGATATTTATTGAATACTTATTCTAATGCCAGTCACTCATCTAGGCCTTGGGGTTAAAATGGTGGGAAAATAAAAACTCTTGGAGTGTACAGTCTATGGGAAAGATAAGATTAATCAGTTTATAACTGAAATGACTATATGTGTTATATATAATACATATTATGATAACATTATGAACACTAATAATGATTAACATGTTTTGAAATAAAGGGACCCAGTGTGCTGAGTGTATTATGTGGGATGGGGGTGGTGAGTGAATGAAGGTAAGAAAGTGACAGCTGAGCTAAGATCTGGAAGATGAACAGTGATCAAGTAGGATTTGTGGGGGAGGGTGAGAGCCCAGGCAAGACCACCTGAGAAAACAAAGCCCTGTGGTAGGAAGGACCTTGGCACATTCACAAACTGAAAATAGGGAGGTTAAAAGACAAAGAGTGAAAAGGAGACTATTTTCTCCTCAATATTTATTGAGGTTTTTTTCTTTGAATATGAGAGGAATTAAAAAAAAATTGAAGTGCTTGTCTAACTAAAAATGTAAACACTTCACTGTGTCAGTATATATAAATTCTGGAAATAACAATCCTACTGTCTCAGAGAAGCTGAAACACTCAGTCTTCAAAACGGTAAGCTCTGAAATCTCTATGAACCACCAGGAATAATGGCTTCTAAGTGTTTACCAGGGCAAGGAAATGGTCCAGCCCACCTTAGCAAAATGTAGTTTGACCCTGCATCAAGTTTTTCCATTTTCCAGAAAATGCTGGACACAAAAGAAGGTAGACTGAGTCAGTGACTCTAGCCTACACGCTACCTCGCTGTGTCATGTAGCTCCCTGAAGAGGAGCGTCATGCCGGAGCAGATCGCCTGGCAGACGTGTGCAACAGACAGGAACATCCCACATGTCCCCAGGTTCTGGTAAACTGAGAAAGTGTGAAGAGTCTCTAAGCAGGGTGGGTGAATGACATTATTTGTAAGACTTTTTTTTTTTTTTTTTTTTTACTTTTGCAAATATTAGACTTTAAAATCTTGTAAGATATTCTTTAAGCATAACTAGCCCTCAAGGTACTCAGTTTATTACTTGGCTTAACAGGTACTCAGGAATAAATCAGTTTTGGGAATGTATCAGGAATATTTGAAGAGTAAAGAATGAAATTTCAAAGGTTTTACTGATGATAAAAATCTAATCTTCTAAAATTAAATAACTTCTTAAAATCTCACCTTCTACTTTAATCTCCTAACTAAAAGTACTTTTGGGGGGACAAATAATACAGAATAATTCACATTATATTTCTAAAGAGGACAAGACAATTTACTATCTGCTCCAAACTTTCATATTCATATTATTTTATTTAATTTCACCATAGACCTAATAGCTTTATATTTTCTGACTACAAAACTGAGGCACAGAGTGGTTCAGCAGCTTGTCTTGATCAGACAGCCTGTAGGTGTGAAAACCTTGGTTAAGCTCAGGTTCACTGTACTCACACTGATACCCTTCCCATCAAGTCCATATTAACAATAGATTGCTTAATATACTTAATGCCACTAAATTGTGCACTTAAAAATAGTTGAAATAATAAATTTTATGTATATCTTAACACAAAAAAGTTGGCAAAGAATCCAAAGAGATATTTCTGCAAAGAAGATGTACAAATAGTCAATAAGGAAAAATGAATATATGTTCAATGTGATTAGGAAAAGATTAGGGAAATGTAAACCAAAAGCACAAGATAGCACTTTATGCTAGCTACGATGGTATAATAAAAACAACAACAACAACAACAAAAAAAAACAGGTAATAAGTGTTGGTGAGAATGTGGAGAAATTGGAACTTTCCTGTACTGCCAGCATGAACATTAAAATGGTGCAGCCATTTGCTCTTAATTTTTCTGGCAGGTCACCTTTATATTTCTAAAAATAAGATACTTATGCCATTATGAGATGTAAATATTTGGCGATTTCTGGCTGTAATGGGGACTTACTTATACACATCCTTCTTTGCCCCTTCTTCCCTCATGCTATTTCCATATCATATTGTTAGTCACTTTTTTTCAGTTCCTTCAGTAATCGGTCTATAATCTCAGGATAGTCTTCTAGAGCTCCATTTGTTATTCCATGAAAGAGAGACTGTTTCTTAGAACACCCCCCTTTATGAAAATGAAGACATTAGTACTCTTACCTTTCTTTCCATGTCTCTCTCCACTTCCCAATCTTTGTCAGCTGTAACTTTACGTTTTCACTTAAGTCAGGGTCGATAGCATGTTCTGTGCTATAATTTGTCTGGAGTTAATTTAAAAATATAAAAACCCAATAAACTGTATTTTCATTGTTATGAGTTTATAAATATTGTTCCTTGCAGAACCAAGTAATATAATGTGGTATTACCACACTTTGTGGTTCCAATGACACAAAATAGTTTAAAAATATATTTTAGAAACATTCCATCCTGTTGATCTGAATTTTGTCAAATTTTAGTTGGCCTCATTTTAAATTTTTATGTTTTGTTTTGTGTTTGTTTTGCTTTCTGTAGAGCTTCTAATTGCTTCTTATTTTTTTTTTTTTAACCTTCTGGATGCTGTTATTGCATGTGCGTCTTCACTGGAGACCTGTTCCCCAGGCACTCTGTCCAGGAAATCCTCTATCCTCCTACTGTGATCTGGATTAGGCCTTTTCTGGCGTGCTGCGATTCATGGGGTCGCAAAGAGTCGGACACGACTGAGCGACTGAACTGAACTGAACTGAACATTACTACAAGCCATCCCTCTGAATTTTCCCTTAACTGGTTTCTAGTTGGGGGATGCAATGCAGGAGACCCTGGTTTGATTCTGGTGTCAGGAAGATCCCCTGGAGAAGGGAAAGCTGGTTTCTAGTGGAAAACTGTTCTCTAGATACTTTTTCTTCCTCTTTTTTGATTAACTGCCTCCTTACATAACCTGCCAGGAAATATTGTGTAAGTTGAAGTCTCTCCAAGCCTGAAATTCTTTTTATTGTGCCTTCCTTTATTGATATTTTGGTTGAATAGCAAGTTCTAGGTTGACAAGCCTTTCCCATAAAACTTTGAGACAATTCCTGCCTTATCCTCTAGCATCTGGTATCACTTCTGAGAAGTCCAGTGCCACTCTGACTTTTACTCCTCATTGGTATCATGCAGTTTTCTTGCTTTTAATATATTATCCCTGTTATTGATGTTCTAAAATTTTAGTGATAGGTCTAAACCTATTTAGGAATATTCTTTTTCATTTAACTTTGTTCTTATTTGAAGAAACTTTTGATTCCAATCTCCTGTCAATTCTAAGAAATTACATTATTTTTTTTATAACTTCCTCTCCTCTTATTTCTTTGGATCTCATTCTAGAATATATATTAGGTGGATGTTGGACCCTCTGCATAGATCTATACTTCTTATCTCTTCTCTAATATATCTGTTTCTTTGTCTTTTTTTTTTATGTTTGAGACCTTGCCATACCCTGTTCCTTCAGTGCCTCTATTGAACATTTGCTCTTTATAGTTGTAAATTTCCAACTATTCATTTCCAGTGTATCCTGTTCTGACTTTATGCATGCAGTATTTTCTTACTAAAAATAAAAATTCAGAGGATCATTCTTTGTTTTAAAAATTCTCTTTTCTTCTATTCCTTGAACTCTCTGTTTCTGCTAGGATCATATTCTCCTCCTGTTTATCTTGGCTTTTTAAAAAATCTCACACTTTCCACACATATGTGGTAATCCTTTGTTTTTCTTTCATATTTAAGAAAGGGACTGCTGCCCTGAATGGGTTAGAAAGGGCTCTGCTAGATGAGGAAAGACATGCTCCTAGACACCAATACTCCTCAGCTGCTGAATTCCTCCTCAGATAATTTTCAATTACTTTTAAGAACAAATCTTCAATTTGAGTGTGGGGAGTATGAAGCCTTTTCCATGTGTAGTAGAGGGAGTAGAAGAGCCCCACTCCATGTAAAGAATTTCCTGTTTTCAGGCAAAGGTCTCATTTCTTCCTGTGTTTTTACCTGCCTTTTCTTCACCCCTCCCCCCATCTCCACTATATCAGTTCAGTCGGTTCAGTCACTCGGTCGTGTCCAACTCTTTGCGACCTCATGGACTGCAGCACTCCAGGCTTCCCTGTCTGTCACCAACTCCTGGAGCTTGCTCAAACTCATGTCCATCGAGTCAGTGATGCCATCAGCCATCTCATCCTCTGTCACCCCCTTCTCCTCCTGCCTTCAATCCTTCCCAACATCAGTGTCTTTTCCAATGAATCAGTTCTTTGCATCAGGTGGCCAAAGTATTGGAGTTTCGGCTTCAACATCAGTCCTTCCAGTGAATATTCAGGACTCATTTCCTTTAGGATTGACTGGTTGGATCTCCTTGCAGTCCAAGGGACTTTCAAGAGTCTTCTCCAACACCACAAATCAAAAGCATCAATTCTTTAGTGCTCAGCTTTCTTTATGGTCCAACTCTCACATCCGTACATGATTACTGGAAAAACCATAGCTTTGACTAGAAGGACCTTTGTTGGCAAAGTAATGTCTTTGCTTTTTAATATGCTATCTAGGTTGGGCATAGCTTTTCTTCCAAGAAGCAAGTGTCTTTTAATTTCATGGCTGCAGTCACCATCTGCAGTGATTTTGGAGCCCAAGAAAATGAAGTCTGACACTGTTTCCATGGTCTCCCCATCTATTTGCCATGAAGTAATGGGACTGGATGCCATGATCTTCGTTCTTTTGAATGTTGTGCTTTAAGCCAACTTTTTCACTCTCCTCTTTCACTTTCATCAAGAGGCTTGTTAGTTCCTCTTTGCTTTCTGCCGTAAGGGTGGTGTCATCTGCATATCTGAGGTTATTGATATATGATCTCCACTATATGCAACAGGGCAAACTGTCTTTCTCTTCAGCTAGGGCTTCCCTGGTGGCTCAGCTGGTAAAGAATCCACTTGCAATGTGGGAGACCTGGGTTCAATCCCTGGGTTGGGAAGATCCCCTGGAGAAGGGAAAGGCTAGCCACTACAGTATTCCTGCCTGGAGAATTCCATGGACTGTATAGTCCATGAGGTCGCAAAGAGTCGGACATGACTGAGCAGCTTTCACTTTCACTTTTCACTTTCCCCCCCATCTCCACTATATGCAGCAGGGCAAACTGTCTTTCTCTTCAGCTAAAGCCCACCCTGGAGGTATTCCAGTCTGCATCTCATCTCCTTTGGTCTACTATGCTCCTCCACTTGTTTTCCATCTATTAGGAATTTGAAATCTCATTCCTTCTTAACCTTCTCAGATTGTCTCATTTGATTTATTCATGCACTTTCATTCTAACAGACCCTCTATAGAGATAAGAAAGAAACATGCACGCTCAAACTGCCATCTTGAACCACAATACTTTCCTACACCATTTCTCACAATACTTTAAAAACCAGAATCTTTAACAGCATTGCAATCAATTATACTTCAATAAAATAAATGAAACAAATCAAAATCTTTTTTAAAGTTCTGAAATAGGTTAAAAATAAAAATAAAAAACAAAGGTTGAAATTCTTGTAGGAAAACATATTGCAGTAAGTCAATAGCCTTGTTTTGCTTCTAACTCAAAACTTTTTTTAACCTCTTTCTTTAGGATTTTGTCTGATCTGTTAGTTTCTTCCTCTAAATCCAAACCGTCTACATTTGAGGTGTCTGTGTGTGATCTAACCCTGCTCCTTTGTTGTCTACATTTATGACTATTTCCACGAAGTGTACTCCCACTTAACCACCTAAATACTTTGGAGTGTTTAAACTAAAATCAAATGGATCTTTTTTTTTCTTTTGAGTCAAAGACTATCCTAGATTACACCACCTGTTCTAGTTCTCAAAAGAAAAAGCTTAGTAACTGATAAACTCCTAATACCGTTCTCAAGGATCTGAAGCAGCTTGTCCCTGAAACTACTAGAACAGCCTTGCAGAAGTGTCAAAGAGCTAACGTAGTCCCCTAAAACATGATTTCCATTTTCTCTGTTTTCTTGTCCTTCTTAATATCTATATATTTGCCCTTGGGTCATAATGAACCAGAAGAGATGATAAATTAATCAGCTCAAATCTATCACAGCAAATAAAAAAAGCAAAAGAAGGAACATGTTCTCCTCCCTAATTGTGTTTAAAATATCTTTTCATCTTCCACTGTATTATAGACATTGCTGGATTAGAGAAACATTCAGAGTCCTCACTCTACTTTGGTTAGTTGTGCAACTTTAAGCCTTGATCACTTCATCTATAAAAAAGGGAGAAATGTGGACCAGATGATTTCTTAGAACTTTTTTCTAGATTAAAAAAACCATGATAAGTTTATTCTTCTTTACTATTTCAAGTCTTCTCTATTTTAATTGAAAAAATTATTTTCAGAGATCTATTACTTTACTCTTTCTTGTTCCAAATTCTCAATATTTGCTCTTTTTCTTCCACTTGCTTTTAATTTTCTCAGCTCTTTGTTCTTCTTTGCTTTTATTTATTCTATTATTCCTCTATAGATTTTCTTTTCAGGGGTCACTAAGCCTATCCTTAGATATTAAGGCACGCATTAAGAAAATCATAGGGACCATCTTAGTTCAAAATGTTATCTTTTCTTAAAAACATGCATTACTGTAGTTTAACACAAGAATTTATGATCCACTACCCATGCCTGACAGAACATCTTTTTGATTTCTTTTATCTTTTGCTTTCTGAGTGGTTTTTTATTTTGCTTCCTTATTTTGTTTTATTTTATCTGAACAGAGAACGGACATTCTTTGAAGTCTAATCATGATCACTTCCGATGAATCCAATCTGCCAGCTTCCCAACATTCTATAGAGTATTAGAAGATTTTTACATTTTGAAGAAGGGGAGACAATCTAAAAAAAAATTGGTGAAACTATTGAGAACTAAAATACGGTGGATTATGTTGATTTAGAACTTAAAATAGATGGGTAAATTTGGAATTCAAGACATTGATCTCAGTCCGGTTCAGTTTGGATGTATGATTACTTCTCAGGTCATCTCAAAAGTAGTATTTATGATATCTTGCTTTTGATTTGTCCTTTGTTTGGTTATAAAACATTGAAAAATATGACTGTTGCTCTCAGCACATATCTATTAGATATCATCAAATTTATAGTAGATAATGCTGTAACTGCAAATACAATGACTCTAAATATAAAATGTAGCAAAAGTTTTTAGTTTACATTTTATGTCCAAAAATTTCCATTTTATATCCTTTTATAAACACTTCAGCCTATAAATTGAACCATTTGGGTATTCTTTATAATGTCTTGGAGATCTTATATATATCTAACTCTGATCCATATGGGAATTTTCATTTTAGCCTTGAAAATGGCCTAAATGCTAACTTCGATTTCAGTTCAAAGACAGTTTGTTCTGGTCAAAGGCCAGTAGACGTTACAGTTCATTTTGGGATGACCTGACATATCCAGGTCAGGTTGACCAGATAAGAAAACACATCAGCTTCCAATTCGGCATCTTTGTGAAATTCTTTACTCAATTTAATTTATTTACACTGAGCCACCCAAAGCTCCTAGCAGGCAGGGAAGTGGGCGGTGATGCAAAAAGGGAGGCTCTCTAGAGCTTTTAGTAATAGCTCAAAGCAAACCCAGGACTTTCCTGCCTGAAAAAAAAGACCACCACTAATGCTATGAATTACCTTGTGTGCTATGCTGCTCACATTATAAATAAACCAAAGCCTCTGCTTGATTAACCCAAATAATATTTAAATTTAGGATACATATGCATCACTTACTTTTGGATTTCATTTACAGTTTGATTTGAATGTTAAAAAAAAAAAACCTAAAAATCAGGAAGAAAGTGTCCTTTCCCCACTTCATTGACTTTTAAAAGATGTCATTGGAATTTAAAATTGAAGTGTGAAAATATGAAAGGATATTAATTCCTTCTAGCTGAGTACATATTTATTATGCTCTCAGACTGTTCTAAAATCTTGAAATATTAGATGTATATGGTAATTGAAATGATTTAATAAACATACTCTTAATAAGTGTTTGTGACCCATTGATAAGATATACTTTAATAATATATGGATATGTGTTTGTTGTTGTTGTCTTCCATTATTAGTGAACTCTTTCATCAAATGCATTTGAAGAAGTAAATTATTTGGTATAACAGATTAATTACCAATTATGAAGTTTTAGAGGGCATGAAATATGTCAAACATGTCATTTGAAGAACATCTGTGAGTTTGCATGTTATGTGCTATTCTTATTTTTGTTTTCAATGTTAATAGTATGTAGTTCCTTTATTTGTAGATCTTAATTTCTTGGTTCATTTAAATTTTAAGAAAATCAATACATATATAGTAATAACCTTAAGAAAAAATATAATGAGCAAAAATTTTTTGAAGGAAATTATATAAATTTAATTATGTATTTCTCTCAGAAAGAAAACAAGAAGAGGAATAGTTTTCTCTTTACACATTATGTTCATAGAAAAATAGAAAACTTTGTGTTAATACAGTATTTGTTATTATGTAGTATTTTAATCTCTGTATAAATCTATTCCATTATATTTGGTATATTTATTCCTTTATGGTTATAATCACCCATATATTTCATTGAGTTCAACATTATGTTAAATGAATTGTCTTTTTATATGGAATATATTTGCCATTATGAATGTTGATTACATTGTTATTTCAAGCAATATATCTGAATTCATTCTATTAGTTGAGAACTATAAAATTCAAAATTTTAATTATATGTATAGCATAAAATTGAACACATTTTCTATAGTACTTCATTTAGTTGTGTTAATTTTTCAATCTGCTGTGTCTACAGTTTTGTTTATTTTTCATTTATATTTTCAATATGTTTACATTATATGAGTTGAGCTTTTTTGCACATAGATGCTTGCTTGTAGCTGCTTAGCAGGGTTTGTTGTTGTAATGTAACCACTGTTATAAAAATACGATGTGCATTTGTTTTGCATCTTTGTCTTCATTCCACGTGTCCTATAGTTTATATTTTTATGTGAAGTTATTTATAAGGAATGGTTATTTAAAAGTCTATGATCGTCTCTTTCACCTTAATTGTTTTCAACAAATAGATATTCTTAGTTCTTATTTTCTGATAGTCATAAATAGATTTTTAGTATGATGTAAGGTAGATAGGATCACATATAGTTTACCTTCATGTCATATATTATGTCATGGAGTAGTCATTTTAGCTATCTGTAGCCAAGTTGTATTGCTCCTTTGATTTTTTAAAGAATTTGTTTATTCACTTTTGTCTATGCTGTGTCTTCACTGTTGTGTGGGTTTTCTCTGGCTGTGGTGAGCAGGGGCTGCTCTCTAGTTGTGGCCCAGGATTTCCCGTTGCGGCGGCTTCTCTTACTGCAGAGCATGCGCTCTAGGGTGAGCGGGCTTCAGCGGTTGCATAGTTGTGGCTCCCTGGCTCTAGAGTGCAGGCTCACTAGTGTGGCCCGCGGGCTTAGCTGCTCCACAGCACGTGGGATCTCTCTGGATCAGGGATGGAACCTGTGTCTCCTGAATTGGCACGTGGATTCTTTACCACTGCACCACCAAGGAAGCCCCACTCATTCGATTTTGTATCAATCTACCTTTTAAACGTGATGTAAGAGATTTCAGTTTGTGGAAGTATAATTTACTATACAATATTAGAAATACTTCTAGAGATAACACTTTAGAATTTCAGTGTTCTCAGTCACATCTGTCTTTGAAACCTCATGGACTGTAGCCTGTCAGGCTCCTGTGTCCATGGGATTTTCCAGGCAAGAATACTGGATCCCGTTCTCCAGGGGATCTTTCTGACCCAGGAATCAAACCCACGTCTATTGTGTCTCCTGCATTGGCAGGCGTTTTCTTTACCACCAGCACCACCTGGGAGGCCATTGAGAGCTATGCACTTTCAGGTACTATCTAATGTATTCCTTGTACAAAGCTACAAGGTATATATTGAACACAATTTTACAGATGAGGAAACTGAAAGGCAGAGAGGTTAATGTACTTGTCCATGATCATAGAAACGGAAGGACTCAAAATAAGTCTTTCTCATGCCTGTTTTTTTTTTTTTTAAATTTTAAAATCTTTAATTCTTACATGCATTCCCAAACATGAACCCCCCTCCCACCTCCCTCCCCATGACATCTCTCTGGGTCATCCAAACAGTATCTTATACTACCTGTCCCTTACAATTTTTGATCTATTTATTTCAGTCCAAAATCAATTAGTTTATGGTTGATTTATGTCCTTTCATATTAACTTTCACACTTCCATTTCTTCCATGATATCACAGTGAAGCAAAACAAAACAAAACAGAAATTAATACAATTGAGGATTAAAATGTGTCTTTTCTTTTAGCCAGAAACGTTTGAGCATCTTTTTATCAAGCACACAGAATCAGCGACCTTTGGTCCTCTTCTTTTGGAGCCTGAAACCATTTCAGAAGATATCAGTGTCGATACATCATGGAAAAATAAAGATGAGATGGTGCCAACAACTACAGATGCTCTGCTTTTGACGACTCCAGATCTTGGAAAGGGTTCTATTTGTATTAGTGACCAGTGCAGCAGTGCTCAGTTCTCTGAGGCTGAGAGCACAGACATAACCTGTGAGGATGGAAGCAGGAGACAGCCCTCTGTTAAATATGCCACCCTGCTCGGCAGCTCTAAATCAGGTGAAGCCGAGGAGGAGCAAGGGCTTATAAACAGCTCAGCCAGCAAGTGCTTCTTGAGCAACCATTCTTCACCAAAGGAGTCTTCCTCTAAGAGATCATGGGAAATAGAAACCCAGGCATTTTTTATATTGTCAGATCAGCATCCCAATATAATTTCACCACACCTTCCATTCTCAGAAGGCCTGGATGAACTTTTGAAACTTGAGGGAAATTTCCCTGAGGAAAATAATAATGAAAGGCCTGTCTATTATTTAGGAGTCACTTCAATCAAAAAGAGAGAGAGTGATGTGTTTTTGACCAATGAGTCAAGAGTGTTGTCCCCATTCCCAGCCCACTGTTTATTCACTGACATCAGAATCCTCCAGGACAGTTGCTCACACCTTGTAGAAAATAACTTTAACTTAGGAACTTCTGGTCAGAAGACTTTTGTATCTTACATGCCTCAATTTCAGACTTGTTCCACTCAGACTCAGAAAATAATGGAAAACAAGATGTGTGACCTAACTGTCTAATTTCATTCCAGAAGCATCTAAGATTTATGATGTAATTGAGTCATATGAAGGTTAATATATTTCACCATTGGTTAGGAGAGTACAAAAGAAAACAGAGTTAAATTTGAAAATGATTGTTCCAGAACTAATGGTAGCTATACTCACTCAAGTAATATAGACAAAGGGTGTGAGAAAGCCTTCAAGAGCCTAACAATGTAGACTGACTCTTCTAATGATTTTGCTAGTCAGCTACAGGGGGACAGTCTCCAGAGACATTTGTCTACCTAGCCATAAACCCAACAGTAGTATTTTTGGGGACATTGATCGTATGTAGAAGGAGCTAATCATCTGAATTACATTCACATCTGAAAGACTTCACACTAACACTTCTGAAAATGTAACTATTTTCAAGGGTGTGGTTATTTTACCTTGAGTTGTCTTTACTGTGTGCTCATTTACACACACACACACACATACAATCATACCCAATAGGCATCCTTGTGCATTTTAAAAGTACGTGATGTATTTGTATTTTGTGATGTTAGACTGTGTGATTTGAAAGTGTTTTTATTTAACAGACTTACCTTGAGCACTTACTCTGTGATCCACACTCAGCTAAATGTTGTAGATAAATAGAGGATATTGCCCTGGGCTAGGGGATATACTTGTGAAGATACATAAGAAATCAGTCTTTATGTATCAAATCTAAGATCTGTACCACAGAATGAAACTACCTATTAGAATGATGATACGCACAGGTATTTTGATAGCAACACGTATTTATGAAAATATACTGTCTGCCTTAACTTTTCTTTGGCTTCCCTGATAGGTTGGTTGGTAAAGAATCCGCCTGCAATGTGGGAGACCTGGGTTCGATCCCTGGGTTGGGAAGATCCCCTGGAGAAGGGAAAGGCTACCCACTCCAGTGTTCTGGCCTGGAGAATTCATGAACTCTATAGTCCATGGGGTCGCAAAGAGTTGGACACGACTGAGTGACTTTCACCTCACTAACTCTTCTTTATAAAGATGTTGACATGCTCACTTTCTCCTACAGTTAGATAGTTAAATATTACTGTATGTGACTCTGGAGTCCTTGTCTTCCTCATTCCCACTTGCATATACAGTAGTTTTTTCTCCTTTACTTTGCAGTTCAGTTCAGCTCAGTCGCTCAGTCGTGTCCGACTCTTTGCGACCCCATGAATTGCAGCACACCAGGCCTCCCTGTCCATCACCATCTCCCGGAGTTCACTGAGACTCACGTCCATTGAGTCCGTGATGCCATCCAGCTATCTCATCCTGGGTTGTCCCCTTCTCCTCCTGCCCCCAATCTCTCCCAGCATCAGAGTCTTTTCCAATGAGTCAACTCTTCACATGAGGTGTTCAAAGTACTGGAGCTTCAGCTTTAGCATCAGTCCTTCCAAAGAAATCCCAGGGTTGATCTCCTTCAGAATGAACTGGTTGGATCTCCTTGCAGTCTAAGGGACTCTTAAGAGTCTTCTCCAACACCACAGTTCAAATGCATCAATTCTTTGGTGCTCAGCCTTCTTCACAGTCCAACTCTCACATCCATACATGACCACAGGAAAAACCATAGCCTTGACTAGATGGACCTTAGTCGGCAAAGTAATGTCTCTGCTTTTGAATATACTATCTAGGTTGGTCATAACTTTTCTTCCAGGAGTAGGAGTCTTTTAATTTCATGGCTGCAATCACCATCTGCAGTGATTTTGGAGCCCCCCCAAAATAAAGTCTGACACTGTTTCCACTGTTTCCCCATCTATTTGCCATGAAGTGATGGGACCAGATGCCATGATCTTCGTTTTCTGAATATTGAGCTTTATGCCAACTTTTTCACTCTCCTCTTTCACTTTCATCAAGAGGCTTTTTAGTTCCTCTTCACTTTCTGCCATAAGGGTGGTGTCATCTTCATATATGAGGTTATTGATATTTCTCCCGGCAATCTTGATTCCAGCTTGTGTTTCTTCCAGCCCAGCGTTTCTCATGATGCACTCTGCATAGAAGTTAAATAAGCAGAGTGACAATATACAGCCTTGACGTAGTCCTTTTCCTATTTGAAACCAGTCTGTTGTCCCATGTCCAGTTCTAACTGTTGCTTCCTGACCTGCATACAGATTTCTCAAGAGGCAGGGCAGGTGGTCTGGTGTTGCCATCTCTTTCAGAATTGTCCACAGTTTATTGTGATCCACACAGTCAAAGGCTTTGGCATAGTCAATAAAGCAGAAATAAATGTTTTTCTGGAACTCTCTTGCTTTTTCCATGATCCAGTGGATGTTGGCAATTTGATCTCTGGTTCCTCTGCCTTTTCTAAAACCAGCTTGAACATCGGGGAGTTCATGGTTCACGTATTGCTGAAGGCTGGCTTGGAGAATTTTGAGGGTTACTTTACTAGCGTATGAGATGAGTGCAATTGTGCGGTAGTTTGAGCATTCTTTGGCATTGCCTTTCTTTGGGATTGGAATGAAAACTGACCTTTTTCCAGTCCTGTGGCCACTGCTGAGTTTTCCAAATTTGCTGGCATATTGAGCGCAGCATTTTCACAGCATCGTCTTTCAGGATTTGAAACAGCTCAACTGGAATTGCATCACCTCCACTAGCCTTGTTCATAGTGATGCTTTCTAAGGCCCACTTGACTTCACATTCCAAGATGCCTGGCTCTAGATTAGTGATAAAATCATCATGATTATCTGGGTCGTGAAGATCGTTTTTGTACAGTTCTTCTGTGTATTCTTGCCACCTCTTCTTAATATCTTCTGCTTCTGTTAGGTCCATACCATTTCTGTCCTTTATCGAGCCCATCTTTGCATGAAATGTTCCCTTGTATCTCTAATTTTCTTGAAGAGATCTCTAGTCTTTCCCATTCTGTTGTTTTCCTCTATTTCTTTTCATTGATCACTGAGGAAGGCTTTCTTATCTCTTCTTGCTATTCTTTGGAACTCTGCATTCAGATGCTTATGTCTTTTCTTTTCTCCTTTGCTTTTTGCCTCTCTTCTTTTCACAGCTATTTGTAAGGCCTCCCCAGACAACCACTTTGCTTTTTTGCATTTCTTTTCCATGGGGATGGTCTTGATCCCTGTCTCCTGTACAATGTCACGAACCTCAGTCCATAGTTCATCAGGCACCCTATCTATCAGATCTAGACCCTTAAATCTATTTCTCACTTCCACTGTATAATCATAAGGGATTTGATTTAGGTCATACCTGAATGGTCTAGCGGTTTTCCCTACTTTCTTCAATTTGAGTCTGAATTTGGTAATAAGGAGTTCATGATCTGAGCCACAGTCAGCTCCTGGTCTTGTTTTTGTTGGCTGTATAGAGCTTCTCCATCTTTGGCTGCAAAGAATATAATCAATCTGATTTCGGTGTTGTTCGTCTGGTGATGTCCATGTGTAGAGTCTTCTCTTGTGTTGTTGGAAGAGGGTGTTTGCTATGACCAGTGCGTTCTCTTGGCAAAACTCTATTAGTCTTTGCCCTGCTTCATTCCGCATTCCAAGGCCAAATTTGCCTGTTACTCCAGGTGTTTCTTGACTTCCTACTTTTGCATTCCAGTCCCCTATAATGAAAAGGACATCTTTTTGGGGTGTTAGTTCTAAAAGGTCTTGTAGGTCTTCATAAAACCATTCAACTTCAGTTTCTTCAGTGTTACTGGTTGGGGCATAGACTTGGATAACTGTGATATTGAATGATTTGCCTTGGAGACGAACAGAGATCATTCTGTTCATTTTTGAGACTGCATCCAAGTACTGCATTTCGGACTCTTTCGTTGACCATGATGGCTACTCCATTTCTTCTGAGGGATTCCTGCCCACAGTAGTAGATGTAATGGTCATCTGAGTTAAATTCACCCATTCCAGTCCATTTTAGTTCACTGATTCCTAGAATGTCAACATTCACCCTTGCCATCTCTTGTTTGACCACTTCCAATTTGCCTTGATTCATGGACCTGACATTCCAGGTTCCTATGCGATAGTGTTCTTTACAGCATCGGACCTTGCTTCTATCACCAGTCACATCCACAGCTGGGTATTGTTTTTGCTTTGGCTCCATCCCTTCATTCTTTCTGGAGTTATTTCTCCACTGATCTCCAGTAGCATATTGGGCACCTAATGACCTGGGGAGTTCCTCTTTTGGTATCCTATCATTTTGCTATGGTAATACTTTCCTTGTTGCTGTGCTGTGCTTAGTCACTCAGTTGTGTCCGACTCTTTGCGATCCCATGGAATGCATCCTACCAGGCTTTTCTGTCCATGGGGATTCTCCAGGCAAGAATATTGGAGTGGGTTGTCATACCTTCCACCAGGCGATCTTCGTAACCCAGGGGTCAAACCCAGGTCTCCCACATTGCAAGGCGGATTCTTTACCAGCTGAGCTAACAGGGAAGCCCCAATACTTTCCTTACTTTAGGTAAATTAATTATTGAAATAATTGTATGAAAAATGTTCTACTATTACATTCCTTTTAAAAATTAGAAGATTACGTAATTTTCCCCAAGATCACAGGTAGTGGAATTCAATTATAAACCCAGAAATTTTTAAGCTAGTGATTATGCTTTTAACCCATACCTTACATTGTTATCCATTAAAAAAAAGATCTGACCTGTAATCTAATAAAATTTCTTAAGTAGAATTCCAACTTAAGTTGAAGAAAGTAGGGAAGACCACTAGACCATTCAGGTATGACCTAAATCAAATCCCTTATGATTATACAATGAAAGTGACAAATAGATTCAAGGGATTAGATCTGATAGAGTGCCTGAAGAACTATGGATATAGGTTCATGACATTGTACAGGAGGCAGTGATCAAGACCATCCAAAGAAAAACAAATGCAAAAAGGCAAAATAGTTTCTGCAAAAACCTTACAAATAGCTATGAAAAGAAGAGATGAAAAAGGCAAAGGATAAAAGGAAAGATATCCCCATTTGAATGAACAAGGAGAGATAAGAAAGCCTTCTTCAGTGATCAATGCAAAGAAATAGAGGAAAACAACAGAATGGGAAAGACTAGAGATCTCTTCAAGAAAATTAGATACGAAGGGAACATTTTATGCAAAGATGGGCTCGATAAAGGACAGAAATGGTATGGACCTAACAGAAGCAGAAGAGACTAAGAAGAGGTGGCAAGAATACACAGAAGAACTGTACAAAAGAGATCTTCATGACCCAGATAACCACAATGGTGTGATCACTCACCTAGAGCCAGACATCCTTGAATACAAAGTCAAGTGGGCCTTGGGAAGCATCAAACAAAGCTAGTGGAGGTGATGGAATTCCAGTTGAGCTATTTCAAATCCTGAAAGATGATGCTATGAAAGTGCTGCACTCAATATGCCAGCAAATTTGAAAAATTCAGCAGTGGCCACAGGACTGGAAAAAGGTCAGTTTTCAACCAATCCCAAAGAAGGGCAATGCCAAAGAATGTTCAAACTATCCCACAATTGTACTTATCTCCCATGCTAGCAAAGTAATGCTCAAAATTCTCCAAGCCAGGCTTCAACAGTATGTGAACTGTGAACTTCCAGATGTTCAAGCTGGATTTAGAAAAGGCAGAGGAACCAGAGATCAAATTGCCACCATCTGCTGGATCATTGAAAAAGCAAGAGAGTTCCAGAAAAACATCTACTTCTGTTTTATTGATTACACCAAAGCCTTTGATTGTGTAGATCACAACAAACTGTGGAAAATTCTTCAAGAGATGGGAATACCAGACCACCTGACCTGCCTCCTAGAAATCTGTATGCAGGTCAAGAAGCAACAGTTAGAACTGGACATGGGACAAAAGACTGGTTCCAAATTGGGAAAGGAGTATGTTAAGGCTGTATATTGTCACCCTGCTAACTTAACTTATATGCAGAGTACATCATGTGAAATGCTAGGCTTAATGAATCACAATCTGGGATCAAGATTGCCCAAAGAAATATCTATAACCTCAGATATGCAGATGATACCACTCTTATCAGAAAGGGTGAGGCAGAAAGTGAAGAGGAACTAAAGAGCCTCTTGATGAAAGTGAAAAAAGAGAGTAAAAAAAGCTGACTTAAAACTCAATATTCACAAAAGATCATGGCATCTGGTCCCATCACTCCATGACAAATAGATGGGGAAACAATGGAAACAGTGACAAACTTTATTTTCTTGGGCTCCAAAATCACTGCAGATGGTGACTGTAGCCGTGAAATTAAAAGACACTTGCTTCTTGGAAAAAAAGCTATGACTAACCTAGACAATATATTAAAAAGCAGAGACATTACTTTGCTATTAAAGTTCTGTCTAGTCAAAGCTATGTTTTTTCCAGTAGTCATGTATGAATGTGAGAGTTGGACTGTAAAGAAAGCTGAGTGCCAAAGAATTGATGCATTTGAACTGTGGTGTTGGAGAAGACTCTTGAGAGTCCCTTGGACTGGAAGGAAATCCAACCAGTCAATCCTAAAGGAAATGAGTCCTGAATATGCATTGGAAGGACTGATGTTGAAGCTGAAACTCCAATTATTTGGCCACCTGATGCAAAGAACTGACTCACTGGAAAAGACCCTGATGCTGGGGACGATTGAAGGCAGGAGGAAAAGGGAATGACAGATGATGAGATGGTTGGATGGCTTCACTGACTTGATGGACATGTGTCTGAGCAAGCTCCAGGAGTTGGTGATGGACAGGGAAGCCTGCCTGTGGTACAGTCCATAGGATTGCAGAGTCAGACATGGCTGAGCAACTGAACTGAACTGTTAATATTGGATAAAAATTAAGTGAGAATTACACAGATGTTGTCTTTGCCTTTAAAGACTTTAATGTTTATTTTTTATTCCAGTTCTTGGTATGGCAAAACAACAACAACAACAAAAATCCCAAAGAAAACATATTGAGCAATAAACTAAGAAGCCTGCAGAGACAGTTGTTCAATGACAGTAAGAATTTCCAGATTATCAGTATCATCAAAATAAATACTTCAGTCCGCAAAAATATCCCCATGGGCTGTTAAACATCACTATAAGTGAAAGTCACTCAGTCGTATCTGACTTTCTGTGATCCCATAAACTATACAGTCCATGGAATTCTCCAGTCCAGAATACTGGAGTGGGTAGCCTATCCCTTTTCCAGTGGATCTTCCTAGCCCAGGAACTGAACTGGGGTCTCCTGCATTGCAGGTGGATTCTTTACCAGCTGAGCCACCAGGGAAGCGCTGGTAGTCCATGTATAGTCCATGGGGTCACAAAGAGTCAGACACAGCTGAGCAACTTTCACTTTCAAACATCACTAGTTCGTGCTTAAACTGAGAGGATTCTGCTGATATACTATTACCAAAAATAAAATTCCACCCCCTTCTCTATTCCGATTGTGGCCATATGAAATGAGTGGTTCTAAAGAGTGACAAAGATCTCAGACCCCAGTTGATATTTTTTCACACATTTCATGATCATTTGCCAACCTGTGATCAATAAAGCTGTTTCATGTCATAAGTACTGTTGAGACATCTCGGGATCTCACATGTTCAACCAGTGACTCTTACGAGAGAAAGGTAGAGGGCCTGTATCAACTCACTGAATGAGTAATTTGGCACAAAGATAAAGAGAGAAAAATTTTTTCAATGATTTTTAATCGGTTTACTGTTTCAGAAACAGAATTATTACATGTATGGTAATTTTGGTAAAATTAACCATTATTTTTAATACTTCTCATAGAATATACATATATTAAAAATTACATTTTGTCCCATTCTGCGTGTAAGTAGCGATTAAATACCAATCAAGTCTACGGAGACATGACATCCTCTCATTCTCTCCAGAACAATAAGAAGAGAAACTGATGAATGTTCTCAGCCTGTGGTTTTGCCACATGTGTATGTACGCTGTAGTGAATTCAAAAGTCCCAGGACCACTGTAGTGCTGTAGGTCTGAGTTAAAGGAACTTGGTGACAGCACATTAATTTGAGGTCACTGATTCCATTCTGATGCAGCTTCAGTTCCCCAAACAAAAGCACTTTAGAAACAAATTCCAAGGGAGCCTCCTTGAAGGGGTGCAGCTTGGCCTATGGTTATATATAGATTTAGATTAGATCATACTTACATATGGGAAACAATCTGCCTGCCAATGCAGGAGCCGCAAGGGATGAGGATTTGGTCCAGGTCAGTAGATTCCCTGGAGAAGGAACTGGCAACCCACTCCGGTATTCTTGCCTGGAGAACTCCATGGACAGAGGAGCCTGGCAGGTTATAGTCCATGGGGCTGTAAAAAGTCAGACATGACTGAAGCCCAGCATGTTATATGTGCTAAATATAACCTGTTATATATATGCAGACTGTAGATTGTGCCGTGTCACTTTAGTCGCTTTAGCACCACGTGGGAAGCCCAGAGTATAGATTAGATCATATTTATTGTCAAGGCTCTAATTTTCATTTTCAAAAGTTCATTTCAATCTACATATAAAAAGAGTTGACTCATTGGAAAAGACTCTGGTGCTGGGAGGGATCGGGGGCAAGAGGAGAAGGGGATGACCAAGGATGAGATGGCTGGATGGCATCACGGACTCGATGGACGTGAGTCTGAGTGAACTCCAGGAGTTGGTGATGGACAGGGAGGCCTGGCGTGCTGTGATTCATGGGGTCGCAAAGAGTCAGACACGACTGAGTGACTGAACTGAACTGAACTGATTACTCTATATTACTGGGTCTTTATGAAAATTACCACTCAGATGAAAATTTTTAATGTTTTTTATTTGTTTGATTAGATATTCTCTGTTTCTTTGCAAACAGTCTGTAAAAAGAATTTTTAAGGGAGAGAGGAGCTGAAGTATAGGTTTGGACTTTCAAACTTAGGATAGATCTCGAATTTTGAGTACTTCATTTAAAGGCCTAAAATTTCAACACAAGCTGTGAATCCGTCTCCAAATCTGAACTTCAGGAAAATAAACTCAGGAATTAATAATTTGAGCTAACAGATTAAGCTGTTTTGTTTGAAGATAAATCATTTGTCAGGGTTAATAAGATTATAGATCTCCTAGGTTAAAACCCCTAAAAACAAAGAGGAGGAAAAGACGAGGTATATTTACAAGTGTGAATTGTGCCTGTGCACAGGTGCTGTCATGTCTGACTCTGTGCGACCCCAGGGACTGTAGTCCACCGAGCTCCTCTGTCCATGGAATTCTCTGGGCAAGAATACTGGAGCAGGTTGCCATTTCTTTCTCCAGGGGCTCTTTCTGACCCAGGGATCAAACCTGAGTCTCCTGCATTGACAGGCAGGTTCTTTATCACTAGCGCCACCTGGGAAGCCCAATGAGTATGAGTGAGTGCTAAGTCACTTCAGTCGTGTCCGACTCCGTGTGACCCCATGGACTGTAGCCTGCCAGGTTCCTCTGTCCGTGCAGTTATCCAGGCAAGAATACTGGAGTGGGTTGCCATTTCCTTCTCCAGGGAATCTTCCCAACCCTGTGTCTCATGTCTCCTGCATTGGCAGGCGGGTTCTTTACCACTGTCACCACCTGGGAAGCCCCAGTCAGTATGCATAGAAGCCTCCTATTGGAGCCCTCTGTTCCCATTTAGAGGTTACATGGTGGCAAGAGGAATAGGGACAGAGGTCTTTTATTTTTAAACCTAGTCTCCAGTAGCAAAAAGACTTGGATGAAATTCCCAAACCACTCGGTGATCCTGGACCGAAAATAATGTTTTATGATAGTAAGCATGACATTCTTTTACCTCCTCTTACTCATTTCCAATAAAATCAACTCCCTCTCTCCAAATATCAAACTTATGGTCATATTCTCTTAGGAATATCCATTTTAACTTCTCAAAAGTTGAATGGGAAGGTGAACTTTCTCCACAAATTGATACCAGATCCAAAGTTACTTTGGTTGCACAGTATAGAGATGAGGCAGTAAGAGTTATGCCCGCAGGGCTCATGTGGGCTTTGGCAACATGCTAAATGAATTGAGACATATTGCAACCGTATGTCACGTAGACATGGCTGAAAAAAAAGACCTCTCCAGATTAGCTCCTGTAGTTTTTAAAAGATACATGCTCTACTTGTCACCTTTCAAGGGTCATCTTGATAGTTACAGACTCTTTTAAAGTATTTACTACTGAGAAAACACATTCTCCAAATTTTAAAACACGAGATTAAAATTGTCCACTCTATTATAATGAGAAGAAGCGCATTGGAGAAAAAAATTAAACGTAGTCACCAAAAATATGAAGAATTGTTTGTAAAAGGAAACTAGGTAAGTCAGTAGATTTACTCCTTCTTGAACAATTGTTTAAAACAAAAAAGTGTTCCTACACCTCATTATGATGTTGGGCAAGCAGCTTAGAACACAAAAGACTGAATTAAAACTGAAATATTGTTGCATACATTCGTATGAGCATCAAGAAATGGTTTCCATGGGTTTTTATATTGAATGAATTATTTTTATACAAAGTTTATCAATCAATATTTATTGTGGAAAGATGCTGATGTCTGTTTTTAAAAGTTAAATATACTTAAGATGTATGGCATTAAATTCAATTTTGTCGGGATCTTTGATAAGATATTTTAAATAACATGTCCATTCAAAATGTCTGAACTGAGAAATAATTTGGGAGATATTTAATTTTATAGTGTAATACTTATATTGTAGATATT
This sequence comes from Capra hircus, assembly GCF_001704415.2. NCBI lineage: Eukaryota > Metazoa > Chordata > Mammalia > Artiodactyla > Bovidae > Capra > Capra hircus. Next base: position 41,191,529 of record NC_030810.1, read on the forward strand.
GTAAAATTTGTCATTATGTATTTGGCATGCAGTTAACACTTTCTCTTTATTCACAGTTGGTATGTTAATAAATGTTATAAACATAAGTGCTGAGATGTGCATCACCAGTTGTTCTATACAATTTAATTGTCCTGTTTCAGCTTTTTGTCCCTAAATTCATAAAAAAAGATGTGTAAATTATGATGACTGTGAATTTTTCATCACTGAATCATAGTGTTGAAATTGATGTGAGATCAAATATGAAAAATGGAAAGTGAAAATAGAATTCTCATGATTTAAGTTATTTTAGGATTATTTTGTCTATTACATGATTACTACTTTCAGCAAAATTTGGAAAACATGAAGAAATAATCCTTATAGTTTATGTGAATAGGCAATATATTATTTTTATTCATTGTTAGCATTTGTGTTTTTAAAATTCTTACAAACATGCTTTGCCTTTAGGGATTTGAAAACATTTCAGATCCAAGCATTTCTCTTTATGGTTATTCTCTCTGTATTCTTGATATATTCCCCACACCAAATTCTTGCTGGCATTATAGCCACTTACATGAAAAATTACTCATTTTAAGCAGCAAGAGCTCTTTACTTTGACTCTTTATTTCCTTAAGAAATCTTAATGTAAAGTGATTTGTAATGTTAGTTTCATCACTTATCTTTCTGGCAATTTGAGTTTTGGGGCTAGTATCTGGGCTACTGTTCATATGTGTTCTCTTTCTTGCTTAATTTTAAAATGTAAATAAAACAAACACATACAAAAAATTTCAAACAGTACCAAGAAATATAAAATAAAAAGTGTTGTCTCCTTCCACTCTCAATCTTTATTTTCTATTCCTCAAAATAACCTGTTATTATTATACCACATACTTCTAAAATTTTATATAATTGGGATTATATTCTGCTTGTTGTTATAAAATTACCCTTTTCCTTAATATTTCTTGGTGATATTTCCATCTAAATACAAACATACTTCATTATTTTGATGTTTGTGTAGTATTCCATTATATCAAAATACAGTTATTTAAGTAAACAGTTCAAAAGTGGTGAATATTTAGGTTGTTTCCTTTACTTTTGGGGGCAACATTGAAGTGAGCATTCTTGTTTTTTTTAAAAAAACAGATTTATTTATTTGTCTGTGTGGGGGTCTTAGTTGCTTCATGGCGTATGGGATATTAGTTCCCCAACCAGGGGTTGAACCTGCATCCCTGCATTGCAAAGCAGACTCTCAATCACTGGACCACCAGCAAAGTCCCTGAAGTGAGCATTCTTATACATGATTATATCTTGGCATACTTTTTCAAATATACTGTTAAGACTCTTGGTTATAAGTGTAAGAAACCAACTGTAACTGTCTGAAGTACCTTTTTGCTATTTTAATTTTAACTTGATGAATGAAATTGAGCATATTTTCATGTTTATAAGCCATTTGTTTTCTCTACCTTCCTATTCATTGCCTAATTTTCTATTGTTATAATTTCATTGCTTTCTCATCATTTTTTCATATATGTGATCTAAATTTTCATAATTGAAATATGATTTATGTACTGTAAAATACACATCTTCACTGTAAGCTTAATGAATTTTCACACATTTTCCCCTGAGTAAATACCTGAGTAAAACAGATAACACACTGCCAAATAATGGTTGGAAAAATTTACATTGCTCTTCTGGTGCTTTATATACCAATTCCTAGTCAACATTGATATCATCAGCTTTCAATTTTAGTCATTCTGATGGTTGTGTAATGGTTTCTTATGGTTTTAGCTTGCAGTGTGTAATGATTTGCAAGTCCCTCTCCTACTGTTTTTGCTATTTTGTCATATATTTTATTTCTGTTTATTTCATAAACATCTAAAACATTGTTATATTGATGCCTTAGGCAGTACCTCATCTTTTAAATTTCCCCTTTGTAGTGTTTGTTTGGAGCAGGCAATGGCACCCCACTCCAGCACTCTTGCCTGGAAACTCCCATGGGTGGAGGAGCCTGGTGGGCTGCAGTCCATGGGGTCACTGAGGGTCAGACATGACTGAGCAACTTCACTCTCACTTTTCATTTTCCTGCATTGGAGAAGGAAATGGCAGCCCACTCCGGTGTTCTTGCCTGGAGAATCCCAGGGACGGGGGAGCCTGGTGGGCTGCCATCTATGGGGTCGCACAGAGTCGGACACGACTGAAGCGGCTTGGCAGCAGCAGTGTTTGTTTATTACTTCTTTCTTCTTTCTGTTTCCATCTGGGATAATTTTCGTTCATCCTAAAGAACTTTATTGTACTCTGAATCAATTGTGACAAGGCGTTGTTTGGGAAGATCTATATTTTATCTTCAATTTTAATAGATATTTTTTCTGACTATTGAATTCTAAGTTGGCAGCATTTTCCATCTTTGTAAGTTGTCATTTTGCTGTCTTCTGGTATGCATGGGTGTTGTTGAGAAGTTAGCCATCATTTAAATTGTTTTTTCTCTTTAAGTAATATGTCTTTTTGTTTGCTTGCTTGCTTTTAAGATTGTTCTCTTTATCTTTTGTTTTTAGAAGTTTGACTATTATATGTCCAGATGTGCTTTCTTTTTGCCTTGTCCAGGTTGGTATTCATTGAGCTTTTTCAGTGTAAGGGTTGGGGTGTGTGTGTGCGTGTGCGCGCGCATGCGTGTCCACATGTGTGCTCAGTTTTATCTGACTCTTTGTGACCCCATGGACTGAAGTCCACTAAGCTCCTGTGTCCATGGAATTTTCCAGGCAAGAATACTGGAGTGGATTGCCATTTCCTTCTCCAGTGGATCTTCCTGATCCAGGGATCGAACTTGTGTCTCCTGCATTGACAAGTGTGTTTATTACTAGTTGAGCCACCAGGGAAGCCCATGTGTGTATGTATGTCTTGTGCAGTGGCGGGCAGGTTTTTTACCACTAGTGCCACCTGGGAAACCTTTTTATACCTTGAAGATTTCATTAATTTTTGTCCAGCATTAGATGTCTTGTGGGTGGCGGAGTGTCTATTTGTTCGAGACTCTCTAGTCTATCCTCCTGTTCAAAACAGAATCTCCACTTCCACTTTATATAATATTTTATGTGGTTTTGGATCCCATCTGATTACTTTAAAGTGTTTTATATCTGAGTGGGAGAAGCTCTTTGATTTCAAAATAGTTATGTGAATTTAAGGAGACAAGTATTCATTTTAAAAGGAAATAAACTTAGCCAGATATATCTTCTATGGCATGTTTTCCAATTATTCTGGGAATAATGGAACTGCAAAAGAATCACTTTATAAACCTTACTATTTCAGACCTAATGTAAATCTCCCATACTCAAGAAGTTTTTATATGCAAGAATCTTTCCGAGTCATTTGTAGTGAGGTGGATGAGCCTAGAGTCCATCATACAGAGTGAAGTAAGTCAGAAAGAGAAAAACAAATATTTTGTGTTAGTGCATATATGGAATCTAGAAAAATGATACTGATGAACCTATTTTCAGGGCAGAAATAGAGATGCAGACATAGAAAACAGACTTGTGGACATGAGGTGAGGGGGAGGAGAAGGTGGGGTGAATCCAGAGGGTAGCACTGACGTATTTACACTAGCATATACAGAATAGAGAGGTGATGGGAAGTGGCTGGACAGCCCAGGGAGCCCAGCTTGGAGTGCTGTGATGACCTAGAAAGGCGGGATGGGGGCAGTGGGAGGGAGGCTCATGAGGGAGGAGATAAATTCACATAGAGAGCAGATTCACGTTGTTGTCCAGCAGAAACTAACACAACATTGTAGAGCAATTATCCTCCAATAATCTTTCCTACTTACTTCTTTAGTTTGCTCCAACTGCGTGTAAAATCTTTCATCTCTGCAAAATTGGTGTTGTTTGAATGAATGGAGATACTTGAGATTTAATTTTGAAAAATTACATTCTTAGCTACCTGAGGACTGAGTCCCTGGCCTCTAAGCCTGCCTCTTTTTATTTCCCATTGATGATCCAGGAGCAACCACCTATCCAGTCAACTACTTCTGCTTGAGATTGGTGCTGGCTCTGGAACTGGGAGCCTGTCAGAGACAAGGCAGCTCCTGGGGATGCTTATTTCACGATCTTTGTCCCAACAGTGGAGCAGGTTGTCTTTCAGATACCTCTTTTTCTGAATACGCTCTTCTCTGCATTCCACTGTCTGAATAACAGGGTGACAGTTTGACTGGTTTGCTAGTTTCCAGCAGTCCTGTTAGGCAGTCCTTTGTGCTTGTATGCATGTTGCATTTAGTTATGTGTCCACCACTGATACAATCATTGGGTATCAGTGTGAAAAGAATTACCTGTTGCTTCTTCCCTGGGGCAGGGCTAGGACAAGGCTTAAAAGTAGCAGGTCACTTTGAATGCTGTGCACACTAAAGCTCTCTACCCACTTACGCATAACATTATCACACCTTTTACACTTCCTAATATCAAGTGAAAGGATGACTCTATCTAACAAATGAGGTTATTTAAAGAAGAAAACGCTGAAAGGAAATGAAAGCTTGGTGAAGTGGAAGAGAGGTGCACAGCAGGCAGTTATTCTTTCTAAGTTGGGAGGTGTGGGTCTGCAGTCTGGGACACTTGAAGTGAGAAATGTTCATTAATTTCTCCAGGGCAACTGTCCATTAATTTCTCCAGGGCAACTGGACCGTTAGAGTACTTGCAGCAAATTGACTGCCTCAAATTCCCTAAATAGTCTCCTTTCAGTAACTTCAACAACATGTGCTCAGCACTGTCTGGTACAAGGCTTTCTGCCCTGCATGCTCTGGTCATGAAAGCTGAGCAGAGGAAGTGCTCCCAGCTGAGATGTACAGCTGGACAGAACAGCTCCATCAGGTGTGTAGGCCAGGCCTGCTGGAGAATAAGGGCATTAGCAGAGGTGTTATAGGGAGTATAGCATAGCAGAAAAGAGAGAATATTTAGAGAGAATAATCAGGCCTGGAAGGAAGACATTCATGACGTGTAGTACCTGAAAGTATAGAAATGCAGGTCAGCCATTTTACCCTTAACTTCATCAGAAATGATTCTAAAAAATTCCATAGGAGAAAATTAGTTTTCTAAAACTAAAAATTCCTTACAGACATGTAATGTTAATCTTACTTCAAATAGCTGATGTATTATATATCATTGTATTATGTATTATGATCATTACTTTTGAAATCTTACCCAGCAAAAGGCTTTCATCTTAACCACCAGGAGGCATATGCCCAGGAATTTGCAAATTGAAAAATGAAGCCTTTAGCTTTATAGTAATGGCAAAATATTAGCTGGAGCCAAAGTGTAGCTCTGAATGACTTCGTCTGAATTAGGCTAAGATGGTGTTTGTTGCTGCTCTATTCCAGCTGGGGTATACATCAGCTTTCTAGACAACTCACTTGTACCTCTTGTGTTTACCTTAGGAGCTGGCTAACTAGGTGAGTATTATGACTCATGGCTGGGAAACAGAGAGGCCGATTCAGTGTCCATGCCCTCTGTCTAAAGTGACTGGTGCAGGTAGTTTTTAAATCCTAAATGGAAAGTATAACTATTCATTTTGCATAATAACACCAATTCTGCAAAGACTGAAAAGTTTACATACGGTTGGGATAAACTAAAATTCTAAGTAGGAAAGATTATAGCATATACAAATGTGTTGAACTTGGGAGCTTTGTATTAGATTTGAAAAACTGAGGTTGATAAAATGACTCTTGCAGCTTTAATATTCTCGGGATATTGAAAAATGTAAAATATTTAGATTATATCTTTTTTCCAAGGGTTTTTTGCAGTCAAATAATGATGTGCTCATTCCTTTCTTCCAAAGCTTTGCTATACTAAAAGCAGCCAATATCAACCAAGGGTGTTCTCTCTACTTAGAACTGTTAAAGGTGAAGATAAAGCTATAATACACACCTGGACATTTACAAATGGACTGGAAATTAGATGATATCTGGGAATTATTGTTTAGTGTTCTTAGGTTATGTGGGAAAATGTCTTCACTCTCAGAACAGGTATATTGACATTTTAGGATGAAATGTCAAAATGACTACAACTTACTTTCAAATGATTGTATATATATGTATCAGTTCAGTTCAGTTCAGTTGCTCAGTCGTGTTTGACTCTTTGCGACCCCATGAACCACAGCACGCCAGGCCTCCCTGTCCATCACCAACTCCCGGAGTTTTCTCAAACTCATGTCCATCACGTCTATGATGCCATCCAGCCATCTCATCCTCGGTCGTCCCCTTCTCCTCCTGCCCCCAATCCCTCCCAGCATCAGGGTCTTTTCCAGTGAGTCAACAGTTTGCATGAGGTGGCCGAGTATTGGAGTTTCAGCTTCAGCATCAGTCCTTCCAATGAATACCCAGGACTGATCTCCTTTAGAATGGACTGGTTGTATCTCCTTGTAGTCCAAGGGACTCTCAAGAGTCTTCTCCAACACCACAGTTCAAAAGCATCAATTCTTTGGTGCTCAGCTTTCTTCACAGTCTAACTCTCACATCCGTACATGACCACTGGAAAAACCATAGCCTTGACTAGATGGACCTTTGTTGGCAAAGTAATGTCTCTGCTTTTCAATATGCTATCTAGGTTGGTCATAACTTTCTTCCAAGGGGTAAGCGTCTTTTAATTTCATGGCTGCAGTCACCATCTGCAGTGATTTTGGAGCCCCCCAAAATAAAGTCTGACACTGTTTCCACTGGTTCCACATCTATTTGCCATGAAGTGATGGGACCAGATGCCATGATCTTAGTTTTCTGAATGCTGAGCTTTGAGCCAACTTTTTCACTCTCCTCTTTCACTTTCTTCAAGAGGCTTTTGAGTTCCTCTTCACTTTCTGCCATAAGAGTGGTGTCATCTGCATATCTGAGGTTATTGATATTTCTCCTGCAATCTTGATTCCAGCTTGTGCTTGTTCCAGACCGGCGTTTCTCATGATGTACTCTGCATAGAAGTTAAATAAGCAGGGTGACAATATACAGCCTTGACGTACTCCTTTTCCTATTTGGAACCAGTCTGTTGTTCCATGTCCAGTTCTAACTGTAGCTTTCTGACCTGCATTGCATATAGGTTTCTCAAGAGGCAGGTCAGGTGGCCTGGTATTCCCATCTCTTTCAGAATTTTTCACAGTTTATTGTGATCCACACAGTCAAAGGCTTTGGCATAGTCAACAAAGCAGAAATAGATGTTTTTCTGGAACTCTCTTGATTTTGGATGATCCATCGGATGTTGGCAGTTTGATCTCTGATTCCTCTGCCTTTTCTAAAACCATGCATACATGTATATAGTCTCCTTAGGCATACACATCATTTAAAATGTAGAAAAATGTAAACAGTTACTGAATCTAGGTGGTGGATTTGTGGTGGTGGTGGTGGTTTAGTTGCTCAGCCATGTCCTACTCTTGTGACCCCATGGATTGTGCCTTGCCAGGCTTCTCTGTCCATGGAATTTCCCAGGCAAGAATACTAGAGTGGGTTGCCATTTCCTTCTTCAGGGGATCTTCCCAGCCCAGCGACTGAACCCACAGACCTGCTTTTACTGCACTGCAGGCAGATTTTTACTGCTGAGACACCAGGGAAGCGCTGGTGGATTTGTGTGCATTTTATCATTCTTTTAACTTTCTATTTGAAATTTTTATAATAAAATGTTGAAAGAGAAACATATTTTAAAAAGAAGATGCTTTTTAAAGCCAGAAGATGCTGGCTAATAACCTTATTAACGAGCATATTGTGAACCTAACATACCTTTTCTTCCCAGTAATTTCCTGAATTCCTTATTCCACAGCCATGTACTTATTAAAACTAAGTTATGTCTAAAGTTCATTAGTCCAGGGAATCAGAAAGATATATATTGCTCAGATGAAGAGGTTGCATTTCAACTTTGACTTTCTAAATAAAAAATAAAATTTTAAACACTGTGGCCAAAACCAGAGTCTGGGAATCCGAACATCATCCAAAAGAATCATGCTTTGTTGGTGGGGATAAAGTGCTATATGCAAAGAGTCATAGCTTAGAGGGTTAATATTAGAGATTATTTCTAATTCATACAGAAAGAGGTTTTGCCTCATCTTTAGGGTGGGTGAAATAAGTAGGAAGTTTCTCTTATTAAAAAAAAAAAACTAGAAATGCTCATTAACTATGATAAATATCTTTTAAAATGTATGACTAATCCCACAATAATGAAAGCATATTTTCATGGGCTTAAAACAAATAGGAACTGGAAACCAGAGCCATAAGCCCCTAAACTTCTGTTCCTGATTCTCTGTACTATTTGCTGGTCAAAGTAATACAGGAGCTTGGGCTTCAGTACTTTCTTAGGGGCAAATGAGATACCAGGCCTTTATTCATTTGGTGGTTAAGATGGTAAAATGTCTGCCTACAACACAGGAGACTTGGGTTCAACCCCTGCATCAGGGAGATCTCCTGGAGAAGGAAATGGCACCCCACTCCAGTACTCTTGCCTGGAAAATCCCTTGGATAGAGGAACCTGGTAGGCTACAGTCCATGGGGTCACAAAGAGTCAGACACGACTGAGTGACTTCGCTTTCTTTCTTTCTATCCAGTTCAGTTCAGTCGTCAGTCATGTCTGACTCTTAGCAACCCCATGGACTGCAGCACACCAGGCTTCCCTGTCCATCACCAACTCCCAGAGCTTGCCCAAACTCATGTCCATTGAGTTGGTGATGGCATCCAACCATCTCATCCTGTCGTTCCCTTTTCCTCCTGCCTTCAGTCTTCCCCAGCAATCAGGCCTTTGCGAAATATATATTTAGAATTAAGTTCAGATTCCTGGAAGGACTCCACCCCTAGTCAAATTATTAGATAAAATCTTGCTATCACCAGTGGGAGAAGAACTGTAACCTTATCCATTTGTCCTGAGATCTGAGTGGAAAAGATATCTTCCCTGACAATTTATAACCAGAGTTCTGTCATCACACAAATTTGGGAAATAAATTTCCACCCTTTGCAAGGTCTGGAACCAACAAGTCAAGATGTTAATATACATGTGTGTGCATGCTACATTGCTTCAATCATGTCTGACCCTTTGCGACCCTATGGAATGTAACCTGTCAGGCTTCCCTGACTATGGGATTCTCCAGGCAAGAGCACTGAAGTGGGTTACCATGCCCTCCTCCAGGGGATCTTCCTGAACCATGGGTCAAATTATGTCTCTTATATCTCCTGCATTGGCAGGCAAGTTCTTTACCACTAGCACCACATGGGAAGCCCCTAATATACATGTGGTCCTGTGTAATATTCTCACCAGAATCCAGTTCTAAACTGCTTAAGACACAGACTCCACAGGATCACATAGATTTAAATCAGCCAAACATGAATTCACAGTCCAGCATTATGAAGCTCATGAGGAAACAGCCTTCCAAGAATAGGAGAGAAAAGACAAACATCAAAATTGGGCCATTCTTAGATTCCCAAGCATCTCCAGGAAACCCTGGGTCATGAAGGTCCCCTGGAGGAGGAAATGGCAAGCTACTCCAGTATTCTTGCCTAGAGAATCTCCGTGGACAGAGGAGCCTGGCAGGCCATGGTCCATAAGGTCACAAAGAGGCAAACATGACGGAAATGACTTAGCACACATGCTCGCACACCACTTGTATTAAGTGCTGCCTCCTGGTCTCTTCCACACCCGTATCTATTCTGAAGTCAGGAAACCAATTCCATGGCATCGTACTGCATGGTGATTTTCATTCCCAGAGTACAGTCGCCACGGAGTGCTTCAAGGATGCAGGTGCCCCTCCTGAGGACTCGGTTAGTGTACTGAGGACCCTCAAGTCCTCTGTGGAGGGTGTGACAAGAGATGGCTGAACAGGTCACCCATAATAGATCCATTCCAACCCATCCATTCCTCTGAGATGCTCGTCTCCTTTTTCAAAAGGATGTCAAGAAAGTAACAGCCAAACTGTTACCATCCTGAGTCCCAAGATCTGAGGGGTTGGAGTCCTCACCAGAGACCATGTGTGTGAGAGAGACAGACAGACAGAGAGAGGGAATTAGCTGCTTTGAGAGGAACAGGGGTCACTGAGGGACGCAGAAAGCTGAGGTCTTGCAGCCTCCATCAGGGAGGGAGCTGGGGAAGAGCCACCTCAACATTGCTCTCCTCACCTCCCTCCACTTTCCTCCAAGAGTTTCAACCAGCCAAACCCAACCTGAGAAAGAGAGCTTGGAGCCCTGTTGCTGCAGTCCTACATCTCAGCCTTCTGGAGCAAAGTGAAGCGTGGATAAGAGGGGAGCATGGATGAGGAAAGGCAGAGAGATGTTTGTATCTTCTCTTCAGAAAAGAAGTATCTTTGTAGTTAGTGTATTTGTTGAAGAAAAAGGTTACATTTCTTCCAGCATGGCAATAATGTATAAATGTTAAAGCAAGCTGCGCTAGTATTTTTTGCTCTTCCTGACTGAAACCATACTCACAGAAATCTAGTCAATCTAATCACGCTAGGACCACTGCCTTGTCTAACTCAATGAAACCAAGCCATGCCCGCGGAGCAACCCAAGATGGGCGGGTCATGGTGGTCTGACAGAATGTGTTCCACTGGAGAAGGGAATGGCAAACCACTTCAGTATTCTTGCCTTGAGAACCCCATGAACAGTATGAAAAGGCAAAATGATGGACAGGGAGGCCTGGCGTGCTTTGATTCATGGGGTCGCAAAGAGTCAGACACGACTGAGTGACTGAACTGAACGGAAAGAAAGCTAAAGAAGAACACAAATAAGGAAGATACATCAAGATCGAGAGGTCAGATAAATTAAGCTGGGTAAGAACACATTAGAGGCACACTGTTAGAACATCGACAGTCTGGTTCTCACTTAAGACCTGTCAACCTGAAATGCTCTACCCTGTTCAGGGGTCACTGCCTCACTTCAGGAAGGTCTCTGCTCAGATTGATTTCCTCTCCTCAGAGAGACCATCCAAAACCAAACCACTAAGCTATGCCTTTTCATTTTTCTTTTTTAAAATAAAATCATTCTTTAAATTTTAGTAATATTTATTTTGCTTACTTGTTATAACCTGGATATTTCATTAAAATACAAGCTGATACTGGTGTAGTGCCGGGAGCCAGCATGAGGAATCCCGCCCATGACAAGGTCGTGAGGAAGGAAGCCTGACAGAACGCAAGGACGTGATTAGACTTCAGGGGTTCCCCCTGGAATTTCCTGAGCATCCACCCCCCAAAAAATAAGAATCTGCCTGCTTTTCCACTCTTCTGATATTCTCTGGAAAAAGTCAAATCAGAGCTTTAGTCTTCTGCATTTGAAAGGGATGTTTCAGTTAAACTCCCTCTGATAACTCCCTAGCTTGCCTAACAGGTTCCCCCGGACCTCTTACAGCTTGTGAATTGCTTACAGCCCCCCAACCGGAGAGGCACAAAGCTTAAAGCATCTTAAAGATACAGAGCCTTTTCTAAAGAGTTAAAAATCATATTGGCAGAGGGTTTTCACTGTTGACTCAATGACTGCTGCCAGGCCTCCATATTCTTTATCTTTTAGGCACCTGGGAGGATGTTAATCAATGTAAACGGGATATGGAAAAAGATATATAGTAGTTTTGATGTTAGTAACACTAGACTTTTGAGTTAATTACTTTTCTTTTGTTATAAATCACTGTACTCCTTTTTACTTGTTATAAGTTGCTGTATCTTTGCTATGTAAGAACGTAACTTTATTTAGTGCTTTCTGAGAATGGCACCAGACTTTGGGAAGATCAACACAAATAAGTCTTCTGGTTGACAAACCCTTATCAGAAAAAAGGCTGTAAAATGTTAATTGGCCCTTTTGGCCGGAAGATATGTAAATTACCTAAGACTTGTGTATACAACTAGGTATGCAGAGAGAAAAGCCTGGTTTTGATAAGAGTCTTGGCTGCTAACACTGCATAATTTTGTATTACCCATTGATCTCTATGTACAATCAAAAAGGTATGAAAGGCCTTTCTAGACAATAGAGGCTGGGGCCAGTCGCTGGACTGGTTTCCCCCATGTCTCCTCTCTAATTTCTGGCTGAATTCCCATCTGGGGCGTGGAGGCTCACCATGTATACTTACTTGTCCCTGCTTTTAAGATTCATGTGAGGGGGAGCCCAAGGCGGGGCACCCCCCGATATTCAAGAGGACGCTGGTGGCCTAATGTAGATGGTGCAAGCTCCTTGTCTGGAACTTTATTGGCTTCCCACGTAAACCAAGTTATTCAGCCTTCTTTCTCCACTTAATTTTCCTACTACATTATTTCTCCCTAATCTAATCTTATATTCTTATATTAATAAATAAGTTTTCCTCGCCTATGCTGTCCATGCTTCGAATTTCCCTGGATCCACCAGGGCTGGAAATTCTATATGCATAATGCCTAAAACAGTGCATGAAACAATGTACACCCATCATTTTTTACCCTCAGTACATACATATTGAACTGCTAGAAGCCTAACCATTATTTTAGCATCATCAGAATCCTCATCACATATCAAGACAGGCACTTTTCTAAGTCAGTCTTTTTCTTGGTGTTATTTTCTACCCATCATGGTGTCTGCTTAATAGCTCAAAATGGCACAACTCAAACAAAATTTAGAGAGTAACTATGAATAAAGCTAGTGGAGGTGATGGAATTCCAGTTGAGCTGTTTCAAATCCTAAAAGATGATGCTGTGAAAGTGCTGCACTCAATATAACAGCAAATTTGGAAAACTCAGCAGTGGCCACAGGACTGGAAAAGGTTAGTTTTTGTTCCAATCCGAAAGAAAGGCAATGCCAAAGAATGCTCAAACTACTGCACAATTGCACTCATCTTACATGATAGCAAAGTAATGCTCAAAATTCTCCAAGTCAGGCTCAACAATATGTGAACCATGAACTTTCAAATGTTCAAGCTTAATTTAGAAAAGGCAGAGGAACCAGAGAACAAATTGCCAACATCCACTGGATCATCAAAAAAGAGAGTTCCAGAAAAACATTTACTTATGCTTTATTGACTATGCCAAAGCCTTTGACTGTGTGGGTCACAATAAACTGTGGACAATTCTGAAAGAGATGGGAATGCCAGACCACCTGACCTGCCTTCTGAGAAATCTATGCAGGTCAAGAAGAAACAGTTAGAACCAGACATGGAACAATAGACTGTTTGCAAATCGGGAAAGGAGTACGTCAAGGCTGTATATTGTCACCCTGCTTATTTAACTTATATGCAGAGTATATCATGAGAAATGCTGGGCTGGATGAAGCACAAGCTGGAATCAAGCTTGCCAGGAGAAATATTAATAACCTCAGATATGCAGATGATACCACCCTTATGGCAGAAAGTGAAGAGGAACTAAAGAGCCTCTTGATGAAAGTGATAGAGGAGAGTGAAAAAGCTGGCTTAAAACTCAACATTATGAAAACTAAGATCATAGCATCTGGTCCCATCACTTCATGGCAAATAGATGGGGAAACAGTGGAAACAGTGACAGACTTTATTTTGGGGGGGGGGCTCCCAAATCACTGCAGATGGTGATTGTAGCCATGAAATTAAAAGACACTTGCTCCTTGGAAGAAAAGTTTTAACCTACTTAGACAGCATATTAAAAAGCAGAGACATTACTTTGCCAATGAAGCTCTGTCTAGTCAAAGCTATGATTTTTCCAGTAGTCATGTATGGATGTAAGAGTTGGACCATAAAGAAAGCTGAGCACCAAAGAATTGATGCTTTTGAACTGTGGTTTTGGAGAAGACTCTTGAGAGTCCCTTGGACAGCAAGGAGACCCAACCAGTCAATTCTGAAGGAAATCAGTCCTGAATATTCATTGGAAGGACTGATGCTGAAGCTGAAACTCCAATACTTTAGCCACCTGATGGGAATAACTGATTGACTGGAAAAGACCCTGATGCTGGGAAAGATTGAAGGCAAGAGGAGAAGGGGATGACAGAAGATAAGATGGTTGGATGGCATCACCGATTCAATGGACATGAGTTTGAGTAAACTCCGAGAGTTGGTGATGGACAGGGAGGCCTGGCATGCTGCAGTCCTTGGGGTGGCAAAGAGTCGGACACAACTGAATGACTGAACTGAACTGAACAGCTTACATAAATTTGACCAGTTCCTTGAAAGACACAAATTACTTAATTAGTCAAAAAGAAATAGTTAACCTGACCAGTTCTGTATCTATTAAAGAAATGGAATTTTTCATTAAAAGTGTTCCCAAAAGAAAACTCTAGGCCCAGATGTTTCCACTGATGAATTCTGCCAACTTAAAGACAGATATAATACCAATTCTCCACAATCTCTTCCAAAATTAAAAAAAGGAAGCAATATTTGCTGACTCATTTTTATGAAGCTGAAAATGCCCCAATACTGAAACAAAAGACATTGCAAGCAAAACAAACAAACTACAGTCCCAAATATCAACATAAAATCTTCAAGAAAATAGAAACAAATCAAATGTATTGTGTTTGTACCATCAGGGTCTGTGATAGTATGTGTTACCCAGTAAGGCTTTGGTAACTTTTTATTGAATGTCATTTGTTCAGTCACTCAGTCATGTCCAGCTGTTTGCTACCCCATGGACTGCAGCATGCCACGCTCCCCTGTCCTTCATTATCTCCTGGAGTTTGCTCAAACTCATGTCCGTTGAGTTGATGATGCCATCCAACCATCTCATCCTCTGTATCCCATTCTCCTCCTGCCTTCAGTCTTTCCCAGCATCAGGGTCTTTTCCAATTACTTGGCTCTTAGGGTCAGGTGGCCAAAGTATTGGAGCTTCAGCTATGGCATCAGTTCTTCCAATGAATATCCAGGGTTGATTTCATTTAGGATTGACTGGTTTGATCTCCTTGCTGTCCAAGGGACTCTCAAGAGTCTTCTCCAGCAGCACAATTCAAAAGCATCAGTTCTTCAGAGCTCAGCTTTCTTTACGGTCCAGCTCTCATTGCTAGTGCTAGTGTTAGTTGCTCAGTCATGTCTGACTCTTTGTGACCCCATGGACTGTATGGACTGTAGCCTGTCGGGTTCCTCCGTCCATGGAATTCTCCAGGCAAGGATACTGGAGTGGGTTTCCATTTCCTTCTCCAGGGGATCTTCCAAAGCCAGGGATAGAACCTGGGTCTCCTGCATTGTAAGCAGATTCTTTACTGTGTGAGCCACCAGGGAAGTCAACTCTCATTGGATGTCATTGAACAAGACAGTTTGATGTATTGACATGCTTGCATTACATGGCAGGGTTAAAAATAAATTAACAAAGAAAATACTGGTTTAGAATCATTTTCTCCAACTCTTTTAAACTATTTTAAATGACACCTCTCCGTGTAATAGATAATCTCTTTACTTACCGTGCCTCTCTGTGGTCTTGGCTAGAGCATCATAGCAGGGTGCTTACTGAGAACTTCCCATGGGGCTGGTGTTGTGCTGGTGATTTATCTCTGTTCTTATTTTAATCCTTGTAATGGTAAAATCCCCAGTGAGAAAATAAATGTAACTTTTCCAATTAAAAACTAGTAAGTGGTTGAATAAAAATAAAAGGAATCCAGACCTAAAGATATATAAAGATCGAAAACATTGTCAAATATTGTGATTCTCATAGGAAAGATCTGTCCTGGAATGCGAAAACTAGAATAGTGGGTGGATGAGGACATAGGATCCCCGTAACTCCAAATCTCCAAAGAGTTAGGAGACAGTCATGGGCAAGACAACTGCAGTGGGCTTCGTCAGGTTATCCATGAGGCGAGAAAAGGAGCAAACAATTAAAAAATATACATATATGATGGTTCCAACTCCTGACTTTCCCAGATTCCGCCAGCAGCCCTCCTGATTTGAGTTGTGCTCTGCTGCCACCTGCTGCTCATCTATGGGAAGGCAGAAGGAAACTTCACACGTGGTTCTCGCTCTGCTGTCATTACCAGCCCAGCATTACAAAGTGACTGCAGCGTCACCGTCACCTGCAGCTGTTATCAAGGGGATGGTTTTGAAATCCTTGGCTTGTCTCTATTTATCAGGTGTTTCTGAAAAGCTCTGAGTGAAGGGTTTGTTGTTTAGTCCCTAAGTCGTGTCTGACTTTTCTGCGACCCTCTGAACTGTAGCCCGCCAGGCTACTCTGTCCACGGGATTTCCCAGCCAGAATACTGTAGTGGGTTGCCATTTCCTTTTCCAGGGCATCTTCCTGACCCAGGGACTGAACCTGCGTTTCCTGCATTGGTGGGTGGATTCTTTACCACTGAGCCACCAGGGAGGCCCTCTTAGTAAGGACCTCTCCCCAAAGGACCTCTCCCCTCTCCCTGCTCCATCCCAAAGTCTGATGTTCAGGTCTTCAAACAAGGTACAGGCCTCTCCCCTGGGTCCCCTGAACCTTTGATACACAAGATGCTTCACCCAGCAGTGTCTGACTGGCGCATTGGAAAATAGTGGACATTTCCCAAATAAGAGTTCTTCCTTCTTCTCCCTGCCCCTCCCACCCCCCAACAAAAGAAATGGACAGCCCTTGCAGTCCTCCCCATTTAGAGCAGACTCAGAGCCTGAAATAGACCCAGGAATTTGGAGCGTTCTGGCTGGCATCTAGGACTCCCTTGGCTGAAAGTATCTGCCAGAGAAGAGAGACTCACCCCATTGGAGGTGCATGCACTACCGGAGAGTCTGCAGGCAGCTGACCTGGTTATGCCAGGACTTCAGCTGGGAGGGTTGTTGAGGTCATCAGGGGACTCAGACTCCAGATTGTGCAGTAGGACTGAAAAACATCCATTAGTCACTTTAGAAGACTGCCTATTATTTTTTTCCACCGAAATCTGGGAAACATTATGAAAGAATGTGTGAATGCATATATTCACACATATACAAAGAATGTAACATGTCTAATAAAAGACCAAATATCAATAGTACTTATTTGACAAGACAAGGTGATGAGATTATTATTTTCCCTTACTGTATTTTATAGGTTTTTCCCCCCTAAGGTGAACATTTATTACTGGTGTAACATTTTTTAACCTACCAAAAAAAAAAAAAAAAAGAATACTTTTTAATCAGTGACCCAGGTACCTTGGACAGTTTGCTGTGGGTAGGATGGATACAGGTCTCCCAGGCAGGAGATGGGAAAGCAGAAAAGAAAAGGCATTTCTGGGGAGTTCCTTGGTGGCCTAGTGGTTAGGATTCTGAGCTTTCTCTGGATTGCCAGGGCTCAGGTTCAATTCCTGGTCTGGGAAGTGAGATCTGGCAAACCAGTGCAGCGACCAAAAGGAAGGGGAAAAAAAAAAGAAAGCAACCCTTTTGCTGATTGCAGCTCACTCACATCAGCAGTTTGACGACAGCAGACTGTGATTCAGCCTTTCTTGTGGGACCACCAGTTTGGCTTGGATGTCGGGTTGCTGGTTCTGGAATCCAGAGAGCTGGCACTACTCTGTGTCACCACCTGTTTTCATTCCCGCTTCACCCATGATTTTCTACCACTTCCTCTGCTCCTGGCCCTCCCTGCTTGTGGGAATCGTTCTGTCCTCGCTATGACACCTCTTTCCACTGTCCGGTAAAATGATCACGAACAAGTGGCTAGAGACAGGCATTGTTCATTCAATTTAAGTGAAGGGAGAGAGAGGGGGGGGACAACAAGGACTTGATTTTTTTTTTTTTTTTGGCCATTGGAGATGTTGTGAATATCAGAGTTTAAGACTTAATAACCTACACAGTTTAACATGAACTGAGAGGGGCTAAAATCTAGGCTTTCCCTATTAGTAAGTGGAACACCACATGAATGAAATCAAACCCAACTTCTCACTCACAATGAGATCTTTTATTCTCCTCTTCTTTCTGAGAACGGGGCCATCACCCTTCCAGAAACCTAAACGTAAAATCTGAAGGCTATGTTCGCCCCTTTTCCCCATCTAAACAAGGGTTCAGTCTTGAAGATTCTGTCTCCAGGATGTTCGTATCTTCCCTCTTGCCCACTGTGGTTTCCCTGCTCCATCCCAAAGCCTCTGCTCACACTGTAGCACTGGCCTCTGAAGACCTTTCATGCTCCCAGTCTGCCCTGGTCCACTCCATCTGACTAAGAAGAGGGCCAGTTTTCACCATGCAGCCAAAAGCATTCTCAAGTAGGAGTACTGAAGAATGTCACCTGCCACACCAGTAAACAAGATGCTGCGGCCATCAAGCCATCAGCCACTTCAGACACCCCAGACTGCACCCTGAGGGAGTAAAGGATGAAGGAAGGCAGGATACTGGCCCTATTAAAGGTGTACCTCAAAGGAATAATTTCAGTGAGCCTGAGACCAGTCTCTAGCATCCTCCCATACATAGAAATGCACTATATTCATTAACTTGAGATGCCTTATTTAATTAACAGTAATCTTTTTATGTTCCTGTGTTTTCGCTTTTGCAAAATCTCCTTTATATCTGACTCTTCCCTTAGTTCTTTATAGCAGCCCCTCAGAGCTATCTGAGAGGATGCCTTCTGGACTTAAGTCCCAGAAGTCTGCCAAATAAAATATAATACTCAAGTTTTAGGTTGCGTTTTTTTTTTTCCAGTGGACACCCAGTACTAACCAAATACAATCTGAATTTCGAAGCTGGGCATAGAAGTCCCTCCACAATTCAGTCTCAGGCTTATCCTCTCCACTTCCCTCCTTGTAACGTTGTTGTTGTTCAGTCGCTGACTCTTTGCAACCCCATGGACTGCAGCATGCTGTGCTTCCCTGTCCTTCACTGTCTCCCAGAGCTTGCTCAAACTCATGTCCATTGAGTCGGTGATCCCATCCAACCGTCTCATCCACCATCGTCCCATTCTCTTCCTGCCTTCAATCTTTCCCAGAATCAGGTTCTTTTCCAATAAGTCATCTCTTTGCATCAGGTGGACAAAGTATTGGAACTTCAGCTTCAGCCTCAGTCCTTTCAGTGAATATTCAGGGTTGATTTCCTTTAGGATTGACTGGTTTGATATCCTTGCTGCCCAAGAGACTTATAACTTAGCAGCCAAATTTAATGATTATGTTCCAGCCACTCAACTTGACACTGGGGCTGTGGACATGAGTGAGACACAGTGAACCCCCATCAGTAGCATCAAGTCCCATTAGAGAAGCAGCCGCAGTGTAATGAGCTTTGTAGAGGGATGCCCAAGGCTAGGATGGACAGCATCAGGCTAGGGGCAAGTAAGGAATGGAGTTAGCTTCTCAGCTGGAGTGGGTAAAGGGGCTGGGGAATCCGTGGACATTTCAGGCGGAGGCAGCAGCTACACAGATGCGTGGCCTTGCAAGAATACATGGCAGGTTTAGAACAACTAAAGCCGTTTAGAATCCCAGCTGCTTTGCTACTAGGTTTTACCAGTAGGAGGCACTAGAAAGAGCTGGAGAGTGAGAGAAGCAGTAAACTGATGTCTCCTGTTGTCCCTGTTTCTCAAGAGTCGTGGACAGTTGGCTCCAGCCTTTCCATGCCCCTTGGGTTCCAGCAGCTGCTGGGTAGTGACCCCTTTAACAGTGAGTGAACCAGCCCCACTAGTCCTTCATCAGATGAGCCTTAAAATTCCTTGATAATTAGTTCAAGCCGCTGCTGGATTCTCCTTCCTTGGTGGTCTGTGTGCCAGCTTTGCAGAGCTTCCTCTAAGAAGTCTAAATTCCAGGCTCTCAGAACTCCTCCTGCAAGCTCTCTGGTCCTGGAATCATCATAGGTTCCCCAGTTCAAGGAGGAGCTGTGGTTTGCTTCCTGCATTTCTTACTTTCTGATTATCGTCCTGTTCCCCTCTATACTCTCAGTCTGCCGGTGCTTGAGTGATCACTCCTGGTACTAAGTTCCTGCTCCTTAAGAAACTTCATGTGTCCCATTTTTATATCATGTTTATGACTATTTCTCTGTAGGGAAAAGTGGATCTTTGAAGGCACTTAGGCGGAAAACTGACTCTTTGATGCAGACCTTATTTTATTCTGTCTTTGGCAGCATTTGACTCTGTTGATGGGCTTCCGGGGTTGCACTAGTGGTAAAGAACCCGCCAGCCAATGCAGGAGATGTCAGTGATGTAGAGTCAATCCCTGGGTCCCTGAAGGGAAGATTCCCCTGGAGAAGGGCATGGCAGCCCACTCCAGTATCCTTGCCTGGAGAATCCTACAGTCAGAGGAGACTGGTGGCCTACGGCTCTGTTGATAACTTTTCCTTCATTTAAACATTACATTATCTTGGCTTCTATCCTGTCATACTCTCATGGTTCCTCAATAGTTTGACTAGATGGATCCAGATGGCAATGGATGAAACTGGGTTTGACTTTGTTACTTCCAGTGATTCAAGTGGGTTATGGTGCGTTTGTCCTCCCAACCTTAAGTTCTGCTGGGAGAGGTCCCGATTCCCACACGAGTGGGAGATTCCTCTTCCGTGACGTGCCTGTGCACAATTCTATGAATTGGAGGCTGTGGCTGCCACCTTGCAACTCTGGGCTCCTTGTGCACATAACCCATCCAGTAAATAAAAGATTTACTGTGTTGGTTGTCACAGTGGGCCCTGATCACCATGAGGGGCTAGTATTGCTGCTACATGGTGGGTTGTGGGCACAAAGGAGTATGTTTGAATTCAGAGAATTCATTGAATTCATTCAAGCCACTAGATCAGAAATTAACAAAAAGTTTTCCTGCAGGGGCAGATAGTAGACATTTTCAGCTTTGCAGACAACTATTTAACTCTATGATGTAGCAGTCATAAACAAGTCATAAATAGACGAGCATGGCTGTGTTCCAAAAAACAAAGTTATTTACAAAAACGGGCAGCTGGCCTGTGTTTTGGCCTACAGTTTGCTGCTTCTGCTCCTAGATTTAACCTCAAGTAAGTGAGTGACTAACACACACACACAACCAAAAATGAGAGTGCATAGAGGAAGATGTCAAATGGTACCATGAAGTCAGCATCAGCCAAATCCAGAATGTGAGCAAGTTCACAAAACAAATGACATGTTTTCTTTAACAGGTACATGATATGAAAACAAAAGAGGAAGAATCTCTCTATATTAAAATCTAAGAACATGTTAATAAAATTCAATATGTGGAACTTCTATTATAAAAAATATTTTTTAGATTATCAGGAAAAATAAAACATAAGTTGGGAATTACATGATGCTGAAGAATTGAAAAAATTTTACTGGTATGATATTGATATGTGGCATATATAGTGAGGCTGCTGCTGCTGCTAAGTCGCTTCAGTTGTGTTCGACTCTGTGTGACCCCACAGATGGCAGCCTACCAAGCTCCTCTGTCCCTGGGATTCTCCAGGCAAGAATATGGAATGGGTTGCCATTTCCTTCTCCAATGCGTGCATGCATGCTAAGTCACTTCAGTCGTGTCTGACTCTATGTGACCCTATGGACAGCAGCCCACCAAGCTCCTCTGTCCACAGGATTCTCTAGGCAAGAATACTGGAGTGGGTTACCATTTCCTTTTCCAATATAGTGAGGCACTTATAGTGAAATAATGCAACATCTGGGATTTGCTTTAGGGAAAAGGAAAAGTGTGTGTGTGTGTGTGTGTGTGTGTGTGTGTGTGTGTGTGTGTGTGTGTGTATGTACTGTGGGAGGGCCTAGGTATTGGTGAAATAATAATAATGGCAAAATGTTGACATTAGTTGAAACTGGTTGATGCACACCTGAGGTTTCCTTATATTATTTTCTCTGCTTTTGCGACTGTATGAAAATTTTCATAATATTTTAAAAAACAGCAAAAATAATTTATATTGAATGAAAATGTTGAAGATATTTCCATGCCAAATTCCCTGTCACTTTGCACAATTATTATTTAGGTGCGCACCAAGTGAAGAAAAATATTAGGTGCTCCCTTCTTCAACTACACAACATTCTCAGTTTTCCCAAATGTAGTTGGCTTCTAATCTAAGTCTTTGGGTAAATAATTTATTCTACTAAGTCATAATTTCCCCAAGGAATTCTTTAATCTTTCTTTGAAGCTAAAGTATGTCTGCTGAATATGTAATAGGAGGACATGATAAATGATATTTTCCCCCTTCCCTGAGTCTCTCAGTGAAAAATTTAGGGAAAGAAAATGTTCATTCATTTGCTTTTTTCCATTCGAACCTCGGATACACACCCTTTTCTCTGTTCCACACTCCAGACATCCAGTTGTTTTACAGTTGGCTGGTTCCAACATTAACTTTACAGGCCTAGTCCCTAAAAGCATTTGAGCTTAGAGCATTCTGTGACATCTCCTTTCGTATCTATAAAGTATTTATCTGTCCTTGCTGAGCTAGCATGTGAAGTTCCATCTCTTGTGTAAAGTTTCATCTCTTGCTATAATGTCATCTTTTGATTAGGGAGAGTCTTCAACTTTACCTCCCCTCCCCCATCTTTTTAAAATTAATTTTTATTGGAGTACAGTTGCTTTACAATGATGTGTTAGTTTCTAATGCACAGCAGAATGAAACAGTTATTCATATACTTATATCCACTCCTTTTTAGATTCCTTTCCCATATAGGTCACCACAGAATAGTGAGTAGAGTTCCCTGTCCCCTTCCCCCCCACCCCCTTTTTTAGTGTATTGTATTGACTTTTAAGATTTTAACACCCACGATGAAGATAATAAACCCCCAGGCCTATGGATTTTTCAAGGACATATCCTGTGGAAAGTCTAGCCTTAAAGGTTTTAACCTTATTCATTATTCAAAGCCAGCAAAGGCAAAGGAAAAAACACTATTAATTAGAAAGTTGGGGCTGAGCTGAGGAGTTTAGCCCTCCCTGAATATCCTCTGGAGGGACTGTCTGCTGAAGGAGATTGGGAGTCCAGGTGGGGAGAAGCACAGCCCTCCCCATCTTGAACCTTTAAACTTACCCCACACAGAACCTCAGACCCAACATCAGTTCTTCTTGGCTTAGCAAGGCAGCTTCTTAACTCTGAAGCCTCTCTGCTTACCTTCTATCACCTGCTCAATCCTGGCTGGAAGACAAAAGGCCTTCATTTAACCCAAAAAGGGTGAACATTTTAAAAAATTCATTTGCCGAGAGGGAGACACCTTTGTTCAATTTTGTAGGACTGTCCTAAAGCCAAAAGGTCTAGCTTTCCCAGAGCTTATGAAAATAATCAAGGCCTGAGGAATAAAACATACAGGCTTTAAAATACACAAAGAAAACTGCAAAATTAAAATGAATAAATGACTGATTAAATGTCTTCTCAAGAAAAGTTCACCACTGATGAAAAATCTTACATATATATTAAATGTAATATGGGATGTGGGTGTATTGTAATATGCTTGGTATTTGAAAGATGGGCTCTTCAAAAGTAAGATCTCAGGGCCTCGAAAGGCTAGAAAACAGCCTTATAGGACACAGCAGCACTGGGGGTCCTACTTCTATGGGGACAGCATGGATTCCATTCCAGCCCCTCAGGAATCAGAACAGTGACTGGCCTCAGAGCACACTCAAAGTGAGATTTTACTCCGTCCTGGAGTTTTGCTGTCTTCCACTCTTAGTGTGACCCTGTCTTCCCCTTTCTGAGTCTCCATTTCCTCCTCAAGGAAGTAGAGGAGGTTCAGAAGGAAGTCAGGGCCCTGGGTTCAGGAAGACAGACTGTTTTAATGTCAGAGTTCAAAACAGTTCTACAATGAATGGAAGTAATCTAGAGCAGAAGACTCCTCCACTCCCACAAGGAGCGTCAAGGAGCAAATCTCCTTCTCACTCCTCTGAATCTTAACATCCACCTCACTGGACATTAAGTCCATTAAGCTCTGGGTTTCTAGTGCAAATGAATTGTCTTGGCTAAAATTGGTTTAAGGTTCTGCACAGGACTCTAGCCAGGAGACTTGAATCATAATCCCAAAGTGATATTCTGGTTTCATTTGTCATCTCAACGAGTGGCTACCAGGTGGTGTCTTGGTGAAAGAAAAAGAACAGGGTAGCATTTGAAAACAGCCTGTACTTTTAAATATCTCACTTAACAAACCAATAGTAACCAAACACCTGCACTCTGCCAGGTTCCTTGTTGCTCCTGTCCCTGCTTTTCCCAAGGCACCAAACCTCTCCTTCCTCAGCCCTTTATTTTCAATCCAAGTGTTTAATACATCAGTTCAGACTGTATCTGAAGGAACAATGGAAAAAGACTGAAGTACCTGCTAGAGTATGCTTGTATGGAGTTCACCTTTGGGTATGTCTCCATTTCATGGAGGCAGTGGGAATAGGATGGGTCTTAGAATCCAAGAGGGTGTGGGGGAAATGCCTGCTTTCCAAGTTATCTGCTGCAGGATCACGTAGGTCACTTAATCTTCATGAGTTCCAATTTCATTCTTTAAAAACAGTGATAATTACAATAATAACTACCTAGACAGTATTTGTTATTGACTATGCCAAAGGTCCGTCTAGTCAAGGCTATGGCTTTTCCTGTGGTCATGTATGGATGTGAGAGTTGGACTGTGAAGAAGGCTGAGTGCTGAAGAATTGATGCTTTTGAACTGTGGTGTTGGAGAAGACTCTTGAGAGTTCCTTGGACTGCAAGGAGATCCAACTGGTCCATTCTGAAGGAGATCAGCCCTGGGATTTCTTTGGAGGGACTGATGCTGAAGCTGAAACTCCAGTACTTTGACCACCTCATGCGAAGAGTTGACTCATTGGAAAAGACTCTGATGCTGGGAGGGATTAGAGGCAGGAGGAGAAGGGGACGACAAAGGATGAGATGGCTGGATGGCATCACTGACTTGATGGACATGAGTCTGAGCGAACTCTTGGAGTTGGTGATGGACAGGGAGGCCTGGCTTGCTGTGATTCATGGGGTCGCAAAGAGTCGGACATGACCGAGTGACTGAACTGAACTGAACTGAACTGATGCCAAAGACTTTGACTGTGTGGACCACAATAAACTGTGGAAAATTCTGAAAGACATGGGAATACCAGACCACCTGACCTGCTTCTTGAAGAAACCTATATGCAGGTCAGGAAGCAACAGTTAGAACTGGACATGGAACAACAGACTTGTTCCAAATAGGAAAAGGAGTACGTCAAGGCTGTATATTGTCACCCTGCTTATTTAACTTCTATGCAGAGTACATCATGAGAAACTCTGGGCTAGAAGAAGCACAAGCTGGAAACAAGATTGCCAGGAGAAATGTCAATCACCTCAGATATGCAGATGACACCACCCTTATGGCAGAAAGTGAAGAGGAGCTAAAAAGCCTCTTGATGAAAGTGAAAGAGGAAAGTGAAAAAGTTGGCTTAAAGCTCAACATTCAGAAAACGAAGATCATAGCATCTGGTCCCATCACTTCATGGGAAATAGATGGAGAAACAGTGGAAACAGTGTCAGACTTTATTTTTTTGGGCTCCAAAATCACTACAGATGGTGATTGCAGCCATGAGATTAAAAGACGCTTACTCCTTGGAAGGAAAATTATGACCAACCTAGACAGCATATTAAAAAGCAGAGACATTACTTTGCCAACAAAGGTCTTTCTAGTCAAGGCTATGGATTTTCCAGTGGTCACGTACGGATGTGAGAGTTGGACTGTGAAGAAGGCTGAGTGCCGAAGAATTGATGCTTTTGAACTGTGGTGTTGGAAAAGACTTTTGAGAGTCCCTTGGACTGCAAGGAGATCCAACCAGTCCATTCTAAAGGAGATCAGTCCTGGGTGTTCATTGGAAGGACTGATGCTAAAGCTGAAACTCCAATACTTTGGCTACCTCATGCAAAGAGTTGACTCATTGGAAAAGACTCTGATGCTGGAGGGATTGGGGGCAGGAGGAGAAGGGGACGCCAGAGGATGAGATGGCTGGATGGCATCACCAACTCGATGGACATGAGTTTGAGTGAACTCTGGGAGTTGGTCAGGGACAGGGAGGCCTGGCGTGCTGTGATTGTTGGGGTTGCAAAGAGTCGGACACGCCTGAGCGACTGAACTGAACTGAGACAGTATTTAGGGAACTAAATAATATATGTAGGCAAATTGCTGGCTCATTATAGGTTCTTAACAAACATTAGATTCTTCCCATCCTTCCAACCTCCAGTATGGTCTCACTGTATATTTACCTTGGGCTGTAAAAGTGCTTTTTATTGAAAAACCCAAATTGACTTAATTCTGATGTTACTAAACTCAGGTTCAGCTGCTCACTGCTTGCAAGCCAATACTTGAGAGAGAAGTGTTGGCTGGAAAGGAAAGTTTGCTTTGTTCAGGAGACTAGCAACCTGGGGAAAGGGGGACTCGTGTTCATTTTCGTATACATACTACCAGTGGCCAGTGAACAGAAATAAGGCAGACAGTATTGTTATCACTAATGGGAATGGACTGGGGGAGACGAAAATGAATTGCCAAATAGAAGGAATATTGTGTTGACTAAAAAATATAGTTACAACCTGAAGGTAGAGGGTTATTTTATTTGGTGGAAATGTTTAGCACTCTGAGGGCCTGGGAGACAGCATCTCAGTAGCTCTGAGAAAACTGCTCCAAAGCAGTGGGATGGGTAGCCAGGGTATATACAAGTTTGCAACAAAGGGAGCAGGAAGTCTGTACATCAAAGATTAGATACCAAGTTAAAGAATTTAGCATTCTATTTATGAGAAAATGCAAGACTCTGGGCTCACTGAATTCAGTCCTTTCATGTGTACCTCAGCTTGTTGTTGTTCAGTCATTCAGTCATGTCTGACTCTTTGTCACCCCATGGATTGCAGCATGCCAGGCTTCCCTGTCCTTCACCATCTCCTGGAGCCTGCTCAAACTCATGTCCATTGAGTCAGTGACGCCAGCTAACTATCTCGTCCTCTATTGTCCCCTTCTCTTCCTGCCTTCAGTCTTTCCCAGCATTGGTTTTTTTTCCAGTGAGTCAGCTCTTCACATCAAGTGGCTCAGCTGCTGCTGCTACTGCTAAGTCACTTCAGTCATGTCCAACTCTCTGCGACCCCATGTATGGCAGCCCACCAGGCTACTCTGTCCCTGGGATTCTCCAGGCAAGAACACTGGAGTGGGTTGCCATTTCCTTCTGCAATGCATGAAAGTGAAAAGTGAAAGTGAAGTCGCTCAGTCCTGTCCGACTCCCAGCAACCCCATGGACTGCAGCCTACCAGGCTCCTCCATCCATAGGATTTTCCAGGCAAGAGTACTGGAGTAGGGTGCCATTGCCTTCTCTGAGTGGCGCAGCTATCAGGGGCCAAATCCTGTTTCCTTGTTCATAAGGAATGACAGATGGCTGCTTCTTGCATTCCTCCATCTCCTCAGCAAGCACTGTGGGGGTGGGGTTGGGGGGGCGGCGGTGGCAGCATCTGTTGGATCTCAGTTTTGGGGGCCGTCATTCACTTTTGGAGGCCAGAAATCCCTGATGACTGTGATATTTCTTGCTTATTGATATGGCAGGAGATATTTTCATTTCACAATTGTTTTATGAAAAAAATACATGATCAATATCTAAAATAGATAGTTAATAAGAACATACTCTACAGTATAGCGAACTCTACTCAATACTCTGTAGTGACATATATTGAGAAAGGATCTTAAAAAAGAGTGGATATGTTTATATGTATAACTGATTCATTTGCTATATAGCAGAAACTAACACAACGTTATAAATCAACTCTTCTCTACTAAAAACTGAAAAAGTATATATGACCAGAAATACCACCAAACATTTGTATCATTTATCTCACCTTTGGATTTCACTAGATGTGGAATTAATTGCTGTATCCCCAGTTAAGTATGCATTCAGATTTCACTCACAAAATTTCCACTTTCCAGCAAGTGTCTGCATTATTATTACCAAAAGGGACACCCAGGAAATTCCCCTATTTCTAACACAATTTTTCTAAAGGGTCTCTTTGAAACCAGGCAGGACCCTCCTGGGTACAAATTCTTCTTGCATCTCCCATTTCTTGCTTGCGGAAAAAAAGAGTTCTGCTTCCTGGATATTCCCAGAGTATCGAAGGGCAGATTTAAAGAGTTTCAAAAAAGAAAAGGAAGGGAATGCAGAAACAAAGGAGCAACCATTGAGAAACAATAGTGTAGCAGTGAAACAGGATCCTAGTTTCTCCTGAAGGGGTGTACATAACAATGTCTTTGAGTTCTTCAGCAAAATCCCAGATGGCTCCACTGGTAAAGAAACTGCCGGCAATGCAGGAGACACAGGAGATGCCGGTTTGATCCCTGGGTCTGGAAGATGCCTTGGAGAAGGAAATGACAACTCACTCCAGTATTTCTTGCCTGGAGACCATAGGGTCAGGTCGCAGAGTCAGACATGACTGAGCGACTTTCACTTCAGCAGGAACTAAGGCCCCCACCCAAGTGGAGGATGGTAACTTTGGGCCAAGCACAAAAGTCCTGGAACGCTGTTCTGTTACCTCACCACTGGCCAATCAGAAGACAGTCTGCTGCTGCTGCTGCTGCTAAGTCGCTTCAGTCATGTCTGTCTCTGTGCGACCCCATGGATGGCAGCCCACTAGGCCCCTCTGTCCCTGGGATTCTCCAGGCAAGAGTACTGGAGTGGGTTGCCATGTCCTTCTCCAGAAGACAGTCTACACAGGGTGAAAGATAGTGAAGACTCTAACCCTCTCCCCAGGTGATTAGCTGTGATTAACTTCCCCTTTTAGAAATGTTCATGGTTGAATAGAATCTTCAGAGTTGGTTCTTGGACATGAGTCCACCTTCTCCCAAGGTTGCAGGCCTCCTGAACAAAGCAATCTTTCCTTTCTAACCAACACTTAACTTTCAGTTGTCCGCCAAACTCGAATTTGGTAACATCTTGATTGAATATATGTTGCAGGAAGGGGGACCCCTTCCAGGGCTCAGGAACAGTCTCTTGTCAAACACTCAGAAATGAATTGTCCCAGCAGACACACATGCAGACAAAGTAAGAGATTTTGGGGGGGCGGGGCCCTTGAGTGGAGAGCAGGAGGGTGAGGGAAATCAGGACTGAAGTGCCACATGGCTCACAGCCTCAGGTTTTATGTTGATGGAATTAGCTTCCAGGTTATCTCTGGCCAATCACTCTGACCCAGGATCCTTCATGGTAGTGTGCACATCACTCAGCCAAGATGGACTCCAACAAGGAGGATTCTAGGAGGATATATGGACTGTCATCTCTGGTCTACTTTTGACCTTTCCCAAATTCTTCCAGTTGGTGGTGGCTTGTTACCTTACCAGGATCTTCTGTTGTAAAATAATTCATGCAAATGGTTACTGTGGTACCTGGCCAGGGTGGGGGGTTTCAGTCAGTGTTTCCCCTAACACATATACATCAAAAGCCTTGAAATGGACATGCTCCTTAACTTGGCAATTCTAATTCTAGGAAATTATTCAGAGGAAATAATTAAAATATGCTAAAAAATGTATGAACAAGGATGCTATTTATAAATTAAAATGGAATCTTATCTAGCTATTAAAAATGTGTTAGAGAAGAATCATGACATGGGAAAATAGTCATAATTAATTTCTATTCTGGAAAACAATTAGGCCATGAGGCATTTTGATTTTTATAACTCATTGCTTTAAAATCTGGGCTATATGGAGTCTAGAAAGAAATAGGCAAATTGTTTCATGATTATTTCTGGATAATAAAATAGGGAGAAAAATTTTCCTCTGTCCTCCTAGGTTCTTCTGACTGGTGTAAGAATTAAATTGACATGAGACAGACTAACAGGAGAAAGCAAAGCAAAAGCTGAATAACATGTATATATGGGAGAGTGGGGCTTCCCAAGTGGCACTAGTGGTAAAGAACCCATTTGCCAATGCAGGAGATGTACAAAAATGCCAATTCAAGCTCTGGGTAGGGAAGATCTCCTGGAGGAGGGCATGACAACCCACTCCAGTGTTTTAGCCATGCATTCCAGGAAACAAACTCATTCCGAAGGACAGTGCAGATAGTGGAGTGCAGTTTATCACACCGGCGGACCCAAGGCAGCGTCTCCTCTTAGCCAATGACCCCGACCAGTTTTTGTGAAAACCTTATATACCCTAAGTGTACGTGCTAAAACCCACCTCCCCAAAATCCTTGAAACTAGTCTGGACAAGGTAAAAGAGATATATGATCAAAGTTAACCCATGATTCACGTGTCATAAGCCTAGATAGTTAAACAGTGGACATTTATCAATAGGCCTGTGGTCATACCCCCATAAGCATAATGGGATTTACAACTTTGTTCTGTTACAGAGATAATTAGCATATTCATTTAGGCGAAGGAAAGTCTAGGTACAAGTCCTGAGGCTCCTTCATCCAGGGGGTCTGGTTTCCAGTTTGTTTGTTGTTTCCATAGATACAGGGCACATAGCTCAATGTCCACAGTCTAGCCAAAGATGGAGTCTTGTTTTCAAGATGGAACCTGTTCTGTCTGTTTCCTCCTTCACCAGTATCCTTGCCTGAAAAATCCCATGGACAGAGGAGCCTGGCTAGCTACAGTCCATAGAGTCTCAAAGAGTTGGACTTGACTGAAGCCATTTAGCATGCACACACATATATGGGAGAGGAGTAGTTGTAGTCGGGTGCGTGCTCAGTCATGTCCAACTCTTTTCAACCCCATGGACTGTAGCCTACCATGCTCCTCTGTCCATGGGATTTTCCAGGCAAGAATATTGGAGTGGGTTGCCATTTCCTATTCAAGGATCAAGCCGTGTCTCTTGAGTTTCCTGCATTGGTAGGCAGATTCTTTACTATAGAATTTGTCATAAAATATGTTTCTTTGACATATTAATTTTTTAATATGATAGTTTTCTGAGAAACAGAAGACATGGGAAGGGCCCTGAAAACTTACTAGAATTTGCTGTTTTGTAAGAAACACATATGTCAAGGAAATCACTTGTAAGGGTTTCTCCCTCTCTGTACTTGGAAGAAGAGGATGACCAAATCTCTAGAAACTCTTACTATGAAGAAGACTACAACTTAAATCTGCATTGCAATCACCCTCATCTATGACACTTTTCTTAGAAATCTCCTATAGGTGACTCTCCCCACCCTCAACACTCTCTTTTGTCTTCACCTGAAGATGGTATTTACTGTGAAGGATTCAACCATTTTGGAGAGTTACTTAGTTTTCCTGAGTCTCTTCCACGTACGAAAGTGAAAGTGTTAGTCACGCAGTTGTGTCCAACTCTTTGTGACCCTGAGGACAGTAGCCCATAAGGTTACTCTGTCCATTGGATTCTCCAGGCAAAAATGCTGGAGTGGGGACTTCCCTGGTAGTCCAGTGGCTAAGACATTGGCTCCCAATCCAAGGTGCCAGGGTTCAATCCCTGGTCAGGGAGCTAGACCCCACATGCCAAAACGAACAGTTCAGATGCTGCAACTAAGACCTGGTTCAGCCAAATACATAAATAAAATACAAGATATATATATATAAAGAATATTGGAGTGCGTTGTCATTTTCTTCTCCAGGGGATCTTCCTGACCCAGGGATCAAATGCATGTCTCTTGTATCTCCTGCATGGGCAGACCAGTTCTTTACCGCTAGTGACACTTAGGAAGCCTCCACTTACCACAACTTGTTACAATTGCTGGTTTGCTTCTCTGCACTTTACACCCTCTTGCACCTTGAATTTTTGAGGACAACAGGGACTAAACCCTCAGCACCAACCATTCTCAAAGATAAATATTTACAGAATGTATAAAATCAGTCAAGACTTGAATCAGGAAAGATGGTATCCAGGTTAGATGGTTACAACTGGCCTCTTGTTTGCATTTCATGGGGGCACAAAGAAGTGGGCTTCAGCCTGGATACTTACAACAGTTAGCGTTTCTTTAGAAAAGAGATAGTGGGCTTCAGTTAAGGCATTTATAATCAGCTTCCAGCCCTCTGAAATGGAAGCAACAACAGAAACAGGGTAAACAGCCAGCCTTCGTCTCTTGCAGAGACCTTAAGATAATAGTCATGGCAAGGACAAAGAGGGACAAAGCCCTGTTTGAATAAAGGATTAATGGATCTCCGCTACCCCATCTTTTGGGACAAGGGAGACACTATACATGTACAGAAAGGCTCCTTGTGTGTCAAAAGTCAAGGGATAACACCTGGCCATAATGTCTTGTTCATCCCAGAAGGCTTCACTTAAAGATTCATCTTGGCTGAGGGGTGTGTGCGCACCTAACGGAGGGTCCCAGGGTATGGGACCAGAACCCAGATAGTTGGCCTGGAAGAATACACAGACCTGGAAGAACTGACCTATATAAATGACTTAAATGCCTCTTTACAAGTGCTTCTCCTCACTAAGGGGGAATGTCCACACCCTTTCTTCTTGGGTGTGTATCTCTGCCTTGCTTCTGTCTTAACTAAACTGTTTCTCACCTGGAGCCAGACATCCTGGAGTGCAGTCAAGTGGGCCTTAGGAAGCATCACTATGAGCAAAGCTAGTGGAGGTGATGAAATTCTAGCTGAGTTATTTCAAATCCTAAAAAATGATGCTGTGAAAGTGCTGCACTCAATATGCCAGCAAATTTGGAAAACTCAGCAGTGGCCACAGGACTGGAAAAGGTCAGTTTTCATTCCAATCCCACAGAAAGGCATGCCAAAGAATGTTCAGACTACTGCACAATTGCACTCATCTCCCATGCTAGTAAAGTAATTCTCAAAATTCTCCAAATGAAGCTTCAACAGTACATTCACTGAGAACTTCTAGATGTTCAAGTGGGATTTAGAAAAGGCAGAGGATCAGAGATCAAATTGCCAACATCTATTGGATGAGAATTCCAGAAAAAACATCTACTTATGCTTCAGTGACTACACTAAATCCTTTGACCGTGTGGATCACAACAAACTATAGAAAATTCTTAAAGAGATAAAAATACCACACCACCTTACCTCCCTCCTGAAAAATCTATATGCAGGTCAAGAAGCAACAGTTAGAACTGGACATGGAACAACAGACTGGTTCCAAATTGGGAAAGGACTATGTCAAGGCAGTATGTTGTCACTCTGTTTATTTAGCTTATATACAGAGTGAAAGTGAAAGTTACTCAGTCATGTCCAACTCTTTACCACCCCATGGACTATATGGAATTTTCCAGGCCAGAATACTGAAATGGGTAGCTTTTTCCTTCTCCAGGTGATCTTCCCAACCCAGGGATCAAACCTGGGTCTCCTGCATTTCAGGTGTATTCTTTGCCAGCTGAGCCACAAGGGAAGCCCATATGCAGAGTACAGAGTACATCATGCGAAATTCCCCAGCTGGATGAAGCACAAGCTGGAATCAAGATTGCCAGAAGAAATATCAACAACCTCAGATATGCAGATGACACCACTCTAATGGCAGAAAGCAAAGAAGAACTAAAGAACCTCTTGATGAAGGTGAAAGAAGAGAGTGAAAAAAGTGGCTTAAAACTCAACATTCAAAAAACTAAGATCATGGCAGCTGGTCTGTTCATTTCATGGCAAATAGATGGGGAAACAATGGAAACCAACAGACTTTATTTTTCTGGGCTCCAAAATCACTGCAGACGGTGACTGCAGCCATGAAATTAAAAGCCACTCACTCCTTGGAAGAAAAACTATGACCAACCTAGACAACATATTACAAAGCAGAAGCATTACTTTGCCAACAAAGGTCCATCTGATCAAAGCTATGGTTTTTCCAGTAGTTATATACGGATGTGAGAGTTGGACCACAAAGAAAGCTGAGCACTGAAGAATTGATGCTTTTGAACTGTGATGTTGGAGAAGACTCTTGAGAGTCCCTTGGACTGCAAGGAAATCCAACCAGTCTATCTTAAAGGAAATCAACACTGAATATCTATTGGAAGTACTGATGCTGAAGCTGAAGCTCCAATAATTTGGCCACCTGATGTGAAGAGTCGACTCATTGGAAAAGACCCTGATACTGAGAAAGACTGAAGGCAGAAGGAGAAGGGGACGACAAAGGATGAGATGGTTGGATGGCATTACTGACTTGATGGACATGAGTTGGAGCAAGCTCCAGGAAGTTGGTGATGGATAGGGAAGCCTGGTGTGCCATAGTCATGAGGTTGCAAAGAGTCAGACATGATTGAGCGATTGAACTGAACTAAAATGCCTTTTTACAGTGCTCCTCCTCACTGGGAGAGAGGGGATGTCCACACCCTTTCTTTTTGGGTGTGCATCTCATCCTTGCTTTTGTCTTAAATAGACTGTTTTTCTATGTGCTCTCTGACCTATTGTTGTGCTATGTCTCTAATAATAAACTTTGTATTTGCATTTACAATTTATGCCTCTTTGATAAAAGCATTTTTCACTGGGGACAAAGATCCAGGGAAAAATAGCTTCCAGCCTCTGGTCTTTGCTGGTCTGGTGGTTAGGATTTCTGGTTCTCATCCAGACTACCCAAGTTTAATTCCTAGGCAGGGAATTAAGATCTCACTTTGTACCACTGCTCACTACTGCCTTCCTGAGTTCAGACTTACAGTACTATTAAGTACCAAATGAATATTTATTATGATAGAAAAGAAGTGGAAGGAAGGGGAGGAGAAGGAAGAGAAAGAAAAGGAAGAAACAAAGAGGAAGAACAGAAAAATGGGTTTGCAGAAGTAATAAAAAAGTATCTGAGGCTTTAGGGCCATACAACAGATGGCCCACTCACCTCCATTTTGTAGAAGTCCAATTCAGTGATTTAGAAGCAATTTTTAAAAAAAGCATCAGACTTTTTTTTTTAATCAAGTGAAATATTGTACTCAAGACAGACATATAAAACAAATGATATTGGGATGGTACTTGCTGTATTCATCTGGATAATTCCTAATCTCATTTGGCCCTGCTCCAGCTCTGAGACAGTTCTAAAGAATTGCTAGGATCTGAGAACAATTTGACTCCCCTGACGTAATTCATTTCTGGATGATGGTCACAAGTGTGCCTTTGTGAGTAGAACCTTTATCTCCTATAGGATCAATGTTACAATTTGTGATCTGTTTTTGAGATCCCATTTCAAACCCAACTAAACCCAAAAACAGTCATTAAAATAAGGGTAAGGAAGATGAAAGATTTATGTAGCATAGTATTTGCATTAAATATGTTCCCTTCAGAGAAGGCAATGGCACCCTACTCCAGTACTCTGGCTTGGAAAATCCCATGGACGGAGGAGCCTGGTAGGCTGCAGTCCATGGGGTTGCTAGAGTGGGGCACAACTGAGCGACTTCACTTTCACTTTTCACTTTCATGCATTGGAGAAGGAAATGGCAACCCACTCCAGTGTTCTTGCCTGGAGAATCCCAGGCACGGGGGAGCCTGGTGGACTGAGGTCTATGGGGTTGCACAGAGTTGGACACGACTGAAGCAACTTAGCAGCAGTAGCA
This sequence comes from Capra hircus, assembly GCF_001704415.2. NCBI lineage: Eukaryota > Metazoa > Chordata > Mammalia > Artiodactyla > Bovidae > Capra > Capra hircus. The sequence continues at coordinate 41,226,627 of NC_030810.1, forward strand.
GCAGCATGTTCCCTTTGGAATCCGTTTTTCCTGTGTGAGTTTTATTGCTGACGAATTTATTTAACTTGAGCCTGATAAACATTCCTTCATTAAGTATAGGCTGTCTCATTGATCCTAGGATTTTCAAACTGCTTTCAAAATTAGTATTATTTACACTGAAATTTTCTGCAGTCATTTGACATACATGAACGTCTTGGAAAATCTTCTAATGAAATAAGAAAAGGTGTGGAAAATTTTCCAAGGTCACTATCTTCATTGATTTCTTGCTCAAAACACAGAATGTATCTGACTTCAACCAGCTAGTTTTTTCGTTGTTTCAGTAGGCTTTATGATCAGTTCAGGTCAGTCTCTCAGTCCTGTCCGACTCTTTGCGATCCTATGAATCGCAGAACGCCAGCCTCTTCTGTCCATCACCAATTCCTGGAGTTCACTCAGACTCACGTCCATAAAGTCAGTGATGCCACCCAGCCATCTCATCCTCTGTCGTCCCCCTCTTCTCCTGCCCCCAATCCCTCCCAGCATCAGAGTCTTTTCCAATGAGTCAGGTTTTGCATGAGGTGGCCAAAGTACTGGAGTTTTAGCTTTTGCATCATTCCTTCCAAAGAAATCCCAGGGCTGATCTCCTTCGGAATGGACTGGTTGGATCTCCTTGCAGTCCAAGGGACTCTCAAGAGTCTTCTCCAACATCACAGTTCAAAAGCATCTATTCTTTGGTGCTCAGCCTTGTTCACAGTCCAACTCTCACATCCATACATGACCACTGGAAAAACCATAGCCTTGACTAGATGGACCTTTGTTGGCAAAGTAATGTCTCTGCTTTTGAATATGCTATCTAGATTGCTCATAACTTTTCTTCCAAGGAGTAAGTGTCTTTTAATCTCATGGCTGCAATCACCATCTGCAGTGATTTTGGAGCTCCCAAAAATAAAGTCTGACACTGTTTCCACTGTTTCCCCATCTATTTCCCATGAAGTGATGAGACCAGATGTCGTGATCTTCATTTTCTGAATGTTGAGCTTTAAGCCAACTTTTTCACTCTCCTCTTTCACTTTCATCAAGAAGCTTTTGAGTTCCTCTTCACTTCCTGCCATAAGGGTGGTGTCATCTGCATATCTGTGGTTATTGATATTTCTCCCTGCAATCTTGATTCCAGCTTGTGCTTCTTCCAGCCCAGAGTTTCTCATGATGTACTCTGCATAGAAGTTAAATAAGCAGGGTGACAATATACAGCCTTGACGTACTCCTTTTCCTATTTGGAACCAATCTGTTGTTCTATGTCCAGTTCTAACTGTTGCTTCCTGACCTGCATATAGGTTTCTTCAAGAAGCAGGTCAGGTGGTCTGGTATTCCCATGTCTTTCAGAATTTTCCACAGTTGATTGTGATCCACACAATCAAAGGTTTTGGCATAGTCAATAAAGCAAAAATAGATGTTTTTCCAGAACTCTCTTGCTTTTTCCATGATCCAGCAGATGTTGGCAATTTGATCTCTGGTTCCTCTGCCTTTCTGGAAGTTCACGGTTCATGTATTGCTGAAGCCTGCCTTGGAGAATTTTGAGCATTACTTTACTAGCGTATGAGATGAGTGCAATTGTGTGGTAGTTTGAGCATTCTTTGGCATTGCCTTTCTTTGTGATTGGAATGAAAACTGACCTTTTCCAGTCCTGTGGCCACGGCTGAGCTTTCCAAATTTGCTGGCATATTGAGTGCAACACTTTCATAGCATCATCTTTCAGGATTTAAAATAGCTCAACTGGAATTCCATCACCTCCACTAGCTTTGTTTGTAGTGATGCTTTCTAAGGCCCTTTGTTCATAGTGATGCTTTCTAAGCTCTGTGATAGAATTACCCAAAGTCATTAGCAATCATACTACAAAGTGGATCATTACAGTGGGGTTTTATTTATGATAAAGAAGATTACAAAAGCAAGATTTTTCCAGTCAAATTAATATACTGGCTTTAGTATGCATTTTAGTCTATAGCTACTATTGAATGAACAATTTATAATGTTATTATCAGCCACAACAGGCATGGGTAGGTGTTGAGAATGGTATTTATAGATGATGTGGAGGAGATATTTATGGAACATAGGTTATGTTTCAAATGTCTTCTCTACAGTTTACACATCTGGGATAGGATGTGTGAAGTATAATACAGCTAGTACAATGAAGGGAGGTTAGCTTGTGGTAAATTCATGCCGTTAATAAGAAAGAACTCTTCTAGTACCCACCTTATAATCACATATCCTTTAAAAAAGCATTGCATTTGTAAATAAAACAACTTTGATATATCTTTGATATTTCAGTTGTTTGGTGAATCAGGAAAATATTTATTAAAAACTTTTTTAAATTAAATTTTTATTTTTACTTTATTTTGCTTTATAATACTGTATTAGTTTTGCCATACATTGACATGAATCCACCATGGGTGTACATGAGTTACCAATCCTGAACCCCCCTCCCACTTCCCACCCCATATCATATCTCTGGATCATCCCCGTGCACCAGCCCCAAGCATCCTGTATCCTGTATCGAACATAGACTGGCTATTCGTTTCTTAACTGATAGTATACATGTTTCAATGCCATTCTCCCAAATCATCCCACCCTCTCCCTCTCCCACAGAGTCTAAAAGTCCATTCTACACATCTGTGTCTCTTTTGCTGTCTCTCATAGAGGGTTATCATTACCATCTTTCTAAATTCCATATATATGTGTTAGTATACTGTATTGGTGTTTTTCTTTCTGGCTTACTTCACTTTGCTGTGGCCAAAACTTCCAGAACTATGTTGAATAGTAGCGGTGAAAGTGGGCACCCTTGTCTTGTTCCTGACTTTAGGGGAAATGCTTTCAATTTTTCACCATTGAGGATAGTGTTTGCTGTGGGTTTGTCAAATATAGCTTTTATTATGTTGAGGTATGTTCCTTCTATTCCTGCTTTCTGGAGAATTTTTATCATAAATGGATGTTGAATTTTGTCAAAGGCCTTCTCTGCATATATTGAGATAATCATATGGCTTTTATTTTTCAATTTGTTAATGTGGTGAATTATATTGATTGATTTCCGGATATTGAAGAATCCTTGGATCCCTGAGATAAAGCCCACTTGGTCATGGTGTATGATCTTTTTAATGTGTTGTTGGATTCTGATTGCTAGAATTTTGTTAAGGACTTTTGCATCTATGTCCATCAGTGATATTGGCCTGTAGTTTTCTTTTTTTGTGGCGTCTTTGTCAGGATTTGGTATTAGGGTGATGTTGGCCTCATAGGATGAGTTTGGAAGTTTACCTTCCTCTGCAATTTTCTGGAAGAGTTTGAGGAGGATAGGTGTTAGCTCTTCTCTAAATTTTTGGTAGAATTCAGCTGTGAAGCCATCTGGACCTGGGCTTTTGTTTGCTGGAAGGTTTCTGATTACAGTTTCAATTTCCGTGCTTGTGATGGGTCTGTTAAGATTTTCTATTTCTTCCTGGTTCAGTTTTGGAAAGTTGTACTTTTCTAAGAATTTGTGCATTTCTTCCATGTTGTCCATTTTATTGGCATATAATTGCTGATAGTAGTCTCTTATGATCCTTTGTATTTCTGTGTTGTCTGTTGTGATCTCTCCATTTTCATTTCTAATTTTATTGATTTGATTTTTCTCCCTTTGTTTCTTGAAGTCTGGCTAATGGTTTGTCAATTTTATTTATCCTTTCAAAGAACCAGCTTTTGACTTTGTTGATTTTTGCTATGGTCTCTTTTGTTTCTTTTGCATTTATTTCTGCCCTAATTTTTAAGATTTCTTTCCTTCTACTAACTCTGGGGTTCTCCATTTCTTCCTTTTCTAGTTGCTTTAGGTGTAGAGTTAGGTTATTTATTTGACCTTTCTCTTGTTTCTTGAGGTATGCCTGTATTGCTATGAACTTTCCTCTTAGCACTGCTTTTATAGTGTCCCACAGGTTTGGGGTTGTTCTGTTTTCATTTTCATTCATTTCTATGCATATTTTGATTTCTTTTTTGATTTCTTCTGTGATTTGTTTGGTTATTCAGAAGCATGTTGTTCAGCCTCCATATGTTGGACTTTTTAATAGTTTTTCTCCTGTAATTGAGATCTAATCTTAATGCATTATGGTCAGAAAAGATGTTTGGAATGATTTCAATTTTTTTTGAATTTATCAAGGTTAGATTTATGGCCCAGGATGTGATCTATCCTGGAGAACGTTGAAAAAGGTTGAAATTCATTGTTTTGGGGTGAAATGCCCTATAGATATCAATTAGGTCTAACTGGTCTATTGTATCATTTAAAGTTTGCGTTTCTTTGTTAATTTTCTGTTTAGTTGATCTGTCCATAGTTGTGAGTGGGGTATTAAAGTCTCCCACTATTATTGTGTTATTGTTAATTTCCCCTTTCATACTTGTTAGCATTTGTCTTACATATTGCGGTGCTCCTATGTTGGTTGCATATATATTTATAATTGTTATATCTTCTTCTTGGATTGATCCTTTAATCATTATGTAGTGGCCTTCTTTGTCTCTTTTCACAGCCTTTGTTTTAAAGTCTATTTTATCGGATATGAGTATTGCTACTCCTGCTTTCTTTTGGTCTCTATTTGCATGGAATATCTTTTTCCAGCCCTTCACTTTCAGTCTGTATGTGTCCCTTGTTTTGAGGTGGGTCTCTTGTAAGCAGCATGTATAGGGGTCTTGTTTTTGTATCCATTCAGCCAGTCTTTGCCTTTTGGTTGGGGCATTCAAGCCATTTATGTTTAAGGTAATTATTGATAAGTATGATCCCGTTGCCATTTACTTTATTGTTTTTGGTTCGGGTTTATATGCCCTTTTTGTGTTTCCTGTCTAGAGAATATCCTTTGGAATTTGTTGGAGAGCTGGTTTGTTGGTGCTGAATTCTCTCAGCTTTTGCTTGTCTGGAAAGCTTTTGATTTCTCCTTCATATTTGAATGAGATCCTTGCTGGGTACAGTAATCTGGGCTGTAGGTTATTTTCTTTCATCACTTTAAGTATGTCTTGCCATTCCCCCCTGGCCTGAAGCGTTTCTATTGAAAGATCTGCACTTATCCTTATAGGAATCCCCTTGTGTGTTATTTGTTGTTTTTCCCTTGCTGCTTTTAATATTTGTTCTTTGCGTTTGATCTTTGTTAATTTGCTTAATATGTGTCTTGGGGTGTTTCGCCTTGGGTTTATCCTGTTTGGAACTCTCTGGGTTTCTTGGACTTGGGTGATTATTTCCTTCCCCATTTTAGGGAAGTTTTCAACTATTATCTCCTAAAGGATTTTCTCACGGTCTTTCTTTTCTCTTTTTCTTCTGGGACTCTTATAATTCAAATGTTGGAGGGTTTCATATTGTCCTGGAGGTGTCTGAGATTGTCCTCATTTCTTTTAATTCGTTTTTCTTTTTTCCTCTCTGACTCGTTTATTTCTACCATTCTATCTTCTATTTCACTAATCCTATCTTCTGCCTCCGATATTCTACTATTTGTTGCCTCCAGAGTGTTTCTGATCTCATTTATTGCATTATTCATTATATATTGACTCTTTTATTTCTTCTAGGTCCCTGTTAAACTTTTCTCTGCATCTTCTCAATCCTTGTCTCCAGGCTATTTATCTGTGATTACATTTTGATTTCAAGATTTTGGATCATTTTCACTATCATTATTTGGAATTCTTTCTCAGGTAGATTCCCTATCTCTTCCTCTTTTGTTTGGTTTGGTGGGCATTTCTCCTGTTCCTTTACCTGCTGAGTATTCCTCTGTCTCTTCATCTTGGTTATATTGCTGCATTTGGGGTGGCCTTTCTGTATTCTGGGAATTTGAGGAGTTCTCTTTATTATGGAGTTTCCTCGCTGTCGGTGGGGTTGTATCAGTGGCTTGTCAAGGTTTCTTGGTTAGGGAAGCTTGTGTCGGAATTCTTGTGGGTAGAGCTAGATTTCTTCTCTTGGAGTGCAATGAAGTGTCCAGTAATGAGTTATGAGACGTCTATGGTTTTGGGGTAACTTGAGCTGCCTGTATACTGAAGCTCAGGGGTGTGTTCCTGTGTTGTTGGAGAATTTGCATGGTATGTTTTACTCTGGAACTTGTTGGCCCTTGGATGGTGCTTGGTTTCAGTGTAGGTATAGAGGCGTTTGATGAGCTCCTATCGATTAATGTTCCCTGGATTCAGGAGTTCTCTGATGTTCTCAGGATTTGGACTTAAGCCTCCTGCTTCTGGTTTTCAGTTTTATTTTTACAGTAGCCTCAAGACTTCTCCATCTATACAGCACTGATGATAAAACATCTAGGTTAAAGATGAAAAGTTTCTCCACATTGAGGGACACCCAGAGAGGTTCACTGAGTTACATGGAGAAGAGAAGAGGGAGGGGGGAGTTAGAGCTGACTGGAATGAGATGAGGTGGGATCAGAAGAGGAGAGAGCAAGCTAGCCAGTAATCACTTCCTTATGTGCACTCCACAGTCTGGACCGCTCAGAGATGTTCACAGAGTTATACAGGGAAGAGGAGAGGGAGGAAGTGACAGAGGTGGCCAGGAGGATAAAAGAGGGAAATGAAAAGGAGAGAGACAGATCCAGCCAGTAACCAGTTCCCTAAGTGTTCTCCATCATCTGAAACACACAGAGATTCAGGGTTGGGTAGAGAAGAGAAGGGGGAGGAAGAGACAGAGGCCACCTGGTGGAGAAAAAGGAGAGTCCAAAGGAAGAGAGAGTGGTCAAGCCAGTAATCTCGCCCTCAGGTAAAATTGGGTACTGAAGATTGGGTTTTTAAATGTACAAAATTGACAACAAATACCAAAAAGCAAAGATTAAAAATCTAGAGTAGAGATTGGATTTTCAAAAATATAATATTAAAGAAAAGAAGAAGAACAAGAAGAAGAAAAAACAAAGTCACAAGAATTATTAAAAAACAACAACAACCACACAAAAATATATATGGCATTTGCTTTAAAAATAGGGTCTTTTTTTTTTTTTTGAAAAGTGATGGTAGGTTATAAAAATTAAAATTAAAGGAGAAATAGAGGACTGTTTTTGAAGACAATGATCTTCTTTTCTGGGTGCCTGATGTCCTCTGCCAGCATTCAGAAGTTGTTTTGTAGAATTTACTCAGCGTTGAAATGTTCTTTTGATGAATTTGTAGGGGAGAAAGTGGTCTCCCTGTCCTATTTCTTCGCCATCTTAGGACTGCCCTCTTAAAAACTTTCTAAATGCAATCATCATTATTAATTTACATGCATCAGCAGATTTTTATCCTCAAGAGAACTCTATGAGTAGGTTCCATTAATGTCCATTTATAAAACTGGCTCAGAATCTTTGACTTGCCCAAGGTGACAAGCTGGTAAGAAGTGTAGGGCTGGAAAAATTTTACCTTCTTTCCTTCTAGGTTCTTTGGCTGGTCTAATAATTATATTGACATATAACACACTAACAAATGAAAAGTAAATTTAATTTTATATATATGAGAGTCCCAAAGATATGAGACCCAAGGGCACATTGACTAAGGAATGGAATAGGGGCCTGGAGTTTAAGGCAGGGAGGAGGGAAAAATCACAGTGCAATAAAATGAGCAGATGTTTGGTAATTAGATGTCCATCCTGCCGTTTCAGATTAAAAAGTTAACCTCTGGTGTTAGCTCTTTTTCCCAGCCAGGCCCTCTATAAAAATTCTTTTAGGGAGTTATGGGAAAAGTAGACATTTTTCTCGACTCTGCTGATCTTGACTGCCTTCAGCACAAAATGATCCACATGCCAAAGTGGCATATTTTGGGACTGCATATTCTGCGCCCCTTTAGAAGCACGATCAGAATTCAAAACAGTCCATTTGACTCTGAAGCCCGCATTCTTGACTGCCCTGCTAAATGGATGTTTTCAATTATATCTGTATCTTTGTTCATTGTACTAATTCTTCCACAGTCTAGCACATATGCATTTAATAAATGTTTGTCTAGAGAATTAATGAATAAAAATTGAGTTGCGAATAATCAAAATAATACACCAATTACTTCTTAAATACAACTAGGCTCTACTTACTATTTTTCCATTGTATTGTCAGTAGTAGGTCAAGCCCCCAGCTGTTTGGCCTGCTGCTGCTGCTGCTGCTGCTAAGTCGCTTCAGTCATGTCTGACTCTGTGCGACCCCACAGACGGCAGCCCACCCTAGACTACTTCAAAAACTTGATTGCCTCCAATCTGTTTTCACTGTAGCAACCAGAGACAGCACTCTGAAATGCAAAGCTGTTCCCCCTACACCCTCAGAAAAAAATCTTCAGTGGTTTTCCCTTGCTTCTAGGATTGAGTCCCAAATCCTTAACACTGGATACAAATGCCTTTCAGCCTTATCTCCTACTGTGTCTCCCTGGCCCTCAGCAGTCCCCCTGCTTGGGCCTTCAGTTCTCACAGTGTTGCTTCTGACCTCAGAGATTTGCCCATGCTCTTTCATGTGTTGGAAATATACTTTCCTCTTCCCTTCATCCTCCACCTCTAGTAATTCTTTATCCTTTAGATCTCAGGTCAATTATTCTTGCCCAGAAAAGACCTCCCAGTCCCCTGTGTGTTAGTCGCTCAGTGGGATCCAGCTCTTAGCGACCTCATGGACTGTAGTCCACTTGACTACTGTGTCCTTGAGATTCTTTGTTTATGTCCATTCTCTTCTTCAGGGGATCTGCCCTTCTTGGAGACTGAACCTGAATCACCTTCATTGCAGGCAGATTCTTTACCTTCTGAGCACGCCCCACCCCCCACTCCAGACCTCTAAGTCTAGATGAAATCCTAAAATTCCTGCCTTTGGCACCGGGAGCTTCTTACTGGCTTTGATCACTACTATAAATTCACATTCATTTGATTTATTTTCCCCATTTAAATGTAACTTCCATGGGGCAGGTCTCTGATTGTTTTTATTCTTTTTTGTGAAGATTGTCAGTGTCTGCCCTACAGTAATCACTCAATAGCTATTTAACATTCAAAGGTTTGTTTAAATGTGTGAATACAATTAGGGCCTGCCTGATAGCTCAGTTGGTAAAGAATCCACCTGCAATGCCAATGCAGGTGACCCTGGTTCCATTCCTGGGTCCGGAAGTTTCTCTGGAGAAGGGATGGGCCACCCACTCTGATATTTTTGGGCTTCCCTTGTGGCTCAGCTGGTAAAGAATCCACCAGCAATGCAGGAGACAGGTTTGATCCCTGGGTTTGGAAGAGCCTCTGGAGAAGGGGAAAGGCTACCCACTCCAGTATTTCTGGCCTGGAGAATTCCACCCACTCCAGGGTTTCTGGCCTGGAGAATTTGCCTTACGTTTGATTCTTTGCAGCCCCTGGGTTGCAAAGAATCAGATGCGATGCGACTTTCACTTTCATGAATACAATTGGGATATTTCTATTGGATTTTCTCATGTTCCCATCTTCTATTTTTATGATCATGATCTAACATTGCTGAAGCAAATATTTTGCCTAGGGCACAGTGATGTTTAGAGTGGATTTTAAAACTATTTGCACATCTGTTACAAGGGCTCAAGGCTAAGGAAGCTCACAGAGTTAGGGTTAGAAAAAGCAAAGCCAATGTGTGACAGGAAGGTCATAAAAGGAAGCCACAGTCCCAGCACGGCTGGGTCACTGTCCACCTGTGAGTTGCCTTCATTCTCTTCTCATGACCACTCTCCACTTTCCTTCAAGTGAGAAAACGGGCAAGTACAAAACGCAGACAGCCTGCTGGCTGCTGAGAGTCACTGATTAAAACAGGAGATGGAACTCTTTTTCTCAGTTTCATTTTCTTGAACCTGATACCAGCTGGGTTTCAAGCTGAGCTACCACACAACTGCGGGGAAACTGTTTGCTACCTGATGCTAGAAAAGGACAGCATTTACTCTTTTGGGTGTGAGAGATGATCGGCTCATTAGGAGGCCAGAGGAAGAAAAAGATTTTTTTAAATTAAGTGTGCATCTTTCATGTTCTGCCCAGTTAAAGGGTTAAGAATAGAAGTGTGTGTGGGAGAGGGGTGGTTCCGGGTGTATGTTGAACAGTGTTGATGCGAAATTCTCTATTTCCCAGGCATCTATCACTGTGGGCAAGTTTAATTTAACAAAATTCAAATCGTGGATGTCATGCTGGCTCTTGAAGGTGCCACTGGCCTGAAGCTCTGGAGTCTCTCCTCTGCTCTGTCTCTGACCCTTCTGGCTCCGTTTGGAAAAGTAGAATTTAGAGAGGCAGAATGTACACTCCTTCCTTGACTACATTATTAAAAAGCAAGGTTTCTTACCAAAAATGAACAGACAGAAGACAAAGAGAAGAACAATGTTTCTCTGTACTGGGCACAGGATGTTTATTTTCAAGAACCTTTTAGAACTTACCCTAGAGGAAAGAAAAAATTCAATATGCAGTTATCTAAGGGGAAAAATGAAATGTGCTAAGATGGATATTTCTATTCATATATGCACATCATATCTGCCCTGCATGATTAGCACTCCCAAGGAGTAAGAATTTTATTTTTACTTTTTAAAAAAATCCTTTTTTTATGATTTGGATTTACAAGTATTAGAATACTAGGTGCTGCCTGGGGTTGAGAGGTTTGGAGTCAGATTGTTACATTTATAATCTAAGTATTTCCTATCCTGATTTTTAGGATACCAGCCAAACAAATTTGTGGAAGCCAGCAGCTTCCTTTCAACATAAGGAACCTTTACACTGTCATTACATGTTTTTAAGGGTGATACATTTGGCATACAATGCAGAATTCATCTGGACCTACTAGATCATGTCTATCTTGTTCTCTATTGGATTCTCATCGTAAAGCATAGAGCCTAGGTCGTAGTAGGCCCTCAAGAAAATGTTTTGATGAGACAAGTGATTGATTAAATGATTCATCATCATTATCACCATCAACACTATCCTCCTGAATACCCAGATTTTGTAAGGGACTCAGAAAGGTCCTTTCTTCCACTCTGCTTAGCTATAGACATCAGTGACCATCATTCCATAGATCAGCACCCAACTCCATCCCTCAGTCTGGGTTAGAAGACTTTGTCGTTTATTGTTTCCTCACTGCTGGGTGAATTCTGGAGTAAATCATGTTGCTCTAAGCCCAGCATTTGCTGTATCTGGATGAAACCTCAGCGTGAAATGCCAGGAGATGCTTAGACCTCCCAGCCTCATTCCTGTGCTTGGGAGTCTGTCCCTCTGTTACTGCCTAGCAGGGGTTTTGCTACAAAAATAGTCAACTGATAAACAGCCTTAGACAGTCTAACTGCAAGTTTCACCTCTGCCTGGTGCCTCCTGCCATGCTGGGTGCACAGACTTGACCTTGTAACTCAGAGAAATTAACATATAACCAATGCTCACTGAAGATTTATGTACTTGGTATAATTCGAAGTGTGTGTCTATTCCAGAATATTTCATCTTCTTAACACTGTGAAGAAAGTACTATTTTTACATACTCTTTATAGATGAGGAGATTTGGTACAGAGAGTCAAAGAAAATTTTTCTGTGGTTAAACTGCTACATGATTCAGTGGAATTTATTTAATTGAAGAGCACATGTTCTTATATTAATTTCCTAAGTAGTATCTGTTTAGGCAGGGAGAATATTCAGCCAATACTTGCAACCATTACAGGTAGTGACCATTCTGACTGGTTGGGAGTCTGCTCTGCTTCAGTATTTTGAGTATCAGCTCTTCCCTTTGTGAGGGAAATTCTTGGCCATCTTTTGGAACCTGCTGTATAGCTAAGTTCCATGATGCTTCTCCATCTGGCTCTTGATTTCATTCTTTCTCAATTTGTTCTACACAGTAAGGGTGCATGACTATAGATGATATGGAGAGGAACAAGGCAAGGTCCTCGATCTCAATCTCGTTAAGGGAGGCCATGAGTATCATATAATAGACAGTGCCTAGTTAGAGGTAGTATCTACAAGTTACAAAACACCAGCTCAGAGGTATAGACAAACCACACAGAAGCCCAGAAAGGGAAATACCGCTGAGACTTCTCATAAGGGAGGTGGGACTTGAGCTGAGTCTTGAGGGAAAATTTGGGCCAATAGTATGAAGTGAGACTGGCATCTTTGGCATCAGCCATTTCTTAAGTAATTTTAATTCAAAGTGATCCATATGTGCTCGAGACATATTTTGTGGTGAGCTATCCTAGGCTCAACACTATCATTAAGTCTGCCATTGTTCTCTCTCTCTTTTTTTTTTTTTTTGAGAGGAAATAATGTCCTTTTCTTTGATAAAACTTCATCTCTGTCAGGTCCCAAGAGACAATTCTGTCTCATTAACTTTCAGTCTGGATCAAAAGTTTAAAATATCCAATCCAATATTGATTTTCACTTATATGATAATTGAAAGGTTGGACTTTGTCTAGTTTATGAGCCATCAACTTCCAGGATCTCTGCTCTCTGTTTACTTCCTGACAAAGGAGCCACTGCTGTTTCTGTCCTTGGCCATAGGGCTTCATGATCTTCAAGTGGACTCACTTTGTGGGGGCTTTCGTGGCCTCAGTGCAGCTCCTTTGATGCAGGCAATGCTTTGGCTTTTTCTCTCTACCCCACCTCATCATGCCATCCTAGCCCCTTGTTTCCCAGCTTTCTCTTCAGCAGATTCTCCTTATTGGAGTTCTTCACCCTTCTAGATATTCCTCCAGAAGAGGCTTAACATAGCTCCAGCCTGGCTTCTCTCTTGTCTGGTTAATATCAGGCCCACAAAGAACAGGCACTTGTTCACCATGACAGCCTGGGAGTGCTGGCTCAGAGCAATGCAGTGGCTTTTATCCCCTGCCTGCAGGTCACTTTCATCTTTCTCACATGAGGCTTAAGGCAACCTTTCTTACTGTTCTTCAACTTTAGATACCTAATCGAAAGCTCTTGTGGAAGCCAGTGAATGCCCCTTTAGTAGCTAAAGGGGACAGAAATAAACCCTTTTCTCATTTGGTGGTGGAAGTTGGAATTTCACAGGAAAGCCAAACTCTTTCCAGACAAATTTCTCTATGAATTCTGTCTTTATATCCACTCTCTCACCCTTTTTATAGGCTTAACTTGCAGTTTGAGATCTGCTATGTACCATTGTACATAGCAGAGAAGGCAATGGCAACCCACTCCAGTACTCTTGCCTGGAAAATCCCATGGACGGAGGAGCCTGGTAGGCTGCAGCCCATGGGGTCAAAAAGAGTCGGACATGACTGAGCGACTTCACTTTCCCTTTTCACTTTCATGCATTGGAGAAGGAAATGGCAACCCACTCCAGTGTTCTTGCCTGGAGAATCCCAGGGACGGGGGAGCTTGGTGGGCTGCCATGTATGGGGTCGCACAGACTAGGACACGACTGAAGTGACTTAGCAGCATGTACCATTGTAACCAAAATTGAGATAAAAAGATCTCATTTTAACATTATGTTGCTATTATTTTTTTAAATTATTTTATTTTAACATGTATTTATTTATTTGGCTGCACCAGGATCTTTAGTTGTGGTATGCAGGATCTTTAGTTGCACATGTGAACTCTTAGTTGTGGCATGAAGGATCTAGCTCCCTGACCAGGGATCAAACCCGGGTATTGGGTGTGCGAAGTCTTAGCCACTGGACCACCAGGGAATTTTCACTATTATTTTTTAATCACAACTGGGCACGGGAAAATCTGCAAAATTTTATTTTTCCCTTTTTCCATATCAAAGACCTAGAGATTCAGCTAAAGAAAATGTCTGATAACCTCTCCATTTTGAGGAATATTGGTAAAGAATCACCTATATAGAAATGAAAAAGCTGGGTCAAGTTTCAGTCAGAAGATGGCAGAAATCCCATGTTTTAAACTGGCAGCTCAATTTAAGCTTCTTTTCTATGTTGCTTATTTCATTAACCACTGGGAAAGGATGCCAGTATTCAGCCTTAGAGACTTGGTTAAAAGCTTTTTAGATTGATAATTGCAGGCTCTTGAAATAAATAGTAGTCTCAGCTTTACCAGTGACTTTGCTGAAAACAATTCTTAATATATTTCATTTAACTACAGAAATAATTAGAAATATGCATTTATATTAATTCAACTTAGAGATTGTGGTGGGGCTCCATGATGGTTCAGTAAGTGGAGAACAATCAATAATTCTTTCATGATTCTCAAAAATGATATTAATCTCTTTCTTTGTCCTTTGAACCCATAGCAACCACTTTAGTAACAAAAATATTCCCTTTAGGAGTAAATTAACATAAGTATGTAAATACTTGGTATTGATGGAGTGTAAGTATGTAAGAGGTTTTACATAATCCAGGTGGAAGTGTAATTGTCATAGCCTTTTCAAACAATAATTTGGTAAAAAGGCATCAAAAGCCTTAAAAATTTCCTACTCTTAATTCAGTAATTCTCTTCTAGAAATCTATCTCATGGGAAAAAATACATGCAAAGGTATTTTTTAAAGGATATTTTTATAAGTTGAAGCAATCTTAATATTCAACAATACAGATTTACTATATTATCACATATATACATGATGAAAATTTATGGAACCTTTTAAAATTAGAATATGAGTCCATATTTATCAACACAGACAGTGTTGAAATGAAAGCAGATACAGAGGAATATGTAGAATCAAATATCATTTTGTTTTACATGTTATATATTAATGTATGATACACAGGTCAGGAATAACCAATACTGAAATAGTGTTATCTTTTAGTAATAGAATTTTGAATGCATTCACCTTTTCTTTCTACCTGTATTTTATAATTTTTCTATTACAAATATGAATCGTGAACACTTAAAAAGAAGAAAGTAATTAGAAGAGGTTTCATATGGTTCAGAAGCAAGGAAAAAATCCAAAGATGAAAAAAATACATCTACTCAACATTAAATACAGATAAGTATAAGAGAAAAACAAAGCTTAGTGCTAATGGAATAGACAAAACTGGAATCTTCTCAATGAATGTTATTGATCTCCTGCTAACCGCGGGGTTCTGTGCAGCAGAAAATCTCTGAGATACCTAAGGCAAAAGGATAAGATAAAAGGAGCTTAAAAAAAAAATAAGGACACATTTTATATTTGAATGAAGTTCAATTAAATTTCCTAGATTCTGAATAAATATCTGTCCCCAATAATTCACCTATTAATGTCAATAGATTTTGAGTTCTATTTTATTTTTTAACTGAATTAGGTAAAATTGGTCTTTTAGTTTTTGCATGTTTCCCTTCTAGAAGATATCAGTTATCCTCTAGATATTATCTATGTAATTAACATAGAGCACATCATGGTTTCATTCTATTTGGGTTCATTCAGCTAAAACCTCCTGAATGACCTTTATTCCAAACCCCCATTTGTCATGCAAGTGTATTCTTCTGCAAGGCAAATGTTTCTAAGGAAACTTTATGGAAATGAAAAAGCTCCGAAGAAATCATCTCATATCCAAAGGAGCAAATGACACACCCATTAATAACAAATGTGATTGTCTCAGGCTCAATGAAGTAAGTTTTGGATATTCTGTTCTCGATGGAGACCAGTAATTAAAAGGGATTCCCTAGCTCTGTTCTATATGCCAGAAGAGAAATGTGTTCACATTATGAGCTGTAAACCATGAAAGGGAGAAAGTGTTTGTGGGAATAAATGGAAAGTCACTAGCAAGTCTCTGTTAAGAAGGTAAGGAAGCTAATGAATTAAGGCCAAACTGACTTCTCAGAATATGTTTATCAAATCTGTCACCTTCCTCCATTAACCCTCTCACCCTCTTTGCTTTCTCTTTCCAGTTCATCTGAGCCTTGGCCTGTAAGAGAAAGAAGTTTTGAATACTTAAATTCTATGGATAAAATAGCTGACCAACCCAGAATAGGCAGTACAATATAACAGGAGAATGACTGACATTACCTATCAGTAAGGCTTACTATTAAGCCACAATAATCAGCACAGTGCAGTATGTGAATAGACCAAAAAAAAAAAAAAAAAAAAGGAATACAGGAAAAGATCAATGGAACAGAGTAGAGAGCTCAGAAATAGACTCTTACAGATATAGCCAGTTGATGCCTGATGAAAGAGCAAAAGCAATACAATGAAGCAAAGACAGTCTCTTCAATAAATGGTGCTTGAAATATGATATCCACATGCAAGAAAAGAAAGAATCTAGACACAGACCTTACACTCTCACAAAAATTAACTCAAAGTGAACCATAGACCTAAATGTAAAGCACAAAAATATAAAACTCCAATCTCTTATATGATAATATAGGAGAAAACCTAGATGACCTTGGATATGGTAATATCTTTTTATGCACACCACCAAAGATATGATCCATAAAAGGAACCACTGATAAGCTGGATTTCATTAAAATTGAAAATTTTGCCTTTGTAAAAGACAATGCCAAGGGAATGAGAAGACGAGCCATAGACTGGGAGAAAAATAATTTCAAATGCCATATCTGATAAAGGACAGTTAGCCAAAGTATATACAGAGCTCTTAAAAGGGCTCCCCTGCCAACGCAGGAAATGCAGGAGACATGGGTTCAATTCCTGGGTCAGGAAGGTCCCCTGCAGAAGGGAATGGCAACTCACTTCAGTATTCTTGCCTGGAGAATTCAGTGGACAGGGAAGCCTGGCTGGCTATAGTCCATGGGGTCACAAAGAGTCAGACGTGACTGAGGAACTATAGAAAATAACTTGATTTTAAAAATGAGTCATAGACCTTAACAGACACCTCACAGGGAAGATACACAAAAGGCAAATAAGCATATGAAAAGATGTCCCATATCATATGTCATCAGGAAAATGAAAATAATGAGATACTGCCGTGCATCTAGTGGAATGGCTGCAATATGAACACTGACAGCAGCTAATGCTGGTGAGGATGTGGAAAAACAGTAACTCTTATACCTACAGTACAGTGCATGCTCAGTCATGTCTGACTCTTTGGGACTCCATGGACTATAGCCTGCCAGGCTCCAAATGTAAAATAATATAGTTACTTTGGAAGGCAGTTTGGCAGTTTCTTACAAACTAAACATATTCTTGTCATAAGATCTAGTAATTTCTCTCCTTGGTATTTACTCAAAGAGTTTGAAAACTTAAGTCTCTATAAAAATCTGCATCAGGATGTTTATAGACACTTTGTTCATAATTGCCAAAACTTGGAAGCACTTGAGATGTCCTTTAGTAGGTAAACGGACAAATAAATTGTGGAACATCCTGACAATGGAATAGAATTTAGTAATAAAAAGAAAGAGTTATCAAGTCATGAAAAGATATGGAGGAATCTGAAATGCATATTGCTAAGTGAAAGAAGTCAGTTTGAAAAGGCGATGGGTGTTTTGATTTCAACTATTTGATCTCTATGGGCTTCTCAGGTGGTGCTAGTGGTAAAGAATCTGCCTGCCAATGCAGAAGTTAAGAGACTCGAGTTCGATCCCTGGGTCAGGAAGATCCCCTGGACTAAGAAATGGCAACCCACTCCAGTCTTCTTGACTGGAAAATTCCTGGACAGAGGAGTCTAGTAGGCTGCCGTCCATGGTGTCACAAAGAGTCCGGACATGGCTGAGCAATTAAGCACACACACATTCGATCTCTGGAAAAGTTAAAAATGTAGACAGTAAAAAGATTAATGGATGCTAGGGTAGAAAAGATGAATAGGTAGAGCACAGAGGATTTTGGGGTGGTGAAATATTCTATATGATATTATAATGATGGATTCATGTCATTATATGTTTGCCCAAACTCATAGAATGTGTAACAGCAGTAATTATCTCTAAGGTAAAGTGTGGACTTTGGGTGATTGTGATGTATAATACAGGTTCAACCTCTGTAACAAAGGTACCACTATTGAGTGGCGTTGATAATGGAGGTGGCTATACGTGAGTATGGAGAAGGCAATGGCAACCCATTCCAGTACTCTTGCCTGGAAAATCCCATGGACAGAGGACCCTGGTGGGCTGCCATCTATGGGATCGCACAGAGTCAGACACGACTGAAGCTCTTAGCAATAGCAGCAGCAGCAGCAGCATGCATGAGTAAGAGCAGGGAATGATGGGAAATCTCTATATCTTCTTTTCATTTTTGTTTTGAACCTAAAACTGCTCTAAAAAAGTAAATTAAAAAAAAAAAAAAAAAGGAAGAGAGAGAAAACTGAAGCAGACAATCTGGAATGAAAGTAGGAAGAGAGAATGGGCCCTATACCAAGTGATATATTCTAAGATTAAAGGATGAAGAGGCATTCCTGGTATGTGCACTATATAAACAGTAACTGAAAAATAGTTTGAACAGTGTTTAAGATATTTGACAGTTTACCCAATGTTATTTTTGCAAATAAAGTTTATTGGAATGCATTTACTTGTTTACATATGGTCTGCCGCTCCACAGTTGCAGAATTCAGTAGTGTGACGGAAACCCTTAGGCCTGTAAAGCCTAAAATATTCATATTCATAGAAAATGATTTCAAGTCACTGATCTAGAAGAAAAAAAGGGTAAGAACAGGTAAGAATACATTGAAATAAAGATGAGACTGTGCATGCATTTCCACATTTTAATTCACAATAAACAACTCTAAGATCTAAAGTTTCTTGTTTCCCAGAAACACATATTTTCTCACCATTTTTAATGTCCTGAAATTGATGTGAATGTTACAATAGATGTCAAAATAAACTTGTCATCTACCAGATAGAATAAGTGCCACAGTTGTTTTTGCCTATACCTGTATAAATTTAACATTATGTAGAAGGACTGATGTTGAAGCTGAAACTCCAATATTTTGGCCACTTGATGTGAAGAGCTGACTCACTTGAAAAGACCCTGATGCTGGGAAAGATTGAGGGGAGAAGAAGGGGACAACAGAGGATGAGATGGTTGGATGGCATCACCGACTCGATGGACATGAGTTTGAGTAAACTCCGGGAGTTGGTGATGGACAGGAAGGTCTGGCGTGCTGCAGTCCATGGGGTCACAAAGGGTAGGACACGGCTAAGTGACTGAACTGAACTGAGCTGAGAAAAATCTCTCTCATCTTCTCCACCTTATTGAAGTTATGCATGTGGTTAACAGCATACACTGTTCAGTTGTAAAACAATGAATTCACTTCTTTACATAAAAATATAAACATTCTAGGAATATGTCCTAAGGAAAAACTGACACATGTATAAAGATGAATTTGTAAGGACAGAAACACAAATGTTGTAGGCTATAAAATAGCAAATGTGATCCAACTTTTATAAAATATATATGTGCCTGTTTATGCATACACATTTCTATCCAGCCATCTGTTTGTATGTTCTTCTATCAAATCTGGGAGAATATACAATAAAATCTTATCAGGATCTCCAAGTTGAGAAATTACTTGAGATTTCTCACTTTTTTCCTTATACTTTCAGCTATTTTCCAATTTAATAAAAAGGAATAAAAGCTATTTTCATTAAAAATAAAAGGCAAATGAAAAATTGAAAATTTTGATAAAGGATATAGCAAATTATTATCATTCTTCCATATCATGTATTGCAAATCAACTTCAAAACTGACTCTCCAAGTAGCACTGAAGCATGTACATTATCACATGTAAAATAGATAACCAGTGGGAATTTACTGGGCTTCCTTGGTGGCTCAAAGGTAAAGAATCTGCCTGCTATGTGGGAGATCTGGGTTTGATCCTTGGGTCGAAAAGATCCTCTGGAGAAGGAAATGGCAACCCGCTCCAATATTCTTGCCTGGAGAATGTCATGGACAGAGGAGCCTGGTGGAATTTACTGCCTGACACAGGGAGCTCAACCTGGTGCTCTGTGACAACCTAGAGGAGTGGGATGGGGTGGAAAGTGGAAGGGAGGTTCAAGAGTGAGGGAACATATGTACACCTATAACTGATTACATTGATGTATGGCAGAAAACAGGAAAACATTGTAAAGCAATTATCCTCCAATTAAAAATAAAAATAAATTAAAAAAAACTGACTCTCCAGATAAGCACAGTTGAAAATCTTGAAGAAAAAATTCATAAAAGAATTTTAAAAAATAGCCTTATAATAACCAAAGAAATGCATTAAAATAACCCTTTTTCCTAAGGTTTCTCATCACATGGAAAAAATATATATATATATTTTTCTACTTCATTAATGTTGTACCTATATGAGAAGACGGATATCCATTAAACCTATTGTCATCATCGTTTCATGATGTAAGTAAGTTAAATCATTATGTCACACACCTTAAGTTTATGCAGTGCTGCATATTTCTCAAATATTGTCTGAGAAATCCCATGGACAGAGGAGACTGGTGGGCTATAGTCCATGGGGTTGCAAAAGAGTTAGCCACTAAACAACAATGTCAATTTTATCTCAGTTCAGTTCAGTCAGTTCAGTTCAGTCTCTCAGTTGTGTCCGACTCTTTACGACCCCATGAATTGCAGCACGCCAGGCCTCCCTGTCCATCACTAACTCCCGGAGTTCACTCAAACTCATGTCCATCGAGTCGGTGATGCCATCCAGCCATCTCATTCTCTGGCGTCCCCTTCTCCTCCTGCCCCCCAATCCCTCCCAGCATCAGAGTCTTTTCCAATGAGTCAACGCTTCCCATCAGGTGGCCAAAGTATTGGAGTTTCAGCTTCAGCATCAGTCCTTCCAATGAACACCTAGAACTGATCTCCTTTAGAATGGACTAGTTGGATCTCCTTGCACTCCAACACCACAGTTCAAAAGCATCAATTCTTCAGTGCTCAGCTTTCTTCACAGTCCAACTCTCAGCCTATAAACCCAAACAAAAACAAAATAATAAAATCAAATGAGACTCTTATTTTTCCCTATCAAGGTAGAAAATTACTTTTTAAAGCTAAACAATTCCATGTAGAATATTAGCAAACACTTTGGCAGAACCTCCATTTGTTTTAACTCATATTTACATATGGAAGGATTTCAACTTGATTAACACTTCTGGCTTCTTTCTTCCCAGCTCTCTCACTGTCCTCTGCTTCCCAAGGGAGAAGGGGTGACTTAGTGTACTCTGGAGAACCAAGAATGTGCATCTGAAGTCTTCCCCTTTTCTGGTTCTGAGCAGGCTCACCTTCTGGAAGCCTCTGATCTTCTATATGTTCAGCTTGCTGGGCAGGACCCCAGAGGACAGCTTGTGGAAGTGCACTTGGTCCAGGGAAGGAGGCTGTAAATCTGACTGGTTTAGAAATCAGATAACAATCCAGTTTGACTGCAAACCTTAAGTATCATCTTCCAGTTCAGTTTTTATCAGTAATAAAACTGATGTGGGTTTTTTTTTTTTTTTTTTTGTCTTCATTTGTCTGAATCTTGCATCTCTTAAAAATCTCAGGAGCATGGGTGAATGGAGAGAAGAACTCATAGTCATCACTAGGAGCAGCTTAAGACAACCATCTTTCTGGAGGGCAGTTTCACATTGTGTCACAAAGGGTTTACCTATTCCTGGGGCACTCTTTTTAAGAACACATGCTAAGAAAGCAATTAGAAGAATGGATGAAATATGTGCATACAAATGTTTGTGAGTGAAAGTCATTCAGTCATGTCTGACTCTTTGTGACTGCATGGACACAGGGAATTCTCCATGCCAGAATACTAGAGTGGCTAGCCTTCTTCTCCAGGGGATCTTCCCAACCCAGGGATTGAACCAGGTCTCCCACATTGCAGGCAGATTCTTTACTAGCTGAGCCACCAGGAAAGCCCAAATACAAATGTTTAGATAGTTTTATTTATAATAACTAAAGTTGTTACCAAGCAAAGGGCCCACTTCTCAACACCCATAGAAGCCAATAGTACAGCACTAGGTTTTGAGAAAAGAAAGAGTTTTATTGGAAGGTCGACCAATAAGGAGAAAGGAGGCAGACTCTCCTCTGGCATTTAGTCAGATTTTTATAAGAGGAGGAAGGTTGATACATGGAAGTGCTGGTGGACAGGGTTTTCATTTGAAGATTTGGAACTTTGTTATTTATGGTATGATTAAGGGGCTTCAGCACCTGATCTTCCTGGCCAGTGAACTCTTTGCTTCTGGAAGATTCCTGCCTTTAGATTCTTGCTGTATCCTAGTTCTTTGCTTATGTGGTGGAGGTGGGAGGTGGGGAGAAGACTTTGGTTCTTGGCATTATTCAAGGTCAAAATTTTCCTCTGTGCATGCTTTTGCTGTATGACTTGCATTTTTTTAATTGTTTTCTCTGAGAAACAACTCAGTATCTTATTAGAAACAAGAAGGACCGGTTTGGGCTTCTTCTGAAGTCACGAAATTGGGAAAAAAAAAAAAAAAACCAAAAACCCAAATGTCCAACTACATAGTATAATTAAGAAAAATGTATTTGTATATCATACAAGGATATGATAAATAATATTAGGGAGGGAATTTTTGCTGGGGGAAGCTGTTCACTATATATTGCTTAATTTTAAAAATGAGCTACAGAATGGTGTATGCAATGTGATATGAACTTTGTAATGTATTTATAAGTCTTATAAGTTTGAATTTAAAAACACTGTTTCAGTTCAGTTCAGTCGCTCAGTCATGTCCGACTTCCTGTGACCCCATGAATCGCAGTAAGCCAGGCCTCCCTGTCCATCACCATCTCCCGGAGTTCACTCAGACTCACGTCCATCGAGTCAGTGATGCCATCCAGCCATCTCATCCTCTGTCGTCCCCTTCTCCTCCTGCCCCCAATCCCTCCCAGCATCACAGTCTTTTCCAATGAGTCAACTCTTTGCATGAGGTGGCCAAAGTACTGGAGTTTAAGCTTTAGCATCATTCCTTCCAAAGAAATCCCAGGGTTGATCTCCTTCAGAATGGACTGGTTGGATCTCCTTGCAGTCCAAGGGACTCTCAAGAGTCTTCTCCAACACCACAGTTCAAAAGCATCAATTCTTCGGTGCTCAGCCTTCTTCACAGTCCAACTCTCACATCCATACATGACCACAGGAAAAACCATAGCCTTGACTAGACGGACTTAGTTGGCAAAGTAATGTCTCTGCTTTTGAATATGCTATCTAGATTGCTCATAACTTGTCTTCCAAGTAAGCGTCTTTTAATCTCATGGCTGCAGTCATCATCTGCAGTGATTTTGGAGCCCCCCAGAATACAGTCAGCCACTGTTTCTACTGGTTCCCCATCTATTTGCCATGAAGTGATGGGACCAGATGCATGATCTTAGTTTTCTGAATGTTGAGCTTTAAGCCAACTTTTTCACTCTCCTCTTTTGCTTTCATCAAGAGGCTTTTTAGCTCCTCTTCACTTTCTGCCATAAGGGTGGTGTCATCTGCATATCTGAGGTTATTGATATTTCTCCCGGCAATCTTGATTCCAGCTTGTGCTTCTTCCAGTCCAGCGTTTCTCATGATGTACTCTGCATATAAGTTAAATAAGCAGGGTGACAATATAGAGCCTTGACATACTCCTTTTCCTATTTGGAACCAGTGTGTTGTTCCATGTCCAGTTCTAACTGTTGCTTCCTGACCTGCATATAGACTTCTCAAGAGGCAGGTTATAGACTATGGTATTTTTCAGAGAACTAGAACAAATAATTTTACAATTTGCATGGAAATTTAAAAAAAAAAACTTGAATAGCCAAAGCAATCTTGAGAAAGAAGAATGGAACTGGAGGGATCAACCTGCCTGACTTCAGGCTCTACTACAAAGCTACAGTCATCAAGACAGTCTGGCACTGGCACAAAGACATAAATATATATCAGTGGAACAAAATAGAAAGACCAGAGATTAATCCAAGCAACTATGGATACCTTATCTTTGACAAAGGAGGCAAGAATATACAATGGATTAAAGACAATCTCTTTAGCAAGTGGTGCTGGGAAAACTGGTCAATCACCTGTAAAAGAATGAAACTAGAACACTTCCTAACACCAGACACAAAAATAAACTCAAAATGGATTAAAGATCTAAATATAACACCAGAAACTATAAAACTCCTAGAGGAAAACATAGGCCAAGCACTCTCTGACATAAATCACAGCAGGATCCTCCTTGACCCACCTCCTAGAGTAATGGAAATAATAGCAAAAGACCTAATTAAACCTAAAAGCTTTTGCACAATGAAGAAAACTATAAGCAAAGTGAAAAGACAGCCTTCAGAATGGGAGAAAATAATAGCAAATGAAGCAAATGACAAAGAATTAATCTCAAAAATATACAAGCAACTCCTGCAGCTCAATTCCAGAAAAATAAATGACCCAATCAAAAAATGGGCCAAAGAACTAAACAGACATTTCTCCAAAGAAGACATACGGATGGCTAATAAACATATGAAAAGATGCTCAGCATCATTCATTATCAGAGAAATGCAAATCAAAACCCAATGAGATACCATCTCATGCCAGTCAGAATGGCTGCTATCAAAAAGTCTACAAACAATAAATGCTGGAGAGAGTGCGGAGAAAAGGGAACCCTCTTGCATTGTTGGTGGGAATGCAAACCAGTACAGCCACTATGGAGAACAGTGTGGAGATTCCTTAAAAACCTGGAAACAGAACTGCCTTATGATCCAGCAATCTCACTTCTGGGCATACACACTGAGGAAACCAGAATTGAAAGAGACATGTGTAGCTCAGTGTTCATTGCAGCACTGTTTACAATAGCTAGGACATGGAGCCAACCAAGATGTCCATTGGCAGGCAAATGGATAAGAAAGCTGTGGTACTTATACACAATGGAATATTACTCAGCTATTAAAAAGAATACATTTGAATCAGTTCTAATGAGGTGGATGAAACTGGAGCCTATTATACAGAGTGAAGGAAGTCAGAAAGAAAAACACCAATGCAGTATATTAACACATATATATGGAATTTAGAAAGATGACAACGATGACCCTATATGTGAGCCAGCAAGAGACACAAATGTAAAGAACAGACTTTTGAACTCTATGGGAGAAGGTGAGGGCGGGATGATTTGAGAGAATAGCATTGAAACAGGTATATTACCATATGTGAAATAGATGGCCAGTCCAGGTTTGATGCATGAGACAGGGTACTCAAGGCTGGTGCACTGGGATGACCCTGAGAGATGGGATGGAGAGGGAGGTGGGAGGGAGGTTCAGGGTGGTGAACACATGTACACCCATGGCTGATTTATGTCAACGTATGGCAAAAACCACTACAATATTGTAAAGTAATTAGCCTCCAGTTAAAATTAAAAAATTAATTTACAAAAAAAATACCGGTAGAATGTATCAAAATATTGATAGTAGTTACTTTTAGATTACAAGAGATAGTTGTTTCTTTTTTTGTTTTGATTTTCCAAGGTTTATAATGTACTAATAAAGTAATTGGAAAAATATTATTCAAGTATAACTGAATAGTAGCTGCAGCAAATCAATAATTTTAGTTTATTATTATTATTTATAAAAAACTCTCTTCCCATTGAGTGCCAGTTAGTTAATAATTATGTTCATGTTCAAAAGAATTTTTAAATATAAAGAAGAAAATTTCTAATTGAAAGGAATGAATTTACTATGGGTCAAACAGAAGTGGGTTAATGTCCTAGCTTTGTTATTTGTATGAATTTATACCTTCTAAATCTCAGGGGATTATAATACATACCTTGCAAAATTGTGGAGGATGAAAGATCATTTATAAATCAGTGAGCCTGAGATGAAATATGATCTCAACAGATGGTTAATATATTGTTATGAAAGCATGATGATGGCCTTTAGAGGAATGGGGTGGCTTTCACCTGGGGTCATAAGAAGACATAAATCCTTTTCCCATAATTCTAGCAGACCTCCTCTTATATTTTATTTGCCAGAAGATACTACCTTTTCTAAAAAAGCCTATGTTTGGAAAAAGGAATGAGGTGATTTCAGTTGGATTACACTAATTAGAGTTTACCGAAGACTCTCGAGAGTCCCTTGGACTTCAAGGAGATCAAACCAGTCAATGCTACAGGAAATCAACCCTGAATCTTCATTGGAAAGACTGAGGCTGAAGCTGAAGCTCCAATACTTTGTCCACCTGATGCAAAGAGCTGACTCATTGGAAAAGACCTTGATGCTGGGAAAGACTGAAGGCAAAAGGAGAAGATAGGAGCAGAGAATTAGATGGTTAGACAGCATTACCAACTCAATGAACATGAATCTGAGCACACTCTGGGAGATAATAAAGGAAACGGAACCCTGGCCTGCTGCAGTCCACGGGGTCACAAAGAACTGGACATGACTTAGCAACTGAACAACAATAACAACTGGAGCTGACTTCCAAGTGGAGTTTCTTCTGAAGCACACAGCTCGGTGGAGTCATGGTGGTTATCTGTACCAAACCAGAGTTGTTCTAGAAATTTTAAAAAGTGAGAGTGGTGGGGATTGGGTAAGCAAAGAACAGTGTCTCCTGAAACATTTATAGAGCTAAACACTTAGCTCTTTTGTTGGAGGGAAAATTATGAGAAGAATTATTCCTGTTAAGATTAGGAGACATACTGAGGAATGAGGAAATACCCAGATGCGAGGGGGAAAGAGGAGAAATTAGAAAAGAATGAGAGACTATAGAAGGGAACTCATGACACAAGAATGGCTCAACAGAAGTGTTTGCACAGAAGGTGTGAGCCCTGATAAAAGTGGTTCTGGGAAGCCCTCTGGAGAGGAAGCAGGGCACAGAAATCTCAAGATTTACAGACATATGGGGTGCATTTGGAGGAGTATCTAAAGAGAGATGAGGAATAAAGTGACAGGTAAGAAACACGAAATAAAGGGTGAGAAGCCCTGCTGGTCTGTAATGATCAGAGGAAGGTGCTGTTGCTGGGATACCTGTGCAAGGGCTGCTGGGAATCATGTCTCTGGCAGCTGGGCTCTGAAGAGAAAGACTGGCTCTTAAGTGGCTGACTTCCTTTGTGCCTCTGGTCATTACAAATACAATTTAATGATGAGGAGCATAGCTGTGATTCTGAGGCTATGCATTGTGATTCTGATTCTTGTGCTTACTGTCTGGTAAGAAAAGTTTCCCATTCTGTTTTGCTCCTGGCTGAACTTAAAGCTGGAGCACTTAAGTGTGGGAGGTCTCAACATTGCAATGAATAGTACCTTAGTTCCTCTTCAAAATTTCCCAGAATGTCCGTGTTCAATTCAGTTTCAATCAGTCACTCAGTTGTGTCTGACTGTTTGCAACCCCATGGACTGCAGCATGCCAGGTTTCCCCGTTTATCACTAACTCACAGAGCTAGCTCAAACTCATGTCCTTTGAGTCGTTGATGTCATCCAACCATCTCATCCTCTGTTGTCCCCTTTTCCTTCTGTCTTCAATCTTTCCCAGCATCAGGATGTTGTCCAATGAGTCAGTTCTTTGCATCAGGTGGCCAGAGTATTAGAGCTTCAGCTTCAGCATCAGCCCTTCCACTGAATATTCAGGACTCATTTCCTTTAGGATTGACTGGTTTGATCTTGCAGTCCAAGGGACTCTCAAATGTCTTCTCCAACACCACAGTTCAAAAGCATCAATTCTTCATCGCTCAGCCTTCTTTGTGGTTCAACTCTCACATCCATATATGACTATTGGAAAAATCATAGCTTTGATTAGATGGACCTTTGTTGGCAAAATAATGTTTCTGGTTTTTTTATACGCTGTCCAGGCTTGTCATAGCTTTTCTTCCAAGGCACAAATGTCTTAATTTTATGGCAACAGTCACCATCTGCAGTGATTTTGGAGCCCAAGATAATAAAGTCTCTCATGGTTTCCATTGCTTCCCCATTTATTTGCCATGAAATGATGGGACCAGATGCCATGATCATAGTTCCTTAAATGTTGAGTTTTAAGCCAGCCTTTTAACTCTCCTCTTTCACTTTCATCAAGAGGCTTTTTAGTTCCTCTTCACTCTCTGCTGTAAGGGTGGTGTCATCTGTGTACCTGAGGTTACTGATATTTCTCCCAGCATTCTTGTTTCCAGCTTGTTCTTCATTCAGCCCAGCATTTCTCATGATGTACTCTGAATATGTTAAATAAGCAGAGTGACAACATACAGCCTTGATGTACTCCTTTCCCAAATGGAGGCAGTAAGTTGTTCCATATTCGGTTCTAACTGTTGCTTCTTGACCTTCATACAGATTTCTCAGGAGGCAAGTAAGGTGGTCTGATACTCCCATCTCTTGAAGAATTTTCCACAGTTTGTTGTGATCCACAAAGTGAAAGGCTTTGGTGTAGTGTTAAAGCAGAAGTAGATGTTTTTCTGGAACTCTCTTTCTCTTTCTATGACCCAACAGATGTTGCAATTTGATCTCTGGTTCCTCTGCCTTTTCTAAATCCAGCTTGAACATCTGGAAGTTCTTGGTTCATGTACTGTTGAAGCCTGGTTTGGAGAATTTTGAGCATTACTTTGCTAGCGTGGGACATGAGTGTAATTGTGTGGTAGTTTGAACATTCTTTGGCATTGCCTTTCTGTGGGATTGGAATGAAAACTGACCTTTTCCAGTCCTGTGGCCACTGCTGAGTTTTCCAAATTTGCTGGCATATTAAGTGCAGCACTTTCACAGCATCATGTTTAGGATTTAAAATAGCTCTACTGGAATTCCATCACCTCCACTAGCTTTGTTCACAGTGATGCTTCCTGAAGCCCACTTAACTTCACATTCTAGGATGTCTGGCTCTAGGTGAGTAATCACATTGTCATGGTTATGTGGGTCATGAAGATCTTTTTTGGATCATTCCTCTGTGTATTCTTGCCACCTCTTCTTAATATCTTCTGCTTCTGTTAGGTCCATACCATTTCTGTCCTTTACTGTGCCCATCTTTGCATGAAATGTTTCCTTGGTATTTCTAATTTTCTTGAAGAGATCTCTAGTGTTTCCCATTCTATTGGTTTCCTCTATTTCTTTGCATTGATCACTGAGGAAGGCTTTCTTATCTCTCCTTGCTATTCTTTGGAACTCTGTATTCAAATGGGTATGTCTTTTCTTTTCTCCTTTTCCTTTAGTTTCTCTTCTTTCCTCAGCTGTTTGTAAGGCCTCCTCAGACAACCATTTTGCCGTTTTGCATTTCTTTTTCTTGGGGATGGTCTTGATCACTGCCTCCTATACAATGTCACAAACCTCTGTCCATAGTTCTTCAGACATTCTATCAGATCTAATCCCTTGAATCTATTTGTCACTTCCACTGTATTATCATAAGGGATTTGATTTAGGTCATACCTGAATGGACTAGGGATTTCCCCTACTTTCTTCAATTTAAGTCTAAACATTGCAACAAGGAGTTCATGATTTGAGCCACAGTCAGCTCTTGGTCTTGTTTTTGCTTACTGTATGGAGCCCTCATAGTCAACAAAAAAAAATGCAGTACTTGGGTGCAACCTCAAAAATGACAGAATGATCTCTGTTTATTTCCAAGGCAACCATTCAATATCACAGTAATTCAAGTCTATGCCCTGATAAGTAATGCTGAAGAAGCTGAAGTTGAACAGTTTATGAAGACCTATAAGACCTTCTAGAACTAACACCCAAAAAAGATATCCTTTTCATTATAGGGACTCAAATGCAAAAGTAGGAAGTCAAGAAATACCTCAAGTAACAGGAAAATTTGGCCTTAGAGTACAGAATGAAGCAGGGCAAAGGCTAATAGAGCTTTGCCAAGAGAACACACTGGTCATAGCAAACACCCTCTTCCAACGACACAAGAGAAGACTCTACACGTGGACATCACCAAATAGCCAATACCAAAATCAGATTGATTATATTCTTTGCAGCCATAGATGGAGAAGCTCTATCCAGTCAGCAAAAACAAGACCGAGAGCTGACTGTGGCTCAGATCATGAACTCCTTAT